>NC_141689.1:496200013-496635013 GCF_964263255.1 Lissotriton vulgaris
GCTAAATCATCACAAACCTCACTTAATGAATCTGTATCATTACAAAGAGGAGCAGGAGACGTGATAAACAATCAGCTTGAATGTTCCTCCAGCCATGAACGAACTCAACCTCAAACTGATAATCCTGCAGACGAGAAGCTAATCTGGCTAGCCTGGGCGAACCCTTACCTGTTCCACCAGGCGCCAAAACATTAACCAGGGGTTTGTGATCTGTGCGAAGAATAAAACGTGAACCCCACAAGTATGTTCTAAAATAGTTAACGCCCCAAGCAGCAGCCAGGGCTTCCCGTTCAATCCCACCCTCGTCGCCAAAATGTTGTAAATAAGATGATGACTCCAGATCCAGGAAGGTGGCAGGTAAGTAGTTTATTGCAGCAGTAAAGAAGATAACAGGACCGTCGCCCATCTGGCCAAGCATTAACTGACAGAGATTGGAACCAGAGGTTGAGTCATAGGGAGAACCATGTAAACAGTCTAGAAGGTTGATACAAGGGCGAGCAGGGAATGGAACAGAAAGGGAAAAAGCCATGTACAACACTATACCATACAGGTGCAGAGGCAGAGGTTTTCATTCATGGCGGTGAAGAGGCGTCTTCGACAACATGACGTGAAGTACTCTCTGCTCTTTCCGGCGCGCCTGCGCGTGCTTGCGAATGACAAAACGCACTTCTTTGCTACATCGGAGGAAGTGGAGGATTGGATGGACACCTTCACAGCTGCGGGGCCTCGAGACTCTGCTGCAGCGGCTCCGAAGCCGAGGGTCCCCTTTCGTCGGCGTCAGAGAGAAAGGAGGATAGTGAGGGAGCGGACACCATCTTCACCAACTATGGGGCCACACTTGGACCTGGTCCTGAGCGGGCAGCGTGAGGCCCTGCAGGCGGTAGCGGAAATCAGCGGCTCCCTGAGGGACGAGGACGCCTCCAACTCCAGGCAACATGAACAGACAAGTGATGACGACCACGAGTACGGCCTGCAGCCTTCACAAGACTCTAATGGACAACCAGATGTCACCCCGCAAATGGCTGATAATATAGTATGAGTGTTGCGGGACTCAGTCGTCACTTGTCTTACAACTAGAGGTATTGTGGTTTGCATGGGGAGTGGGTGAAGCTATGGGGAGTGGGTGAAGCTGACTGCTGTCCGGACACAAATGATGGTTGCTGGTGGGACTTCCAATGTTCACATGGGACAGGTGATGTCAATTTGATCCAGGCGGGGAGGGCGGGTTCACTTATATATTCTGCTTCTGACAACTATGTTCCCACTCATGCCACTAAGTTGGTGAATGACATTGCGTTACTGCGAACAGACCTATTTTTCTAATGAACATAGCCTGAAGGTGGGGAGCCTCTGTGAACTAGATCACACGCTTTGTTAGTTATCGCACAGTAGTGTGCAGCGTGCCTCCCCCGATTGTTTGCCTGTTGTCTCTGATGAAAGTTTGGACTTATGCCAGTTGCATTTTTGCCCTTTTGGTATTATTTATGATTTTGTTGATGTTGGGGGGGGTTTCCCCTTTTTTTAAAAGACATCACTGATTGTTTGTCAGATTATGCAATATACCATGCCACAATTTGGAGAGCTGGGAGAGTCGTCGATCTTCAGTTTATCTGCACCACTTATATTTGCAGGGCTGTCACGAATACATTCCCTATCGGTAGATTGCAGACGCCATGGCTTCACTTAAAATAGGTACGAGGAATGTCAGAGGCTTGCAATCACTATCACGCAGGTATCAGATATATTCCTACCTCGACATCACATACAAATAGCTCTTCTCCAAGAGACACACCTAGCTAAAACAGAAATTCAACGCTTACATCGTCGCTGTTGTGGTCAATTGTATGCTTATGGGGTACTCAGCTTTCGCCGAGGTGCGCTCCTGTGGGTGCGACCGGGGGTGGCATTTAAAGTTACAGACTCATTGGTGGATACGGAGGGAAGATATGTTGCGGTCAAAGGCACACTAGATGGACGGCAGGTTGTCATAGCATCACTATTCTCTCCTAACACTGAGCAAGCCATTTTTTTTTATAACCTCTCGTGTGTTCTGGCGCTGTGGCATGATCTTCCCATGATTTTGGGGGGAGATTATAACAGCGTGCTGGATGTTTCTGTGGACTGCTCCTTCTCGCCCCTTCATGGCACGGCACACATAACGCCATGAAAGCGCTGATTAGTTGGGCAGCACAGTGGCACCTGCGGGACGTCTGGAGACACCGTAATCCCCATGGCAAAGTGTACTCTTACTACTCAGGTGCTCATGGGTTGCATGTGCGGTTAGATTGTTGTATGCTCTCAGAAGAGCTGCTTCCGCACGCTTTAGAGGCCTATTATCTAGGCAGGACACACTCAGATCATAACCCACATTTGCTGGAGGTGGCCTGGGAGTGCTCACAGGCACTGATTCCCACCTGGCGGCTACAGACGGATGTCCTGCTGGACGCACCTTTTCGTAACCCGCTGGCCACTAATATCACCCAATACTTTGAAAACAATGCGGGCACGGCCACAACGCTACTGATAGAATGGGATGCATTCAAGGTGGTGGTCCGAGGCGACTGCCTCGGCGCACAGGCAGATATGCGGAGGCAGCTAGAGAGTGAGCTCACGCACCTTGAAAACAGATTACTCTGAAGGGAGGGCGAGGCGATCCAGGGCAATACAGCATCACTGGCGCAGGATATGGAAGACCACTCCAGCCTGATGGAATGACTCTGTCATTTAAACTATGCGGCACACTCGGCACGCACTCACCACATGGGGCCAAACGTGGCAAACTGTTGTCATGGCTGATCAGACAGGATGCAGTCACCTCGACCGTGACGTCCATCAAGACCACGCAAGGCGATACTGTAAATGCACAACGTGACATACACAGTGCCTTTGTAGAACACTATTCTGCACTGTACAAGTCTTATCTGCACGCTACGGACGCAGATATTCATGATTTTCTTTCCACCCTAGTACTACCGCAACTAGCACGGAGCCAACAAGAGGAATTAGATGCCCCCATACTATCGAAGGAAATTAAAGATGGCATCTACTCCCTTTCAAAGGCAAGTCTCCAGGTCCGGATGGACTGCCCGCTGAATTTTATAAAGCTTACTCATACATATTAATACCACACAGCGGGTCTACTCTAGAGCATTGGAAGACTCAGCACTCACGCCTACGCAAAATGAGGCACTGTTGATCTCCCTTCTAAAACCAGGCAGAGATCCTGACCTCCTGGGCTCCTACCGCCCGCTAGCCTTACTGAACACGGATTATAAGCTATTGGCCTCCGTCCTGGCTAAGAGACTGGCCCCAGTTGTAAAGACCCTAATCCACCATGATCGAAACAGATTTTTCCCAACCTGAAGTACCTCTTTTAATATACGCAGACTGTTTAGGCTTCAGGAGTATGCATCGCAACGCTGGCCACATTCAGGTTGTCTGGTGCTGGACCTGGAAAAGGCCTTCGACTCATTGGAGTGGCCCTACCTTGCAGCGGTTCTGCGTAAGTACGAACTTGGAGACGGGTATTTGCAATTGGTGCAACTACTGTATCAGCATGCTACGGTGCGAGTCCGCACGGGTAAACTCGTCTCTGATGCAATACGAGTTCAGAGAGGTACCAGGCAGGAGTGCCCACTGTCCCCGTGGCTCTTTTCCCTCGCCATGGAGCCACTGGCAGTTTTGCTCCGGGATCGCGGTACATAATGGGATATTCCTCTGGGCGATGGACTCCACGTAGTGTCCTTGTATGCAGATGACTTGCTGTTATATATTAAAGACCTGCATGCCATACCCCCAGCTATCTCTACGCTGTTTCGCAAGTTTGAAACAGTATCGGGCCTTAGAGTAAACTGGGCCAAGTCGGGCGTCTACTCTCTCCAAAATGATGTGGCGGAAGCTGACGTAACTATTAACGGTACCACACTTGCTTGGTATCCAATCACGTTCAGGTATCTGGGAGTCTACATATACAGGTCCCCCGCGGATTTGCTAGATGGCAACCTGGTACGCTCCATCTCGTCTGTAAAGGCACAGATGCGGTTCTGGAAGACCCTCCCGTTAAATATCATGAATCATACCACTTTAGTCAAAATGATAGTATTACTGAGACTGCTCGCAGATTTGGTAGCAGCAGCTCTTTGTAGGAGCATACGAATACGGGAGAACCACGCTCCCCAGAAGACAGCGGGGCCACGACCAGCAACACCGCAACGCCCACGCCCAGGTGCACAAATTCCTCTCGCGTTTCCCGCTTCAGGGGAAACGCTCGCAGATTTGGTGGCAGCAGCAGCTCTTTGTAGGAGCAGAGGAGAAGAGGGGCATACGAATTCGGGAGAACCACGCTCCCCAGAAGACAGCGGGGCCACGACCAGCAACACCGCCACGCCAACACCCAGGTGCACAAATACCTCTTGCGTTTACCGCTTTGCGAGAAACGCTCGCAGATTTGATGGCAGCAGCAGCTCTTTGTAAGAGCAGAGGAGAAGAGGGGCATACGAATTCGGGAGAAAACCACGCTCCCCAGAAGACAGCGGGGCCACGACCAGCAACATCGCCACGCCCACGCCCAGGTGCACAAATACCTCTTGCGTTTCCCGCTTCACGGGAAACGCTCGCAGATTTGGTGGCAGCAGCAGCTCTTTGTAGGAGCAGAGGAGAAGAGGGGCATACGAATTAGGGAGAACCACGCTCCCCAGAAGACAGCGGGGCCACGACCAGCAACACCGCCACGCCTACGCCCAGGTGTATTTAATCCACATCCTACTTCCGCCCCGCGGGACGCGCGCAGGCGCGCGCCGGGCAAAGCCCGGGCCAAGGGTGGGCCCGTTTGAGCCCGTTCGAGAACGGCTTGAGGACGGGACGGGGCCACCCTCTAACAACAAATTGCCAAGGTTAGTACATATCCGCCATTGGGGGCCCTCCCTGGATCTGTAATTTGTACACTGGCCGTTGGCTGCTTGAGGGTTTCTTCACTGGATTACTATCTGTAGCAAGTCTACACTCATTGTGAAGAATGGCATCAAAGGCTGTGGAGGGAGGGAAAATAGCCCCCACTGGTACTAATTTGGGAACGCTGGACCAATTCATTGTTCGGGCTTCTTCAATTTTGGCCCATGAAATCGACCGTACATAAAAAAGACTGTCATTGGATCCTACTTTTAACAAAAGGTCCTCAATAGGTCCTCTGGCTAGGGCGGTGTCCCCTACCACCATCACAGGATCTGATGCTCCTTCAAGTGAACATGCTGGGGTGGACCATGGTGCACATTCTGTCTTAGTACATTCAGCCCATAGGGAGTCTGTTCTTTCATGCTCCACCCAAGGTAATATGCTAGAGGTACGAACTGGTTCGTCAGAACGTAGCATCTTGTCTGACCCCACGGAGAGTACCGTTAGGGCCCGTCCCATACGTGGTGTAAAATCTGTGCAACCAATTCCGGTGTCTAAGAGGAAGCGTGGGGGTGCAGCCCAGAAGGGCAGAAAAGCTAAAGTTAAGAAGCCAAATGCTCTTGCTGAGACTTCAGGGGTTATATCAATATCCTTAAATAACAGCACTGAGGTTCTGTCCCCGACGGCGGTTGTGGTGGACCCAGTGACGCCACTCAGGTTGGACACTCCATTGGAATGGACCCCGGAAACGTGGGACAAATTTGAGCAGCTCTTTTATAGATCTTGTATTCCCATTTATAATAAACTGGACTCCATTGAAAAGAGACTCGCAACTCTTGAATCTGCAGGGGCTAAGGCCAAAGACACTAGTAGGCCGGGGTCTGTGGGCAGTGCTAGGAGTGGGTATGTGCAGTGGGTGTCCCTGAGGCTATTTTAAGTCCTAATCCTCCAGTACAGTCAACGCAGGTAGCGGTACCGAAAAGTAATCTTGCCACGACTGCTAGCGATTCCATTCCCCATTCTAGCTCGTGTGGTATCAATGGAGTGCGGCTACCGTGTGGTAAGGGAGCAGGGGTGGGTGGTCCTAATTTAGTGCCCCAACACCCAGGCAGCTGTAACAAGGCGTCCAATGATATATCTTTAGTCTGTCTTCCATGAATAGATCTCCCCCCGGCCTCCGCTCCATATGTGTGTATCTTGACGGGGGTTCCTTCACTGAGACTAGGTCAACGTGAGGATTATACAGATCTGAAAAATAAGTGTATTCATTGGCTCAACGTGAATCGGACTTTACCCCCTGGGGTCTCGGCTGAAATCCTATTTGCAAGAAGGGTGGATTGGGTTGGGTCAAGTCATAAAACTATTAAGGGTGACAGTATTATCATTAATTTCAGGGATACCAGAGCTGTTGAGCATATTTGTGGCTGGCAACATCAAGGTACGGATTCCCTGATTAAATCACTCCCGTTAACATTTTTTTATCCAGCTTCCTCCATAGGTCCTTCGAATGCCAAGGTAGGAAGGAGTGGGTTTGTTCAAAGGCCTTGGGTGGGGTTTTGGCGTCTCCACAGGGAATAGGTACAATGTTTTATCTGGCCTAGAGGAGTGTGATTGACATCAAACCATTCCCAATCACCAAGCTCCAGCATGTACTCCCAAAGGTGCCAATCCCCTTAATTCTGGCCAAAGAAGGGATGATTTGGTTTATGTTGATCCTAGCCTAATTAATCACCTGCCTGGCAAGATTATAGTGAATAAAGCCCCTGCTGATGGTAGTTTAAAATCCCCTGGTGGAAATGGGGCTAACAAATTCGCACCGACCACGGGGTTGACCACGAGTCTTGGTCCGCCCCCTACCCAGGATGGCTGTCCTACGATAGTGGACTTTTGTACTCATAGGCCTACTACTGTGACGCTATTATCCTGGAACATCGCAGGGTTGGGCTCCAAACTAGCACTTCCTGAATGGTCAGACTTCATCGAAGCCCACGATTTATGTCTCTTTCAAGAAACATGGACGGTAGAGCCCGTTTTTCGCTCGGGGTATCTTACCTTCCAGGTTCCAGCGGTAAGACAAGCGAAGGGCCGTGCAATGGGGGGTTTGGTGATTTGGGTAGGCAGGCACTGCGGTGTAAAGTATCTCAAATAACCACAAATAATATTGATATTCTTGCGATAAAATTCCTCCCAGAGCAGGGTCCTAGTTTGTATATCTTTAATGTCTATGCAAAAGGCCTCATTGGTGGGCGACGTTCGGATCTTGTAGCTGACCTGGAGAGGTTGTTGGATGGTATGCAGAGGAACACTAGTCCGATGGTCGTGGGAGACTTCAACACTACGTTTGAACCCCTAGGGCCTGAGGATCAGTGCCTCACGGAGGATGAAGATGCAAAATGGGGTATACCTATCCTTGAGACTGAGCCAATCAAAAAATGGTCAGAGGCGGCCATTCAAATGAAAGGGATGTGTATAGGGCACCAGATGAGGGCCGTAAATGGGCGAACATTGTCCGATAAGATGGGTGCCGACACCTTTAACAATGGTCTCAGGTCGAGCCGTATTGATTATGTGTTAGTAAGTTTGTCATTGTGGCAGTTTGTAAGGGATATGGTCGTTATTACTCGAATTGAAAGCGATCATAACCCACTTATTGTTACAACGGCTGGGCTGTTCGGAGAAGCCTCATTCACTAGGGTAGAGGCAGGGGCTAGCGAGTTGGCATTGACTAATGACACTCAACACCTGAAATGGAGTAACGTTTCAGAATCGTTGTTAGCGATGAATAATGAGGTAGACAGGGTTCTAGAAGTCTGGGGAACCAGCGAGGGAAGCCAGACTTTCTTGTCCCATATTACCGAGATGCACACTGTGCTTTTTGAACGACTAAAACTGTTCTTTTTTAAACCTGCTAAGATTATGAAAGGCAGGAATAAGAAACCTGTTGGGTGGTACAATGACAATTGTCGCCACTCACGGAGGGCATTAGGGTTAGCCCTAGGTGTGGGGGATCCAGTAATAGTAAGGCTGGCACGGGATTCCTATAGAAAAGCAGCCAAAGACGCCAAAAAACTCTGGGACCAGGCAAGATGGCAGGAGCTCAAGGAAACATGCGTGTCTCAAAATGCTAAAGCATTTTGGGATACGTATAAGTGGGATAGGGGGGGGATCCAGGAACCCCAACAGAATAACGTTGCCCATCATTTATGGGTGGAATATTTTAAACCCCAGTATGCTTCCCTGGATGATGAACAGAATACTGATCCGTTCGACCATACTTTTTTCACTAGTGGGATATTCACACTAGTGGATGTGGATAGGGCATTAGATACCATCACACCAGGCCGTGCCCCTGGAACGGAAAACATCCCTGCGGACGTCTTTCTAAGTCATAAACCTTCCTGGTGTTTGTATATCAGATATTTAGCAAACCCAATTGCCTGTGGTGCTCCAATCCCGGCCTCCTGGAAAGGGGCAGAGATAATTCCAGTGTTTAAGAAGGGCGACAAATCTGTAGCAGCTAACTACAGACCAATTAGTCTTATAGATTCCATCCAAAAGATTATGGGTAGACCGATTCTACAAAAACTTCAGTCATGGATGGAAGACGAGCAAATCCTTACCCCACTGCAGGCGGGTTTTCAACCCCTTGCAAGTACTATTGACCAGGTCTTCCGTTTTATTAATATCTACTGGAAGACAGTTGTTCTGGGAAAAGGGGCCTTGTACGCAGTATTTGTGGATCTGAAGGCAGCCTTCGACCTAGTGCCACGCTGCAGGTTGTGGCGTGTTTTAAGTGAGATGGGGATGTCCCCATAATTATTATCCTTGATCGTCCGCTTACATGAGGGTAACCATGCACAGGTTCGGTGGGGAGCCAGGGGTGAGGTTACTGAGTCATTTGCCGTGAACAGAGGAGTGCGCCAGGGATGCGTGCTTGCACCTACCCTGTTCTCACTCTCCGTAAACAGGGTGGCCGATTTCCTCGCGGTGGTCCCCTCCGACGCCCCTATGCTGGCGGAAGAACATATACCTATCCTCATGTTCGAGGACGACACTTTCATTATCTCCAAAACTCCCAGCGGTCTGCAAAAAGCCCTAAGTAGGTTCGAGGACTTCTGCACCATTCGGGGCCTTGTAATTAACATGGAAAAGACACAGTTCATGTCATTTAATGAGCATAGATCAGACGGGGCAAGGAATACATGAATTATGCTCCTCTTGAAAAAGTCGAAGCCTTCACTTATCTGGGAGTCACGTTACAGGCAGATATGGGGTGGTCTAATCAAATTAATGTAGCTACACTAAAGCATAAACAACAGGCCGGGATTCTTGGAGCTAAATTTAAATCCTCTTTCTCTAAACCGATTAGCCCACTGTTGGGGATCTATGGCATGAAAGTCCTAAGCTCCACTCTGTACGGAGCGGAGCTCTGGGGTTCACAAACTTATCCACTCTAATTGCAGCTGAAAACTCTTTTCTGCGAAAGGTCACCAGTGTCCCAAAAAGTACACCTATGTGCCCACTATTGCTAGACCTGGGAAGGAAAGCAGTAATGGACTTGGCAAAACTCCGCCCCCTTCTATATTGGCGAAGATTGTGGTGTACGGCAGAACTTGCGCATTATGCACAGGGGCTCAAAGATGTAATGGATGCAGACTGTTTCCATAAGGTTAAATGGTTGAGAGAGATAAGGTCGTTGTTGGTGAACCTAGGTCTGCGAGAACTATGGGACGACCCCCATAATGCTCCTTTTCCGTCAAAGAAGATCTAGAAGGAGATGTACTGGGATATGGTAATGGTAACAGTATGTTCTAGTGGTTCAGTAAAGCATTTGACAGGCCGGTTCCTAGAATTCAAGATAAGGCCTGCATTAGAACAGTACTGGGACATCATTGAGAAACCCTCTGATAGGAAGTTGTTCCTCCAGCTGAGGGTTGGTACCCTACCTGTTAGGACATTCACCAGCAAATGGACAGGGGCTACCGAGAATGTATGTCCGAGGTGCCAAGATAGAGAAGAAACGGTCAGTCATCTGTTGTTTTTTTGCCCACTGTATAAGAAACCTCGTGCTATGTGGGTTATACCTATTTGCAAGCTATTAGGTTTTAGAAGGCATGAAGAGGTGTTGAGAATCCTTACTACGGATCCAACGCTACCAATAGCAATTGCAATGGCCAAGTTTTTAGGTTGGGGCTGGTCTATCTGATCTAGGGTGTTTCTCTAGGCCCATTAAATTGATTGATCTTTAGCTTTAATGTTACCCTGTATTACATGTTATGAATAGGAGTTATGAAATGCTTGAGGCTTAAGGTGATTGTATGGAATTGTATTTAAAAAAATATATATAATAATAATTTTAGATTCATTTGATTCGGCAGCTTCCCAATGTTTAATATTTTCTTAAAACGTTTTTAGGTTCAGAATATTTATACATCTTACATTGTATGTTGTAATGTATATGTTGTGCTTTTATGATGCATCTGTGGAATAAAGCTATTTGAATTTGAATTTGAGACTGTTGTATTAATTAGTCTGGCGTGAGGCTGGGGTGGAAACAACGGGAGACCTGTATGCAGAAGGCACTCTTATGCCCTTCGCAACCCTGACAGCAGATAGTGGTATACCAGTGGTTCAGTTCCTCCTTCACACAGCTATTTTACGGACGCTGACGTTCGCATGGGGCAATTTGACAGCTGATTCAGTACGTACATCTCGTGGGGGGAGGGTCCCATGTGGTCCACTGGCTGGTGCAGGCCATACTCGGACACATATTGAAACCACAACAGAGTCTCAGAACACGTTGGGCCGAGGACAGAGGTAAACCCTGGACTGAAAAGGAGTGGGATCAGGTCTTAACCAGTGCCACACATATATTTATTATTTTATTTTTCTAATGCAATTTTTATAGCGCACAAATACCCGGAGGTGTTTCGGCACTGAAAAATAACAGAACATAAGGTTGAGAAGAGTGCTTACTGGTTGAAAAGCCACGTTTTTACCAGCTTCCTGAATGTCAAGAGGGATGGGCTGATCTTGATGTGTATAGGGAGAGTATTCCACAGTCTAGCGGTAGCAACTATAAAAGATCTATCTCCTCATGATGATATCTTTGTGCGCAGGATGGTAAGGCAGCGAGCTGATGAGGAGCGAAGGGTTCTGGTGGGTATGTACAGGCAAAGTGCTTTTTTCAGGAACTCTGGTCCTGAGTTATTGATTGCTTTGTATGTTATACATAATGCCTTAAATTTAGTTCAGCTTCTGATCGGGAGCCAATGTAATTGGCGAATGAATTGGAAAATTGATTTCAATTTAGGCGTGCCAGAAAGCATTCTTGCCGCTGAATTCTGAACCAATTGCAGTTAGTTTAAAGCTTAATCCTAAGAATTCAGGAAGAGGCCATTACAATAGTCGATCTTCGACATAACCAGAGTACACATGAGAGTATTTCTTGCACTAAGAGGAAGGAAAGGAAGAAGCTTCCTTATCATTCTGAGGATATGGAAGGATGAGGAAACAACCGCAGTTGCATGGTGAATGAACGAGAGCTTGTCATCGAACATAACACCAAGATTCCTAACCTTAGTGACTGGTTGCGGCGGGGGTCCCAAATCGGTTGGCCACTAAACAGAGGACTAATCAGGGGTTAAACTGCCAAAGGTCATTACCTCCGTTTTATCGGAGTTCAGCTTTAGGCATTTACGTGCCATCCAGGAGCTGATAGCTAACATTCCCTCCTGAAAGCTGGCCGCCACTTGCATTGCATCGTTGTGTACCGCCAACACCGGTTGAGTGTTGTCGGCGTATAAAGCTATTCTCATCCCGAGATCTTTAATGATCCTGGCCAAGTCCAACACGTAGATATTAAATAAGGTCGGACTAAGGAAGGATCCTTGTTGCACCCCACAGGGAAGAGAAAACACTGGAGAATAGAATTCGCCAAGTTTAACTGATTGAGTACGATTGGCGAGAAAGGAGGTTAATAGCATTTTGGCCTTGTGTCCAATGCCCATGGCCGAGACACGGTTGATCAGAATGGAATGATAGACCGTGTCAAATGCCGCGGACAAATCCAATAGAATAAGGACTGCTGCACCGCCTTGATCTAATATCATCCTGATCTCATTGGATGCCTTAATGAGGGCTGTCTCCGTCCCATGAACTTTCCTAAACCCAAATTGGGTGGCATCCAAAAGATTATTGTGATGAATGAATTGAGATAATTGTATGTTCATTATTTTTTTGATGATCTTTGATGGAAAAGGAAGGCATGCGATGGGCCTGTAGTTTTTTGGTTCTGTGGGATCAAGGTTGGCTTTTTTGAGTAGTGGTTTAATGATGGTCTTTTTCCAAATATAAGGACATGAGCCGGTGTGAAACATTGAATTAGAGATATTGGTAAGAATAGGAACTATATGCTCCGGGATAAGTTTTAACATTGAGGGAGGACAAGGATCGAGAGGGGATTCTGATTTGAAGGAGAGGATAAGCTCTCTTACCTGTTAAGATGTGACCTGACTAAATTCTGCAAACCCCGTGGCGGGGGTATTGGTTAAACTATTCACACAATTCACGGTTTAAAGTTATGCAAATGTACATATTACACAGAGCATACCTAACACCAGACAAAATAAACAAATACTTCAACATCACCACCTCTGATTGTCCGACATACCGACTTCTGGATGCCGACTTCCTACATATGCTGTGGTCCTGTCCCCTACTTGTGCCCTATTGGCGAGCTATAATAGAGACACTCACGACCTGCACTAACACCCAGATACCTAACACATGGGAGGTCTGTATATTAGGGTTTTATGCGCGCAATAAAGCTAACAGGGTGAGCTCTAGATTTCGCAATCTAGGCCTAAGAATTGCGAAACGCCGAATTACTCAAAGATGGAAGCATAAGGATCCCCCGAGGCACTCAGCTGGAAAAAGTCACTAGAGGTGTGGGCGCAGGCAGAAAGTACTGTCCTCCACAGGGGAGAAACTGCAGGGTTGCGTAAATATCCTATAGCACAACCCTGGGATGACATCCTTAAAGCCCTTACACATCCCCCTGTCGCACCTCATGCAACAGGCAGGTGACATTACTTGAAGTATCGGCTGGTGGGCACATCATGTCATACACAGTGTTGAATTATACCGCAATTATCGGGTTAGAACACAACCACGGGGACCTTGGTGACATTCCATAGGTACATATTTAGCCATAAGGTGCCCTAGCGTCTCCATGATTGTGATTAGAACAGAAAATGCAGCCCGCACTCATTACAAACAATCCGGCTCGGCCGCTATCCAACTCAGATGGCTATTCCCCTAACGATGTTATGCTCTGTCTGGTGCTTGATATCTTTCTTACCCTTTTTTTCTATTCTCCGTTTCTTCTCCCCCCTTCTTTTGTCTTTTGTTTTTAGTTGTTCATTCATTTGATAACTTTATTTCGGTCATTGACCATAAAAGTGCAGATAAAATACATACAAGCACGGTAATAAAATCCATAAATACACGCAGTTAAAAAGTTATTAAACAGCAAGTTATCAAAAGTTATCAAAAGGGGAGTAAAAAGGAAAAAAGAATAATAGAGGGGGATTGCTCCAGTTAGGTCCTTATCAGAAAGGTGGTCCTTCTACGCCACATACCATGTAGGAAGCGGGAAACAGCAAACGCAATAGGAGGGGAGGTATCATATGTTAAAATTCTGCAAGCCTGTACACATTGTCTAATTCCCAAGTTTCTGCACAGTGAAGCCAACCAGCATTTCGGTATTTTGCTATACGCCGGGCAGAAGAACAGGACATGGACAATATCTTCTGTGCTATTATTACATGCTGGGCAGGTTCCCTCATTTGAAATAGTCCATTTAGAGGTCAGCACCCTAATGGGCAAGCAGCCATGCCTCAATTGGATGTATAGTTTTCTTTCAAGAGGAGGCTACACTCGATCAAAAAATTCCCCCTTCTTGGGCGCAATTTTTACCTGCAGGAATTCAGTTGTTAGCCTGCCCAGAGTTGTCGAGCTGTGTAGTGTGTTAAGGCTGTGGTTTCTCAAAATAGCCAACAGTTCTGACCTCTAGAACCTAGGACAGCTCTCCCCCGGGGACTCCCACAACTGAGGCAAGCCAATTTGGTAGAGAACAACCTTGATGTGGGATAGCCAGGGTATATTTTTGTTCTTGAGCTGCCCCCAGACTGCTGAAAATTCCGCTCTGTAATCAACAAGCTCCGGAACAGTCCAGAGCCTTCTCCAGTAGAGTAAGGGTCGTGCGGTTATCAGATCTTTTATGGACTCAAGGCCTATATCTAGCCGCAACGGTATGAGAGGGGTGCTTTGGGTTAAACCTACCAGATTTCTCATAAAAGCTTGCTCCACCTTTAGAAGACTCAGTGCGTTCTTGTGCCCCCATAGTTCTGCCCCATACATAGCTGCTGACCTGGTCTGGGCTCTATAAGTTTCAAGAACAGGGGCGGCTGGTTTAAATTGTGAAGTTTTATGAAATTTCCCAATCCCCCCTGTAATCTGTGCAAGTCTCAGGGCAGATCTAGACACCTGGTGACCCCAGTCAAAGTCTTCAGTTAGCGTGACACCCAGGTAAACAAAGGTTTTCACCCGCTCAAGCGGGGTGCCATTCAAGATAGGTGTACGGGATTGGGAGCGGGAGAGGTGGAAAGGACCGACTCTGACACGTTGAATAAAGTTTTCAAAGAGGGCTTTATTTTTAAGTAAGCTCTTCGCCTTCTAGTAGTTTGTTTAACATGAGCAAACTCGTTGGGATCCGTCCTGACTCCTTTAGGCAACGCTGAGAATTCTAGGGCGTTTCTTCCACGCCGGTGCCGGTAGTTCTCCAGACCGGAAATGAAGAGGGGTCGTCGGGGCCAAGGTCCTCAACTCCAAGCATGAAACGGAAGAAAAGAAACAACAGGGAATCAGGCTGACGTCCACATAGGACTAGAAGGGACCAGAGTTGAGGGACACCGAGTGAAGGAGTGCAAAATAAACGTAAGCGCTAGTGCCTAGCAGTACTCGTGAAGGGAGAGGGGCAAAGAGGCTACGTTTTAGCAGTATTCACTCGTTTACTGTGTTACTACGATTCACCCAGCCCGCCACTTTGCCCCATACCTTAGCAAGCCACACTCCTCCCGCGGGAGTGTGGCGGGGCGATTCGCAGGACCGTTGGCCTCCTGGCTTGTTGTCCACTGCTGGGCTCGTCACGGCTTCTTCTCTGCAGGGCTCCGGTTCCGTACTTCGTCTCCAGCCTCGTCCGTCTTCTCCTGGAAGAACGTTGTCCGCTGCTTCTACGATTCCGCCTTCTTTTGAGCGTGTGACGTCGCAGGTGGGTGGAGCTTCGCTGGAAGAGTTAAAGGGACCGTAGTTGATTCCAGTCTCGTGCCCCCAGGTGGCCTCTGCGCCTGCGTTAGTCCACTCATCAAACCAGGCTGAGTCCGGCTGTTTGTCAGAAACATAAAGGGGAACAGCTGACCACCAGTCTTTTAGGTTATCGGTGTAGGAAGGTACATCCTGACTATGGTTGCCCCCAACTTTTTTTGCCCTGTGTTTTAGCTGGTTTTGGGCATAGTCGACCTGGGATCCTGCCAATCAGGACCCCAGGCCTACTGCTCTCTCTTTAAAATGGATTCCATGTACCCTAGGTACATTTCCAATTGGTACTGGGCCACCCTATCAGACCCTGTAACTCAGGGCATGGGTGTACCCAGGGCTGCCAGGGGCTGCAGCATGTATTATGCCACCCCTGGCTGGCCTCCTAAATTTGACACAACTGGCTGCATGACAGCTGGGGCAAAGTCGTGTAATCACCCTTTGCTGTAGGTGTAGTATACCTATACCTAACCCTAAAATGGACACACAGATTCCTATCAGTCACTCCTATGGCAGGCCTTGACAATCCTGAAGGCAGAGTGCTTGGAATCGTGTGAGATGGTGCTCTGGCATGAGCTGAGCCTGTCTGCAGCTTGCGGAACCAAGTCCTAATAGCTGTTCCATGATATCGCATACCATATACTCTTAAGTGCATTATAATCCTCGCGGTTAAATGTTAACTTTGGTATTGCTTTATCAAAACATGTCGAGTAAGGTGTCATACGAATTGGAATACTAACCCCTCGCCAATTCTGGCGACGGGGTTAGCATTCCACCCTTCTAGAGGGACACGACATGTATGTAACTGTGAACCCCGGTTAAAGTTAACTAAAGCCTCAGCTCCACAAAATGGATGCTGCCACCACAGACACGAGTCTGACCCCCTACAGCTGGGAGTCCTTCCAGCGAGGGGAGCCTGGACAAAGGGTTTCCTGTCAGGGGCGGTGCTAGCACCGTCCCAGACATGGTTTTGTGTATCCTGGGTAGGCAGGGCTTTTCAGGAAGGTGACTGCTGAGTGGCACCCCGGTGCTCACTACGCATAGGCCGGTCTGAACCAGTTCCAGGGGCACACCAGCCCCTGGCCTGGGGAAGTCCGGCATGGCAGAGGGGTGTAACCACCCCCCTCCTAGTCCCACCCATAGGCAGGACCTAGTCACCGGGTCAGCCCCCTTTTTTAGTATAAAGATGGGAGCGGGCCCCCTGTTCAAATTAGATCATCTTTGGAATCAAGACACGACTTTCTGCGAAAGGACTTCACGATTTCTTCATCAAGATTCTCCCTTGTGGCTAAGGAGTAGTCACCCTGCATCCGCAGGCACCATCCTAAAGAACACTGCGGTCTGCTGCAAGTCCTTCATCACGAATCCGACGACCCAGCTCGACGAGACCCGGTTTCCCTGGCACCTCTGACCTCTACTCACCTCTACAGCCAAGCTGAGAACCGTGAGTGCGACGAGACCTCGAGGGACCGACGATCGCCAAGACTGCACGACATCTTTACTGCAAGCCCACCGTGTCCTCCACGGGTGAGTGCTTTGGGGTCCGAGAAGCCCCGACCCTGCGCAGCTCCAGCACCCAAGATCAGCCCCCCTATATCTCCATGATCTGCGTGGGGCCCTTCTGCTGTTTGCTGTGCACCGCGTTGTTTGGCTACTAGCCGGCTGGCTTGTGGCCTTCTGAACGACGCCCGGCGACATCACTGCTGCTGGTCTGGTTGCTCCAGATTGGCCCTTGCTTCCTTCTTGAAGAGAGGCACCCCGGACCCTCCTGGTCCACTCCAGACGCCATTTTAGGTCCACCGCGTGGGCTTGAATTTGCCAAGGCTTTGTTGCCCAATCCTGGGTCCAGCGACGCCGACAGCTTCTATCTTCGTGGGACAGCTCGATCCTCCTTCCTGGTCGCCGACAACGCCTCCTGGTCCGTGAGATCTCCGAGCCCAGCGTCACCCACACGCCTTGTCGAGGTGGCTACCATCCGGTGCCCTCCTGGTGCCCACTGACTACTGGCTAGTAGTCTCGAACTTGGTCCCCTCTGCTTTCAGGTGTCATCTTCCATCGATCCAGGCTTGGATCCACCGAACTTTCTTCACTGGTCGCCTGCCAGCAACTTCTTTCTTCCAGGCTCCTGGTCCGTCAACGAGGATTCCCGACGTCTTTTGAGTCCTATGCAGCTGCAGCCCCTGGGCTAGGTAACTTCGGCATTTCGGTGCCCCAGCATAGCCTCACTATCCAAGGGTCAGAATCTACTTTCGTTTTCTCCCTACCAGGTCGGGTTCGCCCGAGAACACTAACTTTGCAATTTCTAGCTACCATAGACTTTGTCCCGCATCTCGCGTGAGAGTGCACACACTGCACCCGAGTCCCCTGGGTCTCCTAGAAGTAATCTAACGATTCTATAGTCAAGTCCTAGCGATTCCAAAGGCTATTAGTACTGTACTTACCTGCTAGTAATTTCGCATTCCACTTTTCGAGTATATGGTTTTCCGTGCCCCTCGGGCATTTGTATATACTGTGCTAACTTAAGTATTTTTGTAAGAGTTTTGGTTTGTGCTTAGTACCCTGTCCTCATAAAGAGTACAGGGCTGTTGTGATCTTTAATAAATAACTGTTTATTTTCATAACACTTGTGTGGTGTCCTTTCACTTGGTGTTCAAGGGGTATATGTGGTATAACAGCTGGCTTAACACGCCCTCTCGAGTCTTTAGCCTTAGACTGCTCGTATCCACGCTACTAGGATAGCTGGTCTATAAGGTTGACTTACAACCAATCATCAATAAGGGTTGCTGGACTGATACATAGTGTTCACTAGAATAGTGACCACTGCATATCAGGCCACCTTCTCACAATCGGGACCGTATATTCCGGACACGAGTCCCACCCCGTCACACTCCTCCCCCCCTGGATTCTCCCGATCGGGGAGAGGAAAGACCCTTGAAAGAAAGTCAGCATTTCCATTTGCGTGCCTTTTTTATGTTGCACAGAAAAGGAATAAGGTTGCAGAGAAAGAAACCAGCGGAGTACTCTTGCATTCACAGTTCTGTTTTGGTACATCCATTTTAAGGGCGCGTGATCTGTCTGAAGAAGGAAACCCTTCCCTTCCAAATAGTAGTGCAGTTTATCAATAGCCCACTTGATAGCCAAGCACTCTCTTTCTACAGTAGAATATCTGCACTCCCTGGGGAACAACTTGCGGCTGATAAATAGTATGGGATGTTCTATTCCATCGTCCCCCACCTGGGAAAGCACAGCCCCTATTCCTATGTCGGATGCATCAGTGGCCAGTACAAAAGTTTTCTTGAAATCAGGTGATTCAAGGACTGGAGCATTTGTTATGATGGTTTTTAATGTCTCAAAAGCGTCTTTGGCTTCTTTTGAGGGAGTCTGTATTTCCCGCAGTCGGGTCTCTTTACGCAAGAGATCAGTCAGAGGGGCTGCGATCTCTGCAAATTTGGGAACAAACCGTCTGTAATAGCCGATTAAGCCTAAGAAGGCTCGCAAGTCTCTCTTGTTGGTGGGAAAGGGGGTGTTCTGGATAGCTTTAACCTTCTCTACTTGTGGTGCTATAGTGCCTTTCCCCAGTACATATCCGAGATACTTGACGGTATTGAAGGCGACTCGAGACTTCTTTGCATTTACATGTAAACCAGCTTGTTGTAAGGCAGTCAGGATGGTATGTAGGTGCTGTAGATGGTCCTCCCAGGTTTTGCTGTATATGACAATGTCGTCCAAGTAGGCCGAACTGAATGATGTATAGGGTTTCAGCACTTGATTCATAAGACGCTGGAAAGTGGCAGGTGCGCCTTGTAGGCCGAATGGAAGAACGGTGAACTCGTATAAACCTTCATCTGTGATGAAGGCTGTCTTTCTTTTGTCTTCCTCACGGAGAGGCACCTGCCAATACCCTTTGGTCAGATCAAGGGTGGTGATAAACACGGCGTCCCCAAGTTTTTCCACTAGCTCGTCGACCCTAGGAATAGGGTAGGCATCGAAAGTGGAGATGGCATTCAGGGCCCTGAAATCCATGCAGAATCTCTTTGAACCATCCGGTTTCGGAACCATGACAATTGGAGAAGCCCAATTACTTTTAGAAGGCCTTATGACACCAAGTTTCAACATATCAAGTACCTCTTTTCTGACATCTTCCCGTCTAGAAGCGGGGATCCTATAAGGCCTTTGCTTCACGATTTTCCCAGCGGGAGTTTCTATGCAATGCTCTACAAGTGTTGTTTTGCCCCGTAGATCAGAGAAGATGTTGGACAAGGGTTGTAATATACCTTGCAGGTCTTTTTTCATCTTTTCAGGCAGTTCTTCATTTACGACCAGTTGGTCTAGGGTTGATGTTTTGTCTAACAGGGTAGGGAGTACCAGATCGTTGCTCTTTGGGAGTGGACCGATCCATTTCTTCAACAGATTGATATGGTAGGTCTGGGTCTTGTTAGCCGACAGACGGAGCCTGTAAGTGGTGTTCCCAATAGTCTCAAGTACTTCATAGGGTCCTACCCACTCGTTTTTGTGTGTGACAGATGGCAAAAGAAGCAGGGCCCAATCTCCTACCTTGAGGGTTCTTAGTTTCGTCCCCTTGTCGTAATGCATTTTCTGTTTATGCATTCGTTGTTCAAGGTTTGTGTGAGCGAGGTCTCTTAGTTTCCCTAGCTTGGAACGTAGCTGTAGCGTATAGTCTAACAGAGACTTCTGTTCCTGGGCTTCTTGTGACTCCCAAGTATCTTTCGTGATTTCTAGGAGTGACCTTGGGACTCGTCCATAAAGCAATTCAAATGATGAACAGCCTAGACTGCTTTGCTTCTGTGCCCTTAGCACATATAAAGCTATAGGCAGCAGGCGATCCCATGCCTGGCCTTCGGAGGACAACATCTTCTTTAATGTGGTTTTCAGTGTTTGATTATACCTTTCGACGAGCCCGTCGGTTTGGGAGTGATAGACCGAAGTCTTTAGGTGATGGATATTCAGTGACTTGCATACTTCTTTCATCATACGGGAAGTGAAGGGGGTCCCCTGATCGGTTAGGACCTCTTTAGGGAAACCAACTCTGGAAAACAATTCCACAAACTTCTCGGCCACATTGGCTGTAGTGGGTGCTCTAAGGGGAAAGGCTTCGATAAACCTTGTAGCATAATCCACAATGACGAGAGCATATTGGTGCCCCCTAGCTGTCTTGGGCAAAGGTCCTATTAAATCCATCCCTACCCGTTCGAATGGAGTGCCGACAATCGGCATTGGTTGTAAGGGTGCAGCAGGTGGTCTGTGAGTATTTTTTCGTTGACAGATTTCACACTTCCTACAGTAGTCTTGCACGTCTTTGTACACCCCAGGCCAATAGAAATGACGTAGCATGCTATCCGTCGTTTTCTCTTTGCCCGCATGACCGGCCATTAGGTGAGCATGGACAAAGAACAAAACCTGTTCACGGAAAGCTAACGGGACAAGCAATTGAGGACTCTTTCCCATATCGGCTTCTCTATATAGGAGGTCGTTACGTATAACGAACCTAGGAAAGGAAGGAGCAGAGGAATCTTGGGCAGCATGTGCGCTTTCCCATGCATTAAAAAGAGTTCTGTCCTCCGCTTGTGCAAAACGAAAACTGCGATCCACCACCCATGGATCAGGGGTAATGTATGCTGCTTTAGAACCATCGTTAGTCAGGAGGCGATCAAAGACAGTCTCTCTAAACAGAGCAAGAAAGTCGGGATTGTCTACCCCCAGAATCATTTTTTCAGGAAGGGAATCCACCACGCCTACCCTCACTACAGCTGGTGTTTTGCCTTCGGGTTGCACAGTAACCACAGCTATAGGATAGGGCTTAACATCCCCATGGACACATCTTACATGTACTAGAGAGTCAGGAAGGTATTGACTAGGTAGAACTAGATGTTTTTGAACCACTGACTGTCTACAGCCTGAATCAAGAAGGGCTTTCACGGTTTGTTCATTTATCTTTATACTCACATGAAAGGAAGTTCCTGTTTCTGCAGAGTAGAGGATGGTTTTCGGGAGATAGCCTACTTCCATTGGTTCTTCTGGAGGGTGTTTTCGTGGACATAGGCGAGCAATGTGGCCCCATTCACCACACTTAAAGCATTGGGGACCACGGGTCATGGGCGATTCCATTCGAAAAGGTCTGGGTTTCACCGGTTCGGGTGTCTGTTTCTGCTTTTTGTCTGATTTTCCCGAGGGTTGACTTTTTTGATACTTCTCCGGTTCCCATACAGTACCTCTGGTTTGTGCTCTTGCATAATTGGCTGCCATCTCAATGGCTTGTTCCACAGTAAGACTTGAGTGCTGTCTCAACCATCTTTGTGTCCCATACGGAAGAGCATCCATAAATTGTTCAAGATATATTTTGGCCAGGATGTCTTCCTTAGTACTATTTTCAGGTTTCAACCATTTATCGGCCATCATTTTCAAACGGAAGAAAAGAGTCTTTGGGTTTTCACCGGGTATCCCATTCTCTTTTCTAAAACGTAGTCTATACGCCTCAGAGTCTAACCCCAAGTGGTCTAAGATCACATTTTTGATCAGGGAATATGGAGCATTGCCTACAGGGTTGGCCACCTGGTACGCAAACTGGGCCTCACCTGTTAGCAAGGGGGCAAGAAAAAACGGCCACTTCTCTTCCGGCCATCCAAGTGCTCTGGCGGCGCGTTCAAAGTTCATGAGAAAAGTGTCAGGATCTTCCCCGTGGACATATTTTTGTAGGGCTATTCCTGACGGGTTGGTATATGCACTCTGTTTTCCACTGCCTCTGTACCGGTGGGCGTTGCGATGTTTTTCTGAAGGTTGTCCAACTGGGCAGATATAGTGTTTCTAAACATGTCTCGGTCTGCTTGAGCGGATGTTATTTGCTGTTCTACCGCCCATTCCAATTTCTCCTGTCCCTTCACTAGATGTTGGATGAGGGCGTCCATCTCGGAGTTGCAGACGGACTGTGATGGTAATCCCACTTCTGACACCACTTGTACGGGATTGGGAGCGGGAGAGGTGGAAGGGACCGACTCTGACACGTTGAATAAAGCTTTCAAAGAGGGCTTTATTTTTAAGTAAGCTCTTCGCCTTCTAGTAGTTTGTTTAACATGAGCAAACTCGTTGGGATCCGTCCTGACTCCTTTAGGAAACGCTGAGAGTTCTAGGGCGTTTCTTCCACGCAGATGCCGGTAGTTCTCCAGACCGGAAATGAAGAGGGGTCGTCGGGGCCAAGGTCCTCAACTCCAAGCATGAAACGGAAGAAAAGAAACAACAGGGAATCAGGCTGACGTCCACATAGGACTAGAAGGGACCAGAGTTGAGGGACACCGAGTGAAGGAGTGCAAAATAAACGTAAGCGCTAGTGCCTAGCAGTACTCGTGAAGGGAGAGGGACAAAGAGGCTACGTTTTAGCAGTATTCACTCGTTTACTGTGTTACTACGATTCACCCAGCCCGCCACTTTGCCCCGTACCTTAGCAAGCCACACTCCTCCCGCGGGAGTGTGGCGGGGCGATTCGCAGGACCGTTGGCCTCCTGGCTTGTTGTCCACTGCTGGGCTCGTCACGGCTTCTTCTCTGCAGGGCTCCGGTTCCGTACTTCGTCTCCAGCCTCGTCCGTCTTCTCCTGGAAGAACGTTGTCCGCTGCTTCTACGATTCCGCCTTCTTTTGAGCGTGTGACGTCGCAGGTGGGTGGAGCTTCGCTGGAAGAGTTAAAGGGACCGTAGTTGATTCCAGTCTCGTGCCCCCAGGTGGCCTCTGCGCCTGCGTTAGTCCACTCGTCGAACCAGGCTGAGTCCGGCTGTTTGTCAGAAACAGAAAGGGGAACAGCTGACCACCAGTCTTTTAGGTTATCGGGACTGTATATTCCGGACACGAGTCCCACCCCGTCACAATAGGGTTCGGGCGGGTGTGCCTTGGGGGATTGAAAACCATAAACTTGGTTTTGTCCAAGTTAACCTCCAATCCTCTTTAGGCACAAAAGGTTGAAAACCCGTCCAGAACCCGCTGGATGCTCATTGATGTTCGGGATAACAAAGTGTCATCCGCGAACATCAGAGCGGGCACCCTTCCAGTAGCCAATCTCGGGGCATCATTATCCCTAACTCCATCCAATTCATCTATCAAGCCATTAACGTAAAGGCTGAAGAGTGTAGGGGCAAGGGCGCAACCCTGGCTTACACCCCTGGTTACTGGGAAGCGGGCCGAGTGTTCACCATTCCTTCCACACCTGACCAGGGCAAAGTTCCCCGCATGGAGTCGGATCAAGACATCTAGTAAATAGGACGGGAGGCCTAGTTCTTCCAATACCCTCCATAATTTCTCCCTGGGCACAAGATCAAAGGCGGCCCGCAGGTCCACAAAAACAAGGTAGAGGCTGCCACCCTCTACTCTTGCAGTTTTCCAGAAAAGGACCTGCAGCCTAAAAATCCGATCCAGGGTCGAGATGCCCGATCTAAATCCGGCTTGGAGGGTGCTCAGTACATTGTGTTCCTCTATCCAGCCCAATATCCTATTCAGTAGAATCTGGCCCATTAGTTTTTGCGTAGTGTCTAGAAGACTAATGGGCCTGTAGTTGGACAGGGATAACGGGCAGCCCTTCTTGTAAATGGGGACGATCTCAGCTCCCAACCAAGTTTCCGGTAACTCGGAACCCCAAAGGATCGCATTAAACAGGACTACAAGATACGGAGTCCAAATTTTGGGCTGGGAGCGAAAGAGGTCGCCAGGTAGTTTATCAAAGCCTGGGGCTTTGTTTGGGAGCAATCTTTCGATAGCAGACTCCACTTCCTTGAGAGAAATACTCTCAAGGTTTTGAGAGGAAGTCATCTCCTGATCGTCCAACGGGCCCCTCCGTCGACCCAGGCCCGAGGCCTCGACAGTCGATACTCGTGCAGGGGGTCTGTGGCCGGGGAGGTCCGAAGGGTCCTATCTGCCCCTGACAACTGGGGCTGTCTGTGATACAGGTCAACACCAGTCTCCGGGCTTGTGTAAAGAGCTGCGAAGTGTGACTCCCATACTGAGGGGGCTATGTTCAGGAAATTAACCTCTCCCCCCCTTTTGTACCAGCATTAATTAGAGCCCTAAATAATTTGGCATCCTTTAAAAGGAGCGCTTGTCTCAGTTCTTCCCACCTGGCTTCCTCCCACTCTCTCTTGCCCCTGGTGATCTCCTTTTTGTACCGCAGTCTAGTTGCCCTAATTAATGGAATATCTTTAGATTTTATTGCTGCAAGGAGATCCCTCTTTACTTTCTTACAGGTACAGTCGAACCAAGGGTGCGACCTAGGAGTGCTTTGTTTGTTTCTACTAACTGGGTAGAGTACCTCCCCTAGTGTCATAGCTAGTTGCGTATGTATTTGTACAATCTCACTTCTCCCATCTTCGCCCATCTCACTTATGCAGGGAATTGCAATCTGGTATATTTTTGCGAGGTTAGTGGAAGAATTCGCAAAGTGTGGCGATTTAATCCTTTTCCTGTTGTTAGTTACGGTGAGAGGTGTTCTCACCATGGCTGGGTCTGGGGCAGGATTTGTAAGACCAAAAGACCCAGTCTTAAGGGTTAGAACCAAGTCATTATGATCACTATCATGCCTTGGTACAACCCTAAATTCTTTCAGCCTATCCCAATGTTTTGCCTCCATCATAATATAATCTATGATGGAGGTTTTGTTTACCCTATTATAAGTGACTACCCCTGGACAGTCGGGATCCAATCTCCCATTCAACGACCGCATAGACGTTGCAAGGGAGAAAGATTTTATCTGGAGCACCAACGGTGTCCGTGCTCTAACTGGGGTGATCTTCGGGTCTGGGATATGCCAGAATAAGTCTACCTCGTCTTGTTCACGAAACTCCATGCTACCCAGAGGCTCGAATTG
The DNA here is from genome assembly GCF_964263255.1 of Lissotriton vulgaris. Taxonomy (NCBI): domain Eukaryota; kingdom Metazoa; phylum Chordata; class Amphibia; order Caudata; family Salamandridae; genus Lissotriton; species Lissotriton vulgaris. The sequence goes on from NC_141689.1 coordinate 496,225,139, forward strand.
GCAGTTAAAATCACCACCCAAAATTATCGCAATAGAGGGGTCCAAACCTTGGATAAATTGATTGAGTGCTTTAATTGTATTTGATTCCTGCCCCTTTTTAACTGGCCTTGAGTAGATGTTTATTATGGCTACTTGTGAGTTACTTTGAGGTGTTAATAGGACACACTGGACATGCAGGGAATTAGTTTGCATTTGTTTTGCCTGGATGCCCAAGTGGGTGCCTATCAATATTGATAATCCGCCGGAAGGGCGGCCTCTACCTGTAGATACTGCTAGAATGTCATAGGTTGCAAAGGCCGGGCTTTTGCTCTCCTCCATTGCCCAGGTTTTAGTTGTAGTTCACATTTTTGCAAATTATCAAAATTACAAAAGCTGACAACTAGCATTATTCACTTTTACATGTGCATATCACACATGAGAAAATGCGATTTGCATCTTAGGAGGTGCTGGGAATGCCGCAGGTACCTCTCAGCTGCCTGACGTATCTGCGCGAAGGCACCTTCTGATTAAGTGTTGCGCACCCAGGGTACATACATCGATATATCAACAAAGACAATAGAATATGGATACAGTTAGCACCTATAGTACTTCATACATGTATACCGCCATGTGTGCTGTAGATACGAGTTTGTTTCGATTGCTTGGTGACAACGCCCAATTTTATACACCTAAGCCCATGGCAGCATCTCATTCTCTGTAAATTTAACGTATGCAATAATGTGTTGTGAATTTATAATATAAAGGAAGCATGTAATAAAGATACTTAAAAAAAAGAAATGATATGCTGCTATCACATGGCAGACGTGCCCTATACAGGCAGCAGGTAGCACCACGCAAGAAGCTCAGTGCACGACAGACTCAGCAGCACAGCCCAGCAGCACTGCCAGCATCAGGACAAGCCATGCTTCCTTCTCCAAGTTTGTGTGCTTCGAGTGAAACACTCTGTAGCTCCTCCTGATGAAGCACCAATAGTCTGTCGAGCACCTCTGCTCCCCCCCGAACTGGCTGCAGGCACTGCAGCCTACTTTTATTCATTCGGAGGGGAAGTTGAGGCAGCTGGTGTCGAAGAACAGAGGCCTGACCCCTCAAGGCTGCTGGGTATTTCCAAAGGAGGTTTTCTGCTATCAGAAGATATTTTCTGAGAGGGCACAACAAATGCTCTGTACGTGTTTGAGTTAAAGGGGGTGTGGGCTTGGAAGTGCTGAAGCAGAAGCAGCCACTGAAAGGGAGGGGCCGGGATGTGGAGGGGCAGAGATGGTTTATAGAGACAGAGCCCTGACTGAGATGACCAGCCACAGGGTGAAAGAAGATAAGCACCACAGATAAACAAACAACAAATCACACTTGTGCACATATAAATACAAGCACCAAAGATATCCACGCTCACAAATCATACTTGTGCATATACAAACACCCCAGATATACACACAGTATTTATCAAATGTGTGCACATACAAACAGAAGCAAACACAGATATACACACTCTTAAAACAAACACGTGAACATTCAATCACAAGCACCATAGATTAAGGTGACCAGACAGCTCGGATTTCCCCAGACAGTCCCTGTTTTTGGAAAACTGTCCTGGTGTGCCGACACTTTACTTAATTTTAAATAAATATCCCAGTTTTCAGTGTCAGCTCATCCTACAAAACAGAACTGTAACATGTGCTCAGCGCCTCTGACGAGTGAATGAACTCTAAAAATAGTTTATCTTTTTGATTCAGGCAACACAGGAGGAGGTCAGCTAATTACGGCAAGCAAGAGGAGGCAAAGTGGGGAGGGGGCGCTTAGGGGCAAGGTCCTGCCATGACTATTATTTTGTAAATGTAACCTTGTAAATCTGTACCTAGTTATATATATATATATATATATATATATATATATATATATATATATATATATATATATATATACACACATTTACAAGGCTAAATGTACTTCTGGCCTCTTCCTGCTCTGCCTGTAAGAAAAAAAGAAATTACGATAATTTCAGACTTCACACACACACACACACACAATCGGGACAGGCCAGATATTCCGTAATCATTGGCACCTGATGGCTCAAGTCGCTATCAGAGGGGGGAGAGTTTTACAATGAGAGCGATGAGTCTTAATGAGAGATTTGCTGAAGTCGCACAGACTTGTAGTGTTGACACGGAAAAATAGAAGGCTTTACAGAAAACACATAGATTGGATTTTGGTGACAAAGATGCACTACATCAGCCAATACTTTGCAATAATCGAGCCCTAGATCATAAGTTATGTGCACAAAAAAATATAGCAGTGGACCCTACGATGCCGCACATTGAACCCAGTTCCAGATATTTGTAAGTTTATGTGCAGCCACCCTCGACGTCAGCTGCTAATTGGCGTCGCTGTGTTTTCCAGATCACGGGTAGTTTGTTAGCTTATGTGGGGGCGCACAAATATAAAGTCCAAGAGAAATGTAGAGTTTGGTATGTGAAAAAAGTCCTTTATTTAATATTATTCTTTCTTTTAAAAGCAATCAAACTGCAATTAGCAAAACAGTCAGCCAACGCGTTTCACTCCCTACCAGGGAGTTTCTTCAGGGCGAGATGAAAGTACATCCGGTAACGCGTGCGTGGATCCTCCAAGGTTACGATAAAAAGAGAAAGAAAAAGCCGTCGGCAGTTGTCCGTAGCGTGTAAAGGTTCCTCAGTCGGAGCCCCAGTGGCCCAAGCGGTTTTGTAGTCCTACTCCTAGTCTCCCTGTTTGTTTAGTTGTACTGTTTCCGATTTCTCATTTCACCTTAAAGCGTCCGTGAACCTTGGCAGCACCTCTCAATGTGAGTTACAAGGATCCCTCAATTATAAGTGTCGCGCTCCAGCGCCGTAGATTAGGGTGAGGAAGCCGTATCAGTTCCTTCTCCCACAATTATATATTGGTTCAAGATTGTGAACCTTAAGAGTTTCCTCGTCAGCGCCACCGTTTCGGCATGGATGGTGCCAAGGCCTAGATCATAAGTTATAATCATCAGTTGATGTGCTGGAACTAATGTGTATCGAACTTTTAACACAATTGTCCACAAGAATACTTTCTCCGGTTGGCAAGAAAATTCCATTAATAACGTTCATTACTTCCTCCGCACAACCATTGCCATCATCAGGAACTCTCGAAGGACAAAATACATTTCTTTGCAGCCTACGTTTTAGAAAGCAAATTAAACCTAAAAAGACTTTTGAGGCCTTCTATGCAAAACAGTAAAGTGTGCTTTTTCTGTGGGAAAAGCAAATATATAACTAATTATCGTGTCACAACAAAACTTCATTATTAATGCTCTGCATTTCTCTGCACGTTATGTACACAGTTGTAAACAGTTAGTGCAAAGGGAAAATATCTCTTTAAAAACTCATAGCTTCTATCGTTAATTTCTTTCGGCTGTTATTTCTGCATTAATCATTCACGTTTGCTGCCTAGTAGAAAAGCATTGGAAATACTAATTTCTTCCCAGCACACATTTGCACAATTTCATGCACTCCCCGTTTTTAGTTTTTCGCAGTTATTTTTCACACGTCTTGTTAATAATCCACACAATGAGAAGTTTGATCCAAGCCGGTTTTACTTCTCAAAATCCCTGCTCCATCACACCCTTTTGTCCTTCTTCTATGTCTGACCTTTACCGGTTTTTGCTTCTCAAAATCTGGTCACCCTACCATAGATATTTATATTTTCAAATCACACCTGTGCACATACAAATATAAGCCTCGCCGATAAATACACACACAACACACACACACTCACCTGTAAACACTGCATTTTCTTTTGTTTCTGATTTGTCAATATTATGAGAACTGTGTACCTCCTCATCACACAGAATCTTGCACAGAATCACAATTGCAAATGGAATATGTGACACTGCTTTCTGTGCTCTTTAGAGAGGCATACAGTTGGGTGATCAGTTATTCTGAACCACTGATAGGCATGGTACAAAACTTGCACTGCCCTTAGCCTTAATTACAGAGCTATCAATTGTGATCTATTATAAAACCCGCAGTACAAAGAATGCATTATGCAATATGCAACATGAAAAACAAAATCCAGAAACACATCATAGATAAAGCTAACACTCACCGCCAGCAAGTTTAAGTAAAACTTGAACTGGAAGCAGGGATTAAAGTGCATACATTCAGTAACCTTAACTTTTTAAATGTATTGTTCAGAAATCAATCAGTGTCAATAAAGTTAATGGCATGGATATGGGGCCAGATAAGGACACGTCCTAATGTCCATATTTTAATTATTTCTGGGTCTGAGACCCAGGACAGCCTGGCTTACTTAAAGCTCCTCTATAAAGCAAATCCTGTTAGGGGTTGTCCCCCATTGCACAGCGTATATTAAACCCAATGAGGGTAATAGAAAAAGTAGACCAATTCAACATTCAGTTCATTGTGTTCTTTACTTCATATTTGTTTCTTATGTCCAAATTATCATTCATTTGTACATTCCAATTCAGTTATTAATTCCATTCGTCTGGATATCCCAAAGCATTTAAACATAGATCCCTATGCATTTCGTGCTATCCATAAGCACTTCATCAGGGGAAATCTCTGTAACAAAAATTAACAGGTCTGATTATGCGGAACTATCCTCCGTATTCCATTACATTTAGCATTTATCAGTATTCCAACATTAAATCTAAGATACACTGCAGTGATAATGGGTAAAAGTGTTGGTTGAGGGTCTAGTTAATCGTGTTCTGTTTTGTAAACAGATTGCCATTATTCGATTAACAGTCTTTCCCCCATTACAAGATGTCGCCCATCTTAGACAGAAATAAGTCCGTCATTTATTTTTAACACTCCGCAGTTGAACGCGGATTTTCAACTTTATTGACACGATCTCATACAACCTCATGGTAACCATACTGGGCGAAGTTGCGGATCGACTGATTTACATTTCAACAGACCGAGTAAGTACATCTCTCGAACTGAGACCGCTATGGTGTCCATTTTGAGATCTTTAGAATATGAAGCTGGGGCTTTACATTATTAATTCTGCCACCGTTCATCCGCACACAACGGTAGGACATCCAGACTGCGTTTCATCTGTTGGGAACACCGCGTAACTGACACACAAGCCTTAAAACACTTGCACACGCCTGTAAATGTAACCGTGAATGATATTTTCACTTGAAGACGATTTGGATGTGTAATATGATTGAAAAAATATGTTGCACGCTTCAGTTAGATTCACAATATTTTACTTTTGGCAAGAATTTATTTACACTCTTGAACACTGATCACTATTTGTTCGTTCACCCAAGAACATGGTTAATTTAACATGTTTTGAAAAGACTGTTAATCGAATAATGGCAATCTGTTTACAAGACAGAACACGATTAACTAGACCCTCAACCAACACTTTTACCCATTATCACTGCAGTGTATCTTTAATGTTGGAATACTGATAAATGCTAAATGTAATGGAATACAGAGGACAGTTCCGCATAATCAGACCTGTTAATTTTTGTTACAGAGATTTCCCCTGATGAAGTGCTTATGGATAGCACAAAATGCATAGGGATCTATGTTTACATGCTTTGGGATATCCAGACGAATGGAATTAATAACTGAATTGGAATGTACAAATAAATGATAATTTGGACATAAGAAACAAATATGAAGTAAAGAACACAATGAACTGAAAGTTGAATTGGTCTACTTTTTCTATCACCCTCATTGGGTTTAATATACGCTGTGCAATGGGGGACAAACCCTAACAAGATTTGCTTTATAGATTATTCTTAAACGCTTGTTGGAACAGAAAGCGAAGCCCTAGCTGCACGCGACAGAGGACAACCTATGTTAAAACGCAGTGTGTGTCTTAAACTCTCGTTGATTTCACTACTTAAAGCTCCGCCATACTTAAAGCCCCGTACACTGGAGAAAACAATAATTTTCACGCAACATTACTGATTAAAGGCCCTCTGGTAAAGCCTGCAGAGCAAAGCCTGTCAGTAATATCGATATAAATTAATGCTCTGCTATAAATACCAACATTTTAGATGCGGAAAGTAAGTGGTAAATTAAAAAAATATATATCGTGAGAATATATTGCCCCTATTGACTTCCAATGAAGCAGAGGCAATTTCAGGTAGGAGACAGCCAAAATATAGCAATTTTCGGCCTTAAAAAAATCAGTTTTCCAGCCTGAATCGGGTTTATTGCGTTGTATGCGTGTCTGTTTTCACTATGAAATGTGATTGTTTCATGGATATTAAGTTGTGAAGGGAAGAGAAATTAAGTTGGGGGCCATTTAAAAAGTTGGACTTTGCTTTGTTTGGTCAGTTTCCCTGTGCCTCATTGAAAGGTAAAGCTGTTTCTGACCAGTTCATCTATCCTAAGTGATTCTGCTCCAGCCCTGCACCCACGGGAAAGGCATGCACCAAAGCTATGAGCTCTTAGCATGACATTGTTGCAAGCCACCATATGTCAGTGTATGATTATCGGACAAAGCAAATACCTATTTGTTTTCTTGGCATCCAGAACATTCCTTGCCCATCCAGCCAACATATCCTCTTTCTCACTTGCTGTTGAAGGTGCAGTCTATCTCAGTGAGCTCCTTGCTTACTCCATTCTAAATCACAAGAGGATTCATTTGTTGCTTGTAGGCCAGGCCAGTAGTTTTTAGTCATTTGTATTATTTCTTTGCATTGCAGAGTATGCTCATTAACACTCCTCATTATAATCTAGAGCTGCATATACAACAATGCAAAGAGAAACAGTAGTAAAAGAGTAATTTAACTGATATGAGTCAGTGCTCTGGGAGGGGCTGGGGACTGGCAAAGCAATGGATGGGTTGGAGCGCTCCTGCACTCCCCACCCTCGCGGATGCAATGTGAATTCTCTAGTATATTTAATAAGGCAACATTAACATGCCCATAAGAGCCCCTTGACCCTCCCAGTCCCAAGAAGAGAGGAGTGGATAATTTCAGCAACAATGAAATGAGCGAGCTAGCATTTTCTGCAAATTTAGGAGGAGGAGGCAATATCACTTCCTCCAGAGTCATCGTGCTGAAAAGGGGGTTATTAAATGTGGGGTGGCACCTCGAGTCATTAAATTGCAGAGTCAATCCTTGTGATGTTTTTGGGCCGATTATGGGGTTGATGTCACTTCCTCCTGGAAAGTTTTCAGACCAAAAATCGTTTAGTTTCATTTTCATCAGACACTTGTACATACATTAGATGTGAAATTGGGCTCTGGATGCGAGGCAAGATAGCAGCCATGGTGTGGGCTGTTTGAACAGCTCAACCCCTAGCTCCTGATCTAAGGGAGGAAAAATAGCTACCCCTGGACTACTCCGTTTGACAAAACTTTGATTTTGGGAGTGAGAATGGTCTAGAATCCAGGAGTATGCAGTACGCCAATGACATCGTTCTTTGCAGCCAGACCCCCTTGGGATTACAACCCTCCATCGCTAGGCTGTATGAATTTACCCGCACGCACGGGCTGCAACTCAATTACAAAAAAACTAAAATCGTCTGCTTTGCATCGCGGCCAGGGCGGCAAAAATTCAAATGGCACATTGAGGGAAATATGATTGAACAAAGCCCCTCTTACAAGTACCTGGGAGTACTGGTCGACGCAAGATGGACATTAAAAGACCAACTACTGCACAGAAAAGCTCAGGCCAATAAACTACGCTTTGCTTTAAATCTACTAAAATCAAAACTGAATTGTCCTTCCAATTCACATCTGTTGAAGGTGATCGCAGCAAAATTTTTGCCATCGATCACGTACGGCTCAGAACTATTCAGAGGCAAAGACGCAAACGTCCTGAATCTCCAACAGTCAGTGCTGTTCAAACACATATTTCAAATTCCGAAGTTCGCCTCACAAGCGCAAGTACGCCTTGAATTTGGGCTATTAAATCAGCACCAAGCCAGACAAGCGGCAATACTAAAAATGTGCTGGAAATTAAGAGCAGCTCAAGAGGACACGCTGATGGGTCTCTGCAGGACTGAAATAAATAAACAAACAAAAGGAAAAGACTCATGGATAATAAAACTTGAAGAAAGTCTGTCAAAACTTAATATGCAAGAGGCCTGGAACACCGGTCACACCTTTGCGACCTTCAAAAAAGCAGCCAATGGTGCGGCAAAACTAGAATCTTGGATCACTGACAAAGCTGCACTAGCAAAGAAAAAACACGGCTGGATGGTACTTGCAACATATGAGAGGTGTGTACCGCAATCATACTTAGTTAACCATATTACACCATCTACACAACAGATGCTCCTACGAGTACGGCTGGGAACTTACATCTCAAAAGACCAGACCCCTGCATGGAAGCAAACGTGGCCAACACCACTTTGCAGACTCTGTGGTCATGCAGAAGAAACTTTGATTCATCTTCTGTGTATTTGCCCAACCCTCACAATCCTGAGACGCTACTACCTTTTGCATATATTCCGCTCATTTCAAGTTAGAACATGTCGGCCGGCAGTTATGCTAGCACTGAACAGCCAGCAGCTGCAGACAGCCTGTAGGGCCACCAGATTTCTTCAGAAGGCGAGCCTTCTAATAATGCAAATTGAAAAAATGGCGAGCAATGGTATCAAATCAAAGGATTAAGGATTACAAAAGACGCTGATTTCAGCAAATGTCAAATTTTTTAATTTTTTTATTTTTTCTGTCTTTCCTTTTAAAACAGAGAGTAAATGTAGGTTTTCATTCATTTATCATTTTAATGATTTTATGTTATATTCTCTTTGCAAATTTTGTAAAGGTTTTAATTAACCATATAAAATAAAATATTTACTTTACTGTCCATTCTTGTCAGCTATGCAAAGAAACGAAACGAAGGACCTGCGTATTTCTTTTAGAGGTGCTTTTCACTTACCGGCTGAGAACGCAACGGAACCTTGAACACTGGTGTTAAAAGTCAGTGGTAAACAGCCTTATCTACATCTGCCTGGATGCTGGCTAGTTTCCTTCTTTTCCACCAAAGAGCCCTGCTCTGGCGGCTCCCTGTTATTTTTGGGCTCCACTGTAGCGTTGTTCGTGGCCGCGGCGGAGCCCAGGTCACGGTTAGGAGGAAGATGCCGCCAAAGGTTAACACGCGCAGTGGGAGAACAAAAGAGCAGCCTGCGGTGGAGGAAGCCGCTGAAAACGCTGATGGAGGAGCGGCTGAAGCAGGTGAGAACGTGTCACAGAACGCCTCAACTGCAACCGCTAAAAAGGGGACTGAATCGGTAGGAAAGGCATCATTAGCTGCTTGGTCTGCGAAACAGGGGACTCAAACTTTGCCTGTATTGTTTGAAAGACAAATCTCAAAAAACGTTGCGCTACAGTCCGGTGCTTCAGATCAAGGTCTCCATAAGGCTACGGTGGTGGAGGAGCTATCTGGCGGAGGAGAGAGTCTGCTCCCTCTTGGCATAGTCAGCGAAGAGGTTGTTGCTAAAAATATAACTTTAAATGCAGAAACGAGTGGAAAACAGCTAATTGTCGCCCTGAATGGCTTAAGGCCAGAGAGTGGCATTATGGGAGATGAAGTCCCTGATAGTGCCTCAAGTGATGTTATAACTGGCAGTTTGGAAAATTCCATATCTGAGATAGATTTGCTGGCACTAATGGAGGGGGCTTCTGTGTCTGAGCAGACAGGACTGCACAAAGCTGGCGATAATTTTTATTCTTTGTCAGACCCATCATCAGATGAGAGCACTAATATAAGTAAAGATTGGTTTGATGACTGTGAGGGTAGCAGCACGGAGGAGGAAGCAATGCTAAATTCCGTTTCATCAAATGTTAGCAGCTGCAATGTTAAGAAGATGAAGAAAAAAACGTTACACCAGACGAAATCTAAAACAGAAGAGCTGATATCAGAAAGTACAAAGTCAGCGTTAAGATCAGAATCAGATTTCCCTGATACCATAAGGTCTGAAGCTGAGAAAAATGTAAATGAAACAAATGCCTCTCCGGAGATTACTCTGGTGACAATTTATAATACAATGATGAATCATAGAGCAGAAAGCAAAGACGAAATTACACGCACGCAGGCCACCTGTAGTAAAGTCAAGAATGCTGTGCGCCGGGTGATAAAAATTTGTTCTGAGACAGCTACTAGAGTTACTAAAGCTGAGGCCAGAATTTCTGCATTAGAGGACGATGCTGCTGCTCAAAAAATAGAGCTTGAATCTATTAAAGCTCATCGCGATGATCTTACTTACAAATTGTCTGCACTGGAGAATCAAGCACGCAGGAATAATTTGCTTTTTTTAGGAATTCCAGAGAACAAAGAGTGGTCTGATATGAGGAAATTTGTTTGTGAACTTCTGACTGAAGCTTTTCCTGAACTGACTCTTTCGGACTGGCCAATGGAAATTCAGAGAGCCCACCGGTTCCCATTTTCGGTTAAGAAACCCCGACAAGGGGAAGAAGCCCACCCAAGAGCGATTCTAGTGTGCTTTAATAATTTTTTTGCAAGGTAAGCAATATACTCGTTAGCTAGACCAGACAAAAAAGCGGTGGCCAAAGATTGTAATTTTTTTGTTAGGCCAGATTTCTGCCAGACTACTGTGTTTCAACGCTGGTATTTGCGACAGCTTATTGCTGGATTTCAGAATAAAGGGGCTACTGTATACTTGCAGAATCCGGCAAAACTTAAAGTTATCGCAAAAGGGCAAACAAGATTTTTTCATTCTGAAAACGAAGCCAAAGAGTATTTGGGATCTCTGTAATTAGGGGAGGGCCTAAAAGATTTGGAATTTGGGTCTGTAGCTCGACTGTTATAAAGGCTTTCCTTTTCTTTTCTCTGCTCTTATTATTTTCTCTTTTTTTTATGAGGGGTTTGTGATCTTTCCGTTAGTTAATTGATGAGTTCTCCTTTTCCTGGACCGGGGGTGGGGGGGGGGTACGGCCCTCCATAATTTTCAGGGACTAACAGTCCTTGGGTCTCATTTGTTGGGAGGTGCAGGTTGGGTGGGTGGGTCGGGGTGGGGGGGTCAAGGGGGTGCGATGTGGAGTGGAGGTGGTGGGTCTAGGGTGTAGGTGGAGGCGGGGTGAAAAATCAGCAGCAGACAAGATTTATTTTAAAATGGTTTTGTGTTCTCAGGCAACGTTAAACAGTGGTTGGATGCATAAAAAAGGTGTAAGAGCTAATTTTTTTTATATATATTCGCTTGTGAAAATGGATAGAAAATTAAAAATATGCACCCTAAATGTATGTGGCCTTAATGACCCTAAGAAGAGACAGGTACTAGCTAGAATTGTGCAGCTGTTGCATATTGATGTGTTATGTCTTCAAGAAACGCATATCTCGTGGGCTAACAGGGGATACCTGAAAAATCTAGGGCTGGAAATAATCGTTTACTCTAAACAAACTGGGATTAAGAGAGGGGTGGCTATACTTATGAAGCGTGGGCGGGGTATCAGTTTAAAAACAGATGACGATAAATGGGGCAGCTGGGCAATAAGTGAATTTAAGATCAGTCAATGCAGATTTACACTCTGTAATGAGTATGGGCCCAATTTGGATGATTCCGAACTCATGAATTTTTTGAATACAGAACTGGCTCAGTGGCCGCAACCAGTTGTAATGTGCGGTGATCTTAATATACATTTAGACGCTCAGGTGGATCTCAGAACGAATAGTGTATATTTAGGTAGAAAGAAACAAGTATTTTTTTCATTAAGGAACCTGAGTTTAGAGCATGGGCTTCATGACGTTTGGAACTTGTTACATGCTGACGACCCTGGGTTTACTTTCTTTTCTGCCCCGTACTCTAGATTAGATTATTTTTTTGTTTCATCCGAATTGTTAGCAAAGTTTAATATTGAGATTCAACCTAAACTGGTATCCGACCACAATCCTGTAATATTAGAATTCGCCTTAGATTTTGAGTTAAAAGAAGATAATAATACAGGGTCCTTCGAGAGAAAGCTATTATTGGACGAGGAGTATATTCAGAGTATGTCTAAGATTATTCAGGAATTTTTTTAATTTAATAGGGGACAGCTGCGCATAAAGTAGTATGGGATACTTTTAAATCAGTCGTCGGGGAGAAACTATTAGTTTTTCGAAATTTGAACGAAAAAGGATATGGGCCAAATATAAAAATGACTTTGACGCGGTTATAATCGCTGAACGGAAATTAGCTGAGACAATAAACCTGGTCTTAGATTCGGCTATACCTCAAAGGGATCTTATTGTTAAAAGGGCGGCGGCGTATGCCAATATAGCCGACCAAATAGAGGAAAAATATGTACAGCATAAGGAAGACGCCTATGAATTTAGCGAACAAACAGGCAGAATTCTGACTAAAAGATTAAGGCAGAAGGCAGTTTATGATGAGATTGCCAAAATTATCGATTTAAATGGAGTTCTGCAAGAAACTAAGGAGGGCATTCTGACAGCTTTTCAAGGATTTTATCAATCTTTGTATAGTAGCCCTTGGGCAGAATCATCAGGATACGACGAGGGGGAATATTTGAAAGATCTTGACTCAGGGGCTCTGTCAGATATGCAAAAAATGATATTATCTGCCCCCTTAGTTTGGGAGGAAGTCGAGACAGCCTTATTAGGTTTAGCTCAGGGAAAGGCTATGGGCCTGATAATATTCCGCTCGAATTCCATTGTGCTTTCAGGAATATATTGCAAAATTAATTATTGGAAGTTTGTCAACAAGCTTTCCTTGGTAATGCCCCGGATTCTTGGTCAGAAGCAACAATCGTGTTTTTTAAGAAAAAAGGGAAAAAAGAAACTGAAATGGGGTCGTATAGACCCATTTCACGACTTAATTCAGACAGCAAAATATATTCGAAGATAATCGCTAATAGGTTGAATGATTTTATGCCTGGTTTGGGCTCAAAAAGACAACACAGGTTTATCCAACATAGAGACACCACAGATCATGTTAAGAAAATCGTTTCCATGCTGGACTGGTCGCAGGGTACTAACTCCCCTGTCGGGGTGGCCCTGTTGGATGCTGAAAAAGCATTCGACAGGGTCGCTTGGAGGTTCCTGTGGGCAGTTCTAGCATGGAAGGGATTTCCGGCAGAAATTATCACGGTGATACAGACACTATATATTCATCCAAGAGCCGCTATATGTATTTCAGGTAGGCTATCTGGGAATATAGCAATAGCAAGGGGGACGAGACAAGGTTGTCCTTGTCCCCCCTTGCTATTTGCTCTATATATAGAACCTTTTATAAGCACTTTGGAGAATAGCATTGAAATAAAACCGGTAGAGATAAATAATGGGGTGCATAAGGTATTTGCTTACGCAGATGATATTGCTGTTGTCACACCAGATATTAGTAACACTTTACCTAGTATTATTGTAGCAGCTGAGGTGTTTGGTCGGCTTTCGGGCTATAAATGAAATGTCTCTAAGACACAATTGATTCACTCGGCGGCCGTGCAGCCAATTGATTTAAAATTTGAAACTGAGGCAACATATCTTGGGATTAAAATAACATCTAAAGTTGAGGACATAATTCCTCTGAATCTGGAACCAATTATAGTCTCTGCTAATAAAACGTTAGAAAGGATTAATAATTTACATCTGTCTCTGTATGGGCGCAGTAATGTCTTAAAATGCTTATACTCCCCAAATTTTTGTACATATTTCGAACTATTCCCTTACTTATTTCTGCCTCCTTTTTTGCTCGGATTGAAAGAATGTGTTCGAGGTTTTTGTGGAGATATCGTCGGTCGAGGAGAGCTTTTAAATGGTGTATGCTACTCAGAGCAAGAGGAGGCTGGGGTGTTCCAAATTTCCGCCTATTTCATTGGACAGCTATTTTACAATATATGGTCGTCTTATTTTTACAGTAGGATCCAACGGAAGATTTTGCTGCTCCTTCTATCTATGAGATGTTATTGGGGCGAGAGGCGAGGCAATATTTTTTTCGTATAATTGAACCTAGTTATTACAAGAAAATAAAATTTAAAGTTGTCACAACTGCTTTCGAAATATGGAAGAAAACTAAAAAGAAATTGGGCATAGGCTCTAATTTAAATTTTATACTCCGTTTAAGAACTGCTCTGTTCTCCCTGATATATTTAGAGATCAGGTTATGGATAGGTGGCATAGTGCTGGAATCTGTAAAGTTGAAGACCTGTTTTCGGGGAAACAGTTAGTCGCCTTTGATTATTTGCAAAAGGAATATAAGTTAGTTCGAACTGATTTTTTTTAAATATCTTTAGCTTTGCAGCTTTTTTGAAAAGAGATTAGGCGAAAGTTTGATTATGTTGGAGAGAATAGAAATCATTGAAGCAATTAGATTAAGGGCGAAATTGGGGATTTTATACCAGATGTTTAATGAAAAGATTGAGGATGATCTTGAGGCTTGGGAGTCAAAATAGAAAAATAAATTGGGGATAGAAAGGCTAAATCTTGAGAAAATTATTAAGTTATCTATTAATGTTTTATTTAATGGCTCCCTGAAAAGTTAACATTTTATGTCAATTTTTGATTTATAATATACCCCTGGAAAATGTGTAAAATGGAATTATATAAGGGGTAATAAATGCAATTGGTTTGGGTTATATGCAGCAGATGCACCGCATATGTTTTTCTTTTGTCCCAAACTATCTCATTTTATTAAGGAAATTGAATATTTTGTGTCCCTGAGTTTGGGTATCCGGCAGCAAATATCTGAGGAGCTGGTGATTTTTGGCTTTCAAGATAGTTCGGCTCGTCCGCGAACGGAGGCCAAAGAAGGGTTTATCTTTATTTTCATGTCTATTTTTCGTTTATGTATTACAACACAATGGCTTGATGCTGAACCACCAACGTTTACAAATTGGCACTCTAGATTGTTGTCTATATACCACCTTGAGACTGCGGTTTATAAAGCAAAGGGTAGGAGAAAGAAAATTGAGGGGATGAAATTGTGGCTGCCGATTGCCAATTGGATATAATTTTTGATGTATTATTATGATGAAATGATTTTTTATAATTGTATAAGATCTTTGTTTGGTGGTTTGTGTTATTCCGAATAATGTATCTTGATCGCTAATATAGAGAAATATATATATATATATATATATATATATATATTCAGATCCACATCCTTTGTAACGCCGGGACACCAGGACAGCGGTGCAGTCAGGGGCAAAGGTTCCCCTGTGTCAATATGCAGGTCCACAACACGTAGCAGCGCTACATTATACGCACTCCCCTCGAGAATCCAAGGATCAAAAGTTCACAACACAGTGCGCTTCTCCAAAATCCATTATTTATTCAAAATGCAGCATCGTGATAAGCCATGGAACAAACCCAACGCGTTTCGGCGAGGAAACTCGCCTTGGTCACGGGTAATTCCAGAACCAATAAACAAACAATAAATAAAGTTTCACGTCAAAGGTGCAATATAAACAAAGGACTCATAGCTTCAACATGGTGGCCATCTTAGAATGGAGTACCTATGCATTAATCACATAGCCCAAGTTATACATTTTCTTGGCAGATTGTGTTAAACCCAAAAACATTTCTCAGGAATGAACCCATTCCTATCACTTATATTATATTTCATAATACAAAGAAAATAATTCCAAGAGACGCAAATCTTGCGTTCTTCAATACCATTAGCATATTAGCTTCAGTATGAAACACATCCGATTTCACATAATAAGACCTCAAGTGAGCTGCCCAAATATAGATTTTGAGAAATAACTTCATATGTATCCAATCCCCAGTGAGCTTATGTACATACTGTTTTATCAAATCGTAAAGTTAACTTAGATACTTGTTTGAATCCTACTCAAGTGAGTTTATATTACATAGACTATCGCACAGTACGTTGCATAAAAAAAAGATGTGAAATTGGGCATATAAATTAGACTTGAAATAACAGGATACCAGTATTTAACACCTTAGCAGCTATGGAACGTCCAGCTCCAGTGCTGAACGTTCCATTGCGCAGGTGCAGTTAAAACGTCCAACGGCCGACGGCAGCACTCCCGAGGTAGTGGTGCCGTCGGCCGTTGGAATAGGCGCAGCACTTAAGGTGATAAAGACAGCTTGAATCCTACCCTCCTCACACTTCTGCTGAAGGACACACTCTGGCGCCGGGAGAAAACAATAGCACGTTTCTTTCGGAGCCAAGACAAATAACCAGTGTGTTTCTCACAAATAATGAAATGTGAATGCCGAGTTTGATTAAAAAAAAATATTGCGGAGTTTGTTTTCTAGCCAAAACAATCAAAGTAACCAGTGTAAACAAAGAAAGCAATCAGCTGATCACAGGCCGATGCAAATAAAAACAAGGGGAAAGGATTAACAACCTGCTCATGCTGCCGCTGGAGTAAATTGAGGCAGGCAGCGGGGGAGTGCTAGTACTTGGGGGAGTTAGGGTTCTCAGTGCAAGATCTCAGCTGTGAGAAACCCACAGCTGAGTGTGTGCTTGGAGGATGGGGAGGACTCTGAGCATGAGGAGGGAGGGGAAAGCCACAAACAAACAGGCAGCAATGGAAGTGAATGTGAAGGCTGCCCTAATATCAATGTGTCCAAAACATTAAGCGCAGCGTCTGTGAAGCCGTGATGATAGACTAGCGGAGGGAATGGAAGCAAGCATTTACAATGCAATGGTTTCGCCTTTGGAAAAGTTTGAGCTATTGGCATTGTAAATGACAACATTTGTATTTATGTGTTGGTTTTGAAACAGATAAATAAATGGCATTGTCATTTACATTGCCATTAGCTTAAGCTCTTGCAAATGTGAGACCTATTGTACCCTACGGACGAGCTCAGCAGACAGCAATTACTACCACACAAACACACCCAGAGCCAGCCACACACACACACCCAGAGCCAGCCACACACATATGCCCAGAGCCACACACGCACACACACAGAGCCACACACACACCCAGAGCCACACACACACACACACACCCAGAGCCACACACACACAGCCACTGCCACACACACACACACACACACACACAGCCACACACACACCCAGAGCTACACACACACACACCCACACCCAGAGCCACACCCACCCAGAGCCACACACACACACCCAGAGCCACACACACCCCCAGAGCCACACACACACCCAGAGCCACACACACACCCAGAGCCACACACTCACCCAGAGCCACACACACACACACACACAGAGCCACACACACACACACCCAGAGCCACACACACACACACACACCCAGAGCCACACATACCCACCAAGAGCCACACACACACTCCGGGGGCAGGGAAGCAAGCACAGCGAGGGGGCAGGGAAGCACGCACAGCGAGGGGTTTTAGGCTATGTAAGATACAATATAGGGTAGCTTTTCCTCAACACAGTATCTAGAAACATGACTTGACCCTGTGTCACTGTGATGAAGTTTCCACACAAAGCATAAGTCACTTTATACTGTTTCGCCCCTTATGCACTGATTATAGGCAAGATTATTTAATTTCTGTTTCAAAGAATTCTAATTCAAGAATGCATAAAGAGGACTTGACCTTCTTAAAGAAACTTTCTACCCATGAGATATACTAAATTTGATAAGAAACGTCCCTGAACTAAGGAAATATATGAAATGCTGGCATTTTGAGTAACATTTGTAATTAAGAATTTTTAACCTTGGTATAGTGCTGGTGATGTAATCGGTTTGAGTTTGAGTTTTAGAAAATAACAAAATATTGTCGAATTGGTGCATTATGAGACCCAGTCCAATATTTAGTAAAATGTGAACAAATTTAAATGCTTAATAAACAAGCAGCAGGCAACAGAGGCAGACGCAAAACCGGAGCACAAGCAGCAGGCAACAGAGGCAGACTCAAAACCGGAGCACAAGCAGCAGGCAACAGAGGCACGCGCAAAACCGGAGCACAAGCAGCAGGCAACAGAGGCACACGGAAAACGGGATGTAGTTTCCGTGAAGACCTGAAGTGAGGTGGTCACCCTATATAGGACTGTGGGTGTGACCAGTAAGATCACGAGGCCTAACGGAAGGTTGCAGCTGCATGTGAGAGAGAAGCCGAGGAGAAACAGTGAAAGACAGAAGAGAGCTATTTAAAAAAAATGCAGACTAAGGTACACAAAGAGAAGAAATAAGAAAGATGAGATGGGTAGAGAGAGGAGAGATAAGGAGACAGGGAGAGAGAAAAAGAGACAGTTTAGTGTAGTGTGAGAGAGAGGATCTATGGAAAGAGAGAAGGATAGGGGACATAGATCGAGAGAGAGATGGGCTCCAGCACAACTATGCCCCCACGAGTTCCGTGGCTCTGAAGGCGAATGCCTCCTGTCGTGGGAGTCCCTCGTGGAGGACTCGAAAGAAATGCCCCCGCTTTGGAAGAGCCTCGAGGGCTCTGAAAACAAAATGCCCCTGAAGCTGCTAAGACGCCGGCACTCACCGGGAGCTTCTTGCGGACACAGCGCTCTTCTGCCTGTACGCTCAGTGGCTCTTCCTTGCTCCAGGGGGGACGGGCTCACGGACAGCTGGAGGGGGGACAGGCTCACGGAAAGCGGGAGGGGGGACGGGCACATGGACAGCGGGAGGGGGGACGGGCACACAGACAGCCTATGCTAGTCTAGACGCAGAGCCGGTGCCAGTGCGCCACACTGCACAGAGTGCACAGTATTAATGTGCTGTGTTGCGATAGACATGCAGTGCCAAAGTTGATGAAAAATGCTGCACTGCGTGTACATTGCTCGAGTCATGTCCGGCGAAACAGCCAGTACTTCTTCCTGAAATCCGTGCCACAGGTGGGTCACTGCCAAGGACACCTCCAGAAATCCACCTCGGATTAACTAAAGTGGTACATTCTAGACTAAAATTACCGGGATCCCGCACCACGGTACATCTTCCACCCGAGTGTCACGGCGTAATCCATTCTACAGCGGAGTACCACAAAAAGGTACCTTTTACATAGGCGAACCACAATGCAGTGTCTTTTATTCCACAGCCCCACTGACAAGTACATTTTTCAGCACCACGAGATTCTATGTTTTACAGAAGGTATATTTAGCAGAGGCTTTACAATACACGGACAGCGGGAGGGGGGGACGGGCACGCAGACAGCGGGAGGGGGGCGGGCACACGGACAGCGGGAGGGGGGCGGGAACGGGCTCACGGACAGCGGGAGGGGGGCAGGAACGGGATTAAAAAAGTATTAAAATATGCCGCTTACCTGCTAGCAACTCTTGGAAAGTGAAATCGCGCAGCCCACCCCTGCAAAGCACACGTTGGTAATGAAACCAACATGCCGATATGAAGAAAAAAAAACAACCGCCCACCGCCGCATGGCGCACAAAAATGGGTGGGATGAGTAAAAATCGCCGGAACGCCCACGAATCTGCTCGGGAAATGAGTGATGCATCTCTGTTCCAATGGCTAGCCTCCATTTATGGAGCTAGCCAATGGAACAGAGAGGCGGAACAAAGCCCCATACTTGTAAACAAAAGTTTTCGCCTGCGCAGAGGATCGCCAGGCGAAACCTAAAAATGTAACTAATCCCTACAGCTTTAAGGTTGGTCGAATTGTCTTGGGCTAGCCTTCATGTATTCAACTGATTACATTACCCGCACCAACAACATATTCTCATGCAAGCAACACATAGCCTAGTCCCAGTCATATGCCATCTTTTCACACTCAAGCAGTGCTAAATACCATCAGAGCACAAGTGAGGTGCACCTGCTCATTAGTGCAGGCTCACGACTGACCTTTAGCCATGAATCGATGAACAGTCAGGCAGCATAGATTTGTGCTGTAAATCACAGTCAAGGCAGGACTGCAGAAAGAGGTCAAAGCCGCGGAAGACGCACACTGTAGATTCGCCATTAATATGACATAACAAACATCTGATGTCTCCCAAGGGCAGGGCTATCAATAGTGCATCAGGTTCTGTGGCACCAGGACCCAGGTTATGAGGGGCAGACTAGACCCCATTTATGTCTGTCTTTTAATACTAAACTGTGGGTATGGCCTCCATTCGCCTTGATTTAGAAAGGTGTGGTGCAGGGGCCAGATCGGCTGACTCCAAAGCACGGGGCTCAGGGTTCGATCAGCAACAGGCTCATCATCATTGGACTGTGAGCAATAGCACACTTAATCTTCCTAACCGCACCCAGCCCCTTGAACCCTTAAGGGGTGATATGCTCGTGCTTTACAAGTATGGTTTATGCTCACAATGGCTTCTTGGGACGTAACAGTTACTGTGCACGGATCTAAACACACACATAGCTTGCATGGGGTTCCTAGCCCCTGTGCTACGTCACTGGTGGCCACACCACCACAAACGTGAAGCTGCGCGGCCTACCAGCCTTGGCCTTGTTTCAGCAATGACTGGGGAGCATTTGTGATTGGTGTTTGCTGGCCCAGCTTAGAGGCGAACCCTGCCAAAGCTGCAGTTATTGATTGTGGCATGTATTCTGCCCTTCCTGCCGCAGTCCTCTAATCAATTTGATGCTACATTACGCCGACTGACGAGGGGGAAAGGTGTTTGAGTTTCCAGCCTTTAAGCACTCTGCGGAAGCTGCCTCTGAAAGCCCACAGTAGCCCCTCCCGCTGCCGTTCATCATCGCTGCTCCAGCAGTCCGCTGAGCACAGCCGCGTGAATGGCGGAGCTCGGGCCGTGAGCACTGCTGGGGATGGAAGATGTGGGGACCGAGGGCGGAGGAGGGAGCAGATACAAGAGCAAAGAGAGGATAAGGGAGAAACGGGGGCTGTAGAAGCAAATAAAAAACAGGCGCGGAAGGGAGTGATGTGAGAAGAGGGGCTAATAACGGGAAGCGGGTTGTGGGGCAGATAGAAGCAAGGAAGACGTGAAAGAGGAGGGCAGATAAAAGGAGACGGCAGGGGTAGTCAGCGATAGGTAGTTTTTTTTATATAGTGTGTGCTCGACCTGAAGGTATTGGAGCTCTTTACAAGAGCACCATTTACTTTACACAAGGGGGCACATTTTTTTTTTCTGCCGTGGGGAGATAAAGTGATTTGGGCAGCAGCACAGAACACGGAGCCGACTCCGCCTGCTCCAAAGCCGGCAGCTCTGGCCATGAGGCCACATCCTATCCCCAGTCTCAAAGGGTGGGAAGCCAAGAATTCATCAGATAGAGTGTTTCTTTAGGTAGATGATTTTTAAAGCGCTGCGTTTCATCTTGTGGATCACTTTAGGCGCTGATAGTGGAGATGTGGAAGGGATGAGGGAGAAAGGGGAGCAGGTGGCAAGAAAGATAGGGGGAGGGAACAGGACACCCGAAAACATTTGGGTGGGGGGGGGTGGAGAATCGCTTCTGAGAGAGGCGGAATTGCTGAAAGGGAGACAGGAACGAGGAGGGAAGGCTACAATTCCCAAGATGGAGAAAATGGCAGGAGACAGGAAAGGAGCGAGCTGATGCATGTAGGCGAGGGAGGGCAAGGGATATGGAAACAAGAGTAAAGAAAGGAGGGAAGCAGGCACCAAAAGGGCAAACTTTTTCCCAATTTCCCTGTGTTTCAGCCCAATGTTTGCTGGACTGCACTAGAAATGGGGCCTCAATGAAAGTGTTTCACAATTCATCCAGTGGATGAAGTGTATT
This sequence comes from Lissotriton vulgaris, assembly GCF_964263255.1. Taxonomy (NCBI): domain Eukaryota; kingdom Metazoa; phylum Chordata; class Amphibia; order Caudata; family Salamandridae; genus Lissotriton; species Lissotriton vulgaris. The sequence continues at coordinate 496,246,642 of NC_141689.1, forward strand.
TAAAAATAGACTAAGAAAACATCTGTCCACGGAGCCGAATCAGGGTTAAAAGAGTTACACGGACAGCGGGAGGGTGGGGGGCGGATGAACAGGCTCACGGACAGCAGGAGGGAGGGCGGATGAAACAGGCTCACGGACAGCGGGAGGGGGGGCGGACAGCGGGAGGGTTAACGGGCTCACGGACAGCGGGAGGGGGGGCAGATGAACAGGCTCACGGACAGCGGGAGGGTCGGACAGCGGGAGGGTTAACGGGCTCACTGACAGCGGGAGGGGGCGGGCGGGCACACGGACAGCAGGAGGGGGGTCGGAGGAAGGCAGGACAGCAGCAAGCACTCACCAGAGGTCGGGGCAAATGACAAAATAAAAGGCGGCCAAAAAAAAAAGTAAACGCCCACCACCGCAATGACGTTGTCAAAGGGGCAGGATGAGAAAAATCGCAGGGAACGTCCACCAATCGCCTCGCTGAAAGATGGACGCCTCTCTCTTCCAATGGCTAGCCTCCATTTATGGAGCTAGCCAATGGAACAGAGAGGCGGGACTTTTGTCCATACTACTAAACAAAAGTTTTCGCCGTGCGCGAAAGTCTGCTGCGCAGCTTTCGGCGAGGCGAAACCTAAAAACGAAATAATGCCACAGTAAGAGTGCCAGTCGCATGGGAGAGCAGTGCACGCGTGCTGCGCTAGGCTCCAGCCAAAAAGGGTTGTGCTTCAGGAAGTCAAATCAGCAGCTATTTGCTAATAAATCTATTAATTGAATGTGTAAAGGGAGCACTTTCACCATCCCCACACTCGCACCAGTGTTTGCATCTCCTGCCTTCCAGCCACTGGAATGCACGTAACACACTTCCACTGCCTGGGAAGCTGTCCTAGCCTTCCATCTGGTGCCTATACAAACTAGATGCATTCAAATGCATCCCACTGTGCTGTATAATTGATACTGTGAGTTAAACCTGCGGATGAACATTAGAATATCTTTTTTAATGTGTGCATTATTTCCCATGTATTTTCTCAACAAATGTGTCCAGCCATTATTTTTCACTTTCAATCCTGAGGTGATCATCACCGGCATGGTCTAGCAGTAAGCTAGCTGTGGAGTGATGTTTACCTAATCCTAGTAACATTCAACAATTCCTAATATAACACAACCTTAGCAAGTAAATAATAATGTTTCTTTCTACTTTACTGTATCCTCAAACTGCATACTGCCTCAAAAGACTCTTGACATTCCCTAAATCTGGTGTTAAAAAATGTCCTTTAATTAAAACCCGTTTGTCCCCTCCTTTTTTCTACACTCTTTCCAATGTCGCTCTCCTTCCCTTCCATCCTCTGCACACCACCTCTCTCTGAGCACCACCTACTCTGACACATGCATGTTTGCCTATTCTCTATTTCCAACAACTCATTCACAAGATCACAATCTTTCCTCCTTCCTCTGAAAGTCATACCTAAGCAACCTAACACTACCTAATCTCCTCTAACTAATCTATTAATCCCACCAACCATGTGCATGAACTCCCCCCCACTAATAATCACAACAAACCACTATTTAGTCCGCCATTAAAAATCTTGGAATGACTGCATGAAATGATTTGCTTTGAGTGCACAAAACTGATCCAAATAACTAACAGTAACCAATAATACTAGACTAACCAGTAACCTTGGGTTACGCCTCGTCAGGGGTAGTAAGCGATATATAAATGCAATTACAATTACAGTTACATTGGTAATCAGTGGTGGAGTCTAGCACTTGTGTTTGTGCTGTACCAAAAAGTGATTTGTGTAACACAAAAATCAGATAAATAATTTGGTACTAGAGTTGACCCCTTTCTGAATTCTTCTTAGTTTTCCATGAACTGTTTTCTCTTTTTTTCGAAATGTAAGTGCCCTACCTCCTTTTGTTGTACCATGGAGATGGAGCTGCTCAACATTGAGCATTGCAAGGAAAAGGGGGCCGAATGCAAGCAAGAAGGCCAAAACTTGGGTCCTCCAGCTAGCACTCAGAGCCTATGAGGAAGTCAAACTATTGCAGACCACACCAGAGGAGGATATCTCTGAAGAGGAGGGAATCTGTTTGGATGACTAAGACCCAATCATGAGTCCTGAGCTGCAGAAGGAGCACAACTAAACCCCAGGAGGCCAATGAGGGGGCAGGAAGCAGTGTGCCCGGGGTCTGTCCCCAAAGGAGCTAGATGACAGGAAGGTGGACCAGGAGCTCAGACTACAGCTACCCAAGGTGACCATTGAAGCAGAGGAGGGAAAGGCTGAGGCAGAGAGAGCATTGTCCAGAAGAAAGTGCTGAGGCAGAGAGAGCTCTGGCCAGAGAAAAGGTGGAAGCAGATTAGAGAAGAGCTGAGGCGTGGAGTGCCCTACCCAAAGAAAAAGCTGAGAGGACTTTGGCTGAAAATAAACTACTGTTGGAGCATGAGAAGAGCATGAAAGAGCTGGAGCTCAAGGCCAGATCAATCTCATAGTCCAGCAGTGATGGCAGCATACCTTAAGTGTTCCATGGAGAGCTGAGGGTCCACATACCACAGGACCAAAACTAGGAAGGAGTTCTCTCAAGATCCCACAAACTAGTTTGTTGTATCTTGTCCCTTTAAGTGTAATGTTCCTAAGAGAATGTTAGGTACATCACTGGGAACGCTGGGGAGATAGAAAAGAGAAGACTGTGTAGTCTACCGGTCACTGCCCCGTGTCCTACGGTGGATGCCAATAAAGACTGCTTTGGTACACTTCCTTTGGTGGTGCCAACCTTTTATTATAGTTCTCAGGGGAAAGGGAACCCAGCCCCTATCTAACCAGGAAAACGGTTTGCAGATAAGGTCACTGGTAAATTTGACACTAAGCGCTATGAGTGTTACCAATTTGGGCGTGCCAAGTGTGACGTCAAGTGCCCCAAGAGGGGACAGCTCTCCGATGGTGGGCATACCCCTGAGTTGGTCGGTGTAGTGCTTGAGGAGGAAATGGCCCCAGTTATTGTGGGGGAGACAGCTGAGGCTACCCTAGTGTCACTGGGTGAAATAGAGGTGGTGCCCAAAGCCCACATGCCTTCAAATACTTCCAACTATAAGCAGTTTGTTGCCATCAGCGGGTGGAGGCTCTGATGGACACAAGCATGACTACTGTCAAGTGTCATCTGGTGTCCTTAGAGAAGGTGATAACTAATACATTGTACCAAGCTGTAGTTGCAGACAACCATGAGGGCCACTACCCAGTGACTCTGGTACACTTTGAATGGGAAAAGGGGGATCTCAGGTTTCCTTAGAGTAGCTGTGAGCCCTGTCATGTCTTTGGATTGTTTGCTTGGAAGTTATCTAGAGCATACTGTCTGGAAGAAAGTGGAGCTCAGGTTCCATCTGGAAATGCTGGGGTTATCTGAGTGGGTTTGCATGACCACCAGGTCCATAGGTAGCCGGGAGGGGAGTCAAGGAGGTCTGGAGCCTGGAAGAATTGCACAGGCAACTGCCAAGAAAGGGAAGGGTAGGGGTGGGAAACCAGCCCTGGAAACGCCCACCGTACAGTTGGATGAGGCACAAGAGGAGGCCACCCCAGAGCCTACCGGGGAGTACATTGCTTCCCCGAGAGACCTAACTGAGCTTGCTGGATGATAAGCTGAGGGTGGGCCCACCAGAGACGAGTTCTTGAAGGCATGGAAAGAGTGCCCAGCCCTAGAGAGCATGAGGTAGCAAGCTGAAGCCCAGGCAGCTTATGACACATCTGGAGATCACCTCTTCCATTGGTAGAATTACCTCCTGTACAGTGAGCCTAAGGTGCCTGTGAATGGGGCAACACATGTATTTGTGGTCCCCAAATGCTACAGGGACTTCCTACTGGGATTTGCTCATGAAGTGCTGCTGTCAGGACATCTGGGGCCTTGGACCTTTGAAAGTGGTGTTAAAGCTGCCCAGATAGCAAAATCCCAAATCTTGGGATTTAGAAAACTTTTGACTAAAAACTGCTCTGAGAACCAAGAAGAGATCACGACTAACCTGCTCAAAAGTCGTGAGAGTCGCCCAATGGGCATCTCGGTCGGCCTGACTTTGTAGCAGCCCCCGTACTTTTGACAAACAAGCTTTACAAACTCTGTCCTTCATCCCCTTTGGTTTTGCTTTGTTCGCCCTAAGTTGGCAGGGTATGCCCAGACGTGGGTCCCTTGCTCACTTTGCCACTGGATTCAAGCTAGCCTGGCTGATGATGGCTGATTAGCCGGAAACCCGGTCTCAGGATGCTTGTTTCCGGTCCAGGGAAGACATGGCTTGGCAGTTCGGGCTGGACTGTTCCCATGAGACACAGGGTTAGACTGATTTGCATATGGCCATGTCTGAACTGGGGTGGCATAATGAGCTAAAGAATGATGATGGATCAAACCCACATCAGTTGACTGGGGGTGAGTGCTTGCAATGTTCAACACTCCGTCCATCATCCCCTTTGGTTTTGCTTCACAAATGATGTTCCTTTCTTCTGTCTCAGATTTAATTCACAAGCGTCACTGCGGGCTCACCGGGCCGAAGACAGAATAAAATAGAACTCGTAAAGAATGTTGCAATTCTGAGTACGTTTCAGAGAGTGGTCTTGCATTTTCAATTAAAACAACTTGTTTAATGCGGAATATTTGTATGAAGATACAATGTTGCTTCTTACTATTGCGGAAGACTTTAAATTGAACTTGAGTATAAAAAGAACCGGCAGCTTTGTATGTGTATGTTTTCAGACTTATAAAATTGTGGAAATGTTTCCTAAACAATGTATAAATCATGGTGAATTAATGTAGTCAGGACCAAGGATTATGAATATTAGCCTCTAGCCTACTGAAATAAATAGCAGCAAAAGAAAAATGGTTGGTGGGTTCTATTTTTTGTAAAGCTTTATTCACGCCCCACCTGGCCACCAATATTGGACGTATCTCCCTTTTTTAGCTTCACATTATTCTCCGCAGCAGCATGTCGTGTTCAGCGGGCCCTAGCAGAAGGTGTATCCGACCTCCAAGAGCCCTCATCTGCCACAGCTTCCATCCTCGTCCAGCTGGACATTTACGACTTCCTAAAAAGAGATTAAGGACCTGAATATGAGTTTGGCGGACAGGGTTACTCCATTCCAAACGTGCGGCTATCCCATCTCCCAAATTACAATTCCATTATCTTTTATAGAACTTTTAATACGGCGGACAGATATCTGTCACGTTTGTAATGGAGTATCCCATTTGCTACTTCGTAATTAGGTCATACCTCCGAACGTGGAAATCTTCCCCCGATTATCGACCGGCAGCACCCGATGACGACACCTCCTCGTCGGACACCGCCTGCAGCCTTGCCCTGCTGACCTTTATCTTCTGAAGACATTTTTGCGAAAATTTCTTTAAGTCCGAAGGTAGGCGCCGACAGGGCCCAATCCACTTCTTTTATCCGACCTCCATCGTGGTTGGCTATATTGTTTGACTTTGAACTCACGCTACTAGATGTCTACAGTTCTAACTTTCATCTTTTTTTTAGTTTTAGTTTTTACGTTAAACTTTAGAAATTCATAACTCTGGTTCGACTGATTGGCTTTTTGTTGTTTTGGTGTGAAATAATTTATTAAGATTTACTCTATTTTTCTAAATTGGTCTGAGATTTATCTTATATTGTGATTTACCTTTACAAATCGACTCTAAGTTAAACCTGACTGCTTTTGTGCCAAGCGTTAAGCATAGGGTAATTTAACACCTTTTGTGGTACCCCCGATAGGGATTGTGGCTACTGCATGAGTAGGGTTTATACCCCACTAAACCACAACCCCAGTTTCTCACATGTTGGCAGTACTGGGACAGTGTGGGGGAGAAGGGGAGTGAAGATGATTTGGGGGGAAGGCAAGTGAAGGGTTAGGTAAGAAGTTGGAGGACGAGTCCAAAGAATGTCCTGAGAAGTGTAAGGTGGACAAGGGCCAGTTTACAGAAGGAAGTGATGGCCAAAAGAATGATGATGAGAGTAAACAAAAGTCGGAAGGACTGAAAAAACAATGTTACATGTGGGGGTATTTATGCCTTTGGTGGCACTCTTTGCCACAAAAACCAAAGAGACAATATGGAAAGGGGAATTAATTGACACATTTAAGGTGCTACAAAGGGTTGTGCAGTCAAAAGAAGGGTCCAAAGAAGATGCTTGGGAGTTGGCAAATAGGTCAAGGTTACCTACTAACACTGAAACTTCGATCTCTGCCCTTTTTATGTATGCAAGTTTATACTGTCAAAAGTTCCCCATGAGTTTAGTGTCTATTTTTAAACATATGAAACCAAGTCCCAAATGGATTTTGGGGCATGGCATGGTTTTATTATGATGAGGAGTTTAGAGCCCGCCTGGGGTGAAACCGAATAAACCTTGGGAAGAGGTAGTTGATGAACTGTGCTACAATGGATATATCCAACAAGACCACCAATAGCTCTGCAGACAGCAAGTGGTATGACAGTACAATTGTGGCCGTTTTGGGGCGTCCTATCCTTTGGGGGTCTAGAGGTATCTTTAGGAAGAGGACAAGGCTTTAATTGCGAAGCATATTGGGGATTTGACAGGGGTTACTGTGCTCCAAACCCCTGCAGATACCAACATGAATGTGCAAAATGTGGGAGGAAATATGCAGTGTTTCAGGGAGTAAGCAGGATCTGCATACATTGTCAGGTGAAGCAACTCCCTTCCTGAACTAATGCCTTCCCCGAATGTGATCTCACTGTCCAACAGCAGGAGCCCAGAGGGAAATTGGGGAATTGGATGACAGAGAGAGAGAGAAAGGAACGGCTTCTTTTGTGAGTTGATCTAGGTGGAACCCCTTTCTTAAGCCCCTTCAAATGTCACCAGACATGTATGTTCCTCATTTACCCCTTGACATGTTTTGTAAAAGTTCTCTCAGCTTTAGATTGTTGATCTTATCTAAAAACGTGCACCGTTTTAGCTTCTATTTATACTTTTATGAATTTTAAGCTCTTTCTTTTAGCTAGAGCAAGGAAACATGACCCTACCACATATCAAGGGTTATCTGAAGTTCTCTCAAAGGTCACCTTTGCCCGCAATCAGATTTTGCCATGGAGTTTTTTGGCTTAATGATCTTTTTCTTTGCAGGAGCAGCACGGCGAAGGAAACTCTAGCAACACCCCTGCCTGGAGAGCAGACTCAGATGTGGTCACTAAAACCAAAGTGCATCAATCGAGATAATTCCAGGGGCATCATAGATATTGGTGGTCCCCCAAAGCTACAGTGCCTTCCTACTCGGACTAGCTCATGAAATACCCCTGTCAGGACATATAAGTCCTTGGATCCTTGCATTCTAGGAGTGGTGCTAAAGGGGCCCAGAAAGCAAAAATCACAGACTTCGGATTTAGTAACTTTCTGACTGAAAACTGCTATGAGAATCGAGAGGAGCTCGAGACCAACCCACTCATCTATCTGCCCAAAGTGCATCTCGGACTGCCTGACTTCGCAGCACATCCGGCTACGCTCTTCTCCACAGCAGCTTGTCCTGTTCAGTGGTCCTTTGCAGAAGGGTTATCCAACCTTGTGGAGCCCTCATTGGCTACAGCCTCTAGCCTTGTCCCGCTGGAGATTTTCAGCTTCCAAAAAAGAGACTAAGGGCCTGATTATGAGTTGGGCGGACAGGGTTACTCCATCACGAACATGACGGATATCCCATCTGCCAAATTACAATTCCATTGTATCCTATGGAACTTATAATACGGCGGACAGGATATCTGTCATGTTTGTGACTTAATATCCCATCCGCCAAACTCGTAATCAGACCCTAAGTCTGAATGTAGAAATCTTCACCACATCTTCATTCAGCAGCTCCCCAATGATGACGCCTCCTACTCAGACATTGCCTGCAGCCATGCCTCACTGAACTTTACCTTCTGAAGAAATTTTTTGCTGAAATTTCTTTAAATCTGTAGGTAAGCGCCGACTGGGCCCAGTCCACTTCTTGTATGCGACCCATCCTCCACTGTGGTTGGCTGTATTTTTCGACTTTGACCCGGTCTCATGCAACCAGATGTCTGTGGTTTGAGCTTTCTTCCTTTAGGCATTCATTTTTTTCAGTCCTGTACAGCAACCACTTTCCAGAAAGTGGGTGCGCCTAAAAACCTGCTTCACCCAAGATCGATGCAGAGTCTCAAAGGATTTCGGGGATCTCAGGAGAGGTTGAGTGCAAGTTTAGTTTTTCCCCAGTCTTATCTAGGTAATTTTTGGATTGTTTCTCTTGTTCTCCCATACAGGCCTGGTACCTCCCCAAATCAGACTGTGTACATTCCATGCCCTGGTGCTTGTTTCTCTAGAGTCCTCGGATAAGGTGCTTGGATATATTATCCAGTTAACATATTCTGTTTCATGTGCATTTGTGAGTGTGATGTCTTCGCTTGAGGGAGCAGTGAACCACTCATTGGACTCACAGCCCCAACACACATTGGCCTGTAACGCAGAAAAGGGGAACAGCGATAGATTCGTAACAAGGGCTTTTACTCCAATCAAGGGTGATCAATTGATTCTGTAGCTAGCTTTCTACTGGACAGAGAGACGGCAGTGCTGCTTGAATGGGGTTTTCCGGAAGGTTTTAGACTGGGGATCAGGAGCCTAGACAGAGGAGGTTTTCGGATAATTTCAGATCTGCTAGAGAAGTGTTGTAGGTCATGAGGGAGAAGTTGGGAACAATGGTAGAAAAAGGGAGCATGATAGGCATGTTAATTGACCATTACATGACCTGGCAATATCGCCATTGGGAGTGGTCTCTAATTAAGCGCCAGGAGAATTTAGAATGATTCATCACCATTTATGGCCCTGATACTGTATCGGTTAACAATGCATTTGCTAAGGAAGACTCTGCAGTGCAGTTCGCATAGAAAAATGTTGCAATTCAGTTGATGAGGAGGTGTAGGGTAGGATTGGTAGGGAGTTGGTAAAATGTGATATTAGGTCAGCATTTTGACTATTTCCGCTATCCCCTATGGATTTTTTCTTGTTGGGCATGCAATTTGATAGATGTCTAATACCTGTAGTATTCGCCTCTTCTGTGTATAGGTGGAGTTATATAATCAACTTGTAGCACACATATCTATGGATAGAAAGAAGTAGATTAGTGTATAACAAGCAATGGTTCAACAGTACTGTCTAACAATTGAGAGTACAAAATATAGCACACCTATACATTTAATATGATTTCTGAACTTAGGCTTCTACTGGGTTGCTGGAGAAAATATTAGAGAATGATAATACCACAACAATTGAGTGCATCAAATCATGTACCTTCTATGCCATTTAAGGAATATAAAGTTGGAGCATTAGCAACATGCACCTATTTGTACTTATTTATAGAATGGCATAAGACAAGCCTAAAACATAAAAACGATAAGCCTTCGTAACAACTAGTAATGCCTTGTAGAATGCGTCTAAAATTGTAACCAGTTCTGAATGTTATCAATAAAAGCTCTTTTGTCCCCACAAATATACCAATAGGGTTATTTTCAAGGAGACACAGGAGAGAGAAGCAGTCCCAAAATGTCAGATAAGTATTGCTCCATACTGTCATAATATATAATACATAAGAGCCCCAGTGCGTTACCCAAAGCATTTCAATAGCGATATGATCCTTGTAGTCTATGTATCTTCTCTTCTTTTCAAAAGCTGGAACATGGAAGCTGCGAGGCGAGGAAGACGTTTCCTCTGAGGAATATGGCCACCAAACACCAGGAAGAACCCACCCAACGGAGATGCAGAGGGCGGACGGCAATGAATCACAAGAAAACCCGGAAGTGCAGGTATGATGACGCGACGGCAGAAAACCACAGGCTGAAAACAACTAGAATGGCAAGCGGTTTCCTGCTCCATGGCCCGCTTTTATGTTCTGCATGCTCCTCTGTTGCATGCTAAGGACAAGTCAGATAAGAGACACACCTGACTGTGCACTCCTCCCATGGCAGCTCCAACAGGTTTTGGTTGTCTGGATATCTACGATGAAATTGTCTCAATAAATGAGGGGCATGGATGTGACTAACTGGTTCCCAAGTAAGGTCTACAGGACAACATCCTTTCCATCGTAATTTATGACAAATCCTCTTGGAGTCTTTTTTTTTTTTTTTTAATTTTTATTGAGAATTCATGAGGCATAATGAGAAAACAATATACATGATTTAAATGAAAGAGACAAGATACAATATAAACAATCGGCCTAAATTAACAATACAGAGGTAATACACAGATCGATTATCGGATTACATAGCTTAGTATCCAATTGAATTGATTCTTTTAAATAATCAAATAGTTAATATTATTAATATGAATATTATAAATACTAAGCCGGCTGCTACAAACAAAAAGGAGATGAAAAGAAAAAAAAGAGAATGACAGTTAAGAACATTACCATAGTTTTGAGGACCCAATGAGCTTACTACAATCTGCTAGCCCGCCAGACAGCCACTGGTGCCCAGATCTTCATCCCCACTTCATTTTTTACCCTTGAGTTCATACAGAGCCGCCTCCACATTATGTATTCCTAATAGTCTGGACATCCACATTTGGAAGGTTGGGGCCTCAGTGTCTTTCCAGGCTGCTGAAATTAATATTCTAAGTACAGCTGTAGAGATAAAGACTAAAGTTTCAGTCTCAATATTTAATTTCAATTTGCTTTCGCATCCTATGATCATGAGTGTTGGAGACCGAGTTATCTTAGCATCCAGCAACAGCGCCCAGAATGCTTCAATCTCTGTTTTAATTGATCCAAGTTTTTCACACTGATAAAACATATGGATAATATCAGCCGGACCTTTACAGCATCTGGGACAGTTGCTGTTCTCCCTCTTACCCCAATCATAGAGCTTGGAGGGGGTATAATACAAGTTAAATAATGTTTTGAAGTGCTGAGCTCTTAAATTGGAGGAGCGTAGGAATCTTCCATCCATTATAAGGGCTCTGTCCAAGTCAATGTCCGGATCCTCCAATTTTGAAGCCCAGGCTGCCTCAGTTTTGCCCATATCATCCTGGGATTCCTCTACATACAGCCTGTACACTCCGTTGATTCTAGGTTCACCCCCCTTCAGATAATGCAGTATGTTACACCTCTCCCTTAAGATGATAGGAGGCCTTGTTGATCTGATTGTACTGACCACCTGAGCATATTTGTAATCTTGGCTACCCTGGAGGGAGTGCCTTTGTCTCAGGTCTTCCAGAGTTCTACACTCATCCCTGACCATAACTTGTCCCAGTGTCAGGATACCCTGTTGCTTCCAGTGTCTCCAAGACCCATCATTACTTAGGTTAGGAAAGAGGCCCGAGTTCCAAAGTGGGGTGTGGTGATTATATTTAGAGATTGCCAGAGCTTTCTGAGCTGCTGCCCAGACCCCCCATATCCCTTCAAGTGTCTTGTATCTCGATTTATTGTAATAGCTTCTTTCTGTTTTCCTTAATAATACCCCGGTAGCCTCACTGCCAAGCAGCAGTTCAAAAATAGATGGGATAACATCTTGTCTGCTCGGGGAGTTTACACTCTTTCTCACGGGATCTAATAATACAGCCATCTGCGTAAGAAGACAAAACCAGTGATAGTATCTGAGGTTTGGCAGTCCCAAGCCCCCCCTTTCCTGAGGCAAAGACATATATTTCATGGATCTTCTAACCTTTCCGTATTGCCACAAGAAATTCATAAAGATGGATTCTATTTCTTTAATAATTTTCCCCTCTATTTTAAAGGGGATCGACCGGAATTTATATAATACCTTGGGGAACTAAGGGCCCGATGTAGGTAAACGCGATTTTCCGAATTCAAAATACCGAGGCGGGCCGAATCGGTATTCTGAAATCGGAAAACGAGATGTAGGGAAAAAAAAGCGAATGAATACCGATTCGGTCGGCATCGGTAATGAGAATCGGTACGTTCCGATTCGGCACGGACCGAATCGGGAAGTCCCGAATCGGCTAACAACGAATCGGAAATTACCGATTCGGCTAACACCGAATCGGATAGTCCTGATTCGGCGAACACCGATTCGGTAAAAGCCGATTCGGTAAAATCCGATTCGGCAATCATAGATTCGTAGCCATGAAAACACACCCATGGCGAAAAAGCCCATAGGAATGCATTGAAGAAACCGAATCGGCTTTTACCGAATCGGATAATACCGAATCGGATTTTACCGATTCGGTAATATCCGATTCGGTAAAAGCCGATTCAGCCAATGAGGTGGCTCCCCCTCCCCCACCCAAACAGGGAGTGGCAACCCTGGCAGGTGCAGCTAATTAAGAAGTTTCTGGAGAGCCAGCCTCACAGTTAGCAGCAGTGGGAGTAGGAGGTTGTCAACTGTACAGAAGAACATGGCAGAGCAGTGCGAAAGCCAGAAGTCCTCCCAGAAGAGGAAGCCGAAGTTCACCACCACCGAGCTTCAGGTGCTGCTCGAGGAGGTGGTGAGGGTGCACCGCCAGCTGTTTGGAAAGCTGTCCCTCAATGTGCCAGACAGCACCAAGAGGAGGATCTGGGCCGAAATCGCCCAAAAGGTGAATGCTGCGGGTGTCACCCCCAGGTCCGTAGAAGAACTCAAGAAGAGATTCTACGACATCCGCAGCCTCACAAAAAGGAAGATGGCTGAGATACAGAGGCAGGCTGGAGGCACTGGAGGAGGCAGGAACCCGGCGCCACCCCTCACCGAGCTGGAGGAACTGGTCTCCAGCACCATTGAGAGGGAGAGTGTCAGTGGAATTGGGACCCTGGACAGCTCTGCGAGAGCTACAGCTACAGGTAAGAAGCATGCGCATCATGACACACCCTACCAGACACCTCCCCATTAGACACAATGCATAGGCAAACCCCAGCACAGTACTGTCACCAACATACAAGAGACAAGCATCATGGTACATGTAGTCAGCAGAAGTTAGCTAAATATGGCAGTGCAGAATCACAAGACAGGAAACAGTGTGACACAGTGTAAGGAGATGCAAGGACATGTGGAATGCTTTAATTGTACTGACTGTAATACATCGGCACTCAGTTTACAAATGCTTCTTTGTACCTAGGGGCACCATCAGGCGGAACAACATTGACATCAGAGGGAGCAGCACCGTCTGACACTGCATTCGCAGGGCCGAGCACCAGCCAGGCTGCCCAGGAGGAGGAGGAGGACGGAAACACCCTAGGGCTAGGTATGGAGGGAGACCTGGTGATAGACTTCGATGCACTGCACTCCCCACAAATGGCCAGCACACCCCCCTTGCAGTTCTCCCCAGAGAACTCCCCTACAAGGGACACCATTCCGCCTACACCAGCTCCTGCCACAACCATGGCCTTACCACCTGTACAACCTGTCCTGGGAGCAGGGGCTCAGGGACCGGCCAGCACCACACCCCCACCAGTGGCACCCCAGCCCACTCAGCAGGCCGGAAGCAGCAGTGCCCGGCGCCGTACCATCACCACCACTGCTGCACCAGCACGGGAGGGCAGTGTATTCCTGGGCCTCGAGGGACAGATGGTGAAGATTCAGAGGCAACAGGCAAGATCCACAATGGCCTGCCAACGCCAGCTCCTGCAGCACAACCTGCAGATGGGAGAAATGGTCAAGGGATTTCAGGCCTTCGTGGAATCGAACAAGGAGGTGGCAGCAGGGTTAGGCAGGCTAACCACTGCCATAACCCAATCATCTAGCAGACAGGAGGAGCATGAGCTGGTGCGCAGGCGGGATGCCCGGGTGCTGAACCGCGCCATGAGCCGCCTTGCTGCGGCGACGGCACAACTGTGCCATCGCAGCGCGAACATGGAATCTAGCCTGAGTCAGCATACGGCAGAGCTCACAAGGGGGATGGCCCGGATCACCACTGCTATGGAGGCCATGATTATTTCGAACACGGCCTCCAATCCTGCCCTGGACCTGGGTGATGCTGGGGACAGCAGCAGCCGCAGCAGCCCGGCCAGCGCTGCGTCTGAGCCACGTAGGAGCACCAGGCGCTCCGCTGATGCTGCTGGGCATTCAGAGGGGGCTGAGGGACACCCCAGTGGGTCTGGCAAGCGGGCAAAGAAATAGCCTTGCAAGGGCGGGTGAGGCAACCTGAACCTTGGACTTTTGTTTTGTTCCTATACACCATTTTTTGTTGCACATCAGTGCTGTAACTGTGTTGCAACAGTATTAAAATTTGTTTTTTCCCAACCAACATTTAGCTGTCTTTGCATCTGTACTCACTCAGAAATAGTTCTCAGTAATCTCCTCACGTCTGTATCTGCCATCACTTGGCGTACACACCCCAGCTGGCTGTGTCAGTGGCACAGCTTCGTCGTCGTCATGGTCCTCGTAGTCAGACAACTCCACCTCAGTGCCCTTCTTCACCGCAAGGTTGTGTAACATTGCACATACAGCTATGATCTTGCAGCAGGTGATGGGGGTATACTGCCTTGCACCTCCACTCTTGTGCAGGCATCTGAATCTACTTTTCCAGATGCCAAAGGTCCGTTCGACAACATTCCTTGTGCGTATGTGGGCCCGGTTATACCTCCTTTGGCTGGGTGTGGAGGGGTTGAGGGGGGGTGAGTATGAATGAGCGGAGGGCATATGCACTGTCGCCTGGAAGAGAAAGGGGTTACATTACACACATGCATACATGTATTCCACCTAGCTTCTATGTGTTATGGGGGTCTGATGATGTGTCTCACCTAGGAGGTATCCTTCACCAAATTCGCCAGCCATCAGCCGTGCATAGATGCCGCTCTGTTGGAAAATATAGGAGTCATGGGTACTCCCTGGAAATTTTGCAACCAGGTCTGTGATGGTGCACTTTGCATTGCAGATCACCTGCACGTTGATGGTGTGTGTAGACTTGCGATTGCGGTATATGTATTCGGTGTCCGCTGGTGGGCACATCGGAATGTGCGTGCCATCTATGCAACCGATGATTTGGGGAAATTGTGCCATCTGGTAGAAGTCAGCTTTGGTTTGTAGCAGTTCTGCGTGGGTTGCAGGGAAAGAGATGTATTGGTCCATCCTGTGTATCATGGCGTCAAGGAATGTGTGGAAGAACCTTGACAGGCTGCTCTGGCTCACCCCTCCTGCTGCTGCTACTCCACTTTGATAGCTGCCAGACGCCAGCAGGTGTAGGCTGCATAGCACCTGGATGTGCGCAGGGATGGCGTGTGCCCTTGGGGTGTGGTGGTCCAAGAATGGCTTGAGATCCCTGATGAGCTCAAGTATGGTGTCAGAGTCCAGCCTGTATCTCTGTAGTATCTCTGCCTCTGTGAGCATGAACAGGGTTATCCTCTGTCTGTAGACCTGTTCATTTCTTAGCCATTCCCTCTGTCCTTCCTGCTGTAGCCGTAGCCGCCTCGCAATGACATAGAAAGCTGCCATCCTGCAAGTTGCAATGCATTTTGGGCCTGTTTATATGGGTTGGAGTTGGTTACCACCTGATTGCAATCCATGGTAAATACCGAGTGAATTCTACCGATTTTGAGCCGATTTCGGTGTTTCTGTGCCTCCCTACATCTCCCCATCTGTCGGATTCGGGGAATTTCCCGATCGGCGATTCATACGATTCGGCATGTTTTCCGATTCGGCTCATGTCCGAATCGGTCTATCTACCGATTCGGTACATGGACCGAATCGGTGATTTTCCGATTCGGTGTCACTAACGATTCGGTACATGGACCGAATCGCTGATTTTCCGATTCGGTGTCACTAACGATTCGGTACATGGACCGAATCGGTGAATTTCCGATTCGGTGTCACTACCGATTCGGTACGTGGACCGAATCGGTGATTTTCCGAATCGGTGTCAATACCGATTCGGTACATGGACCGATTCGGTGTTTGCATCCGATTCGGTGTTTTTCCGATTCGTTACATATCCGATTTTCGGTATGTACGTATCGGATTCTTTCCCATTCGGTACTCATTCCGATTCGGTTTTCACTCCGATTCTTTATGTTTTTTGTTCCCTACATCTCGATGGCTGTTTACCGATCGGTAAGGGCCAAAAATCGGTATTTTCGGCCGTTACCGATCGGTAACGCCCTACCTACATCGGGCCCATAGTCATTTTGATGACATTGGCACGACCTATTATTGAAAGTTGTAGTGTATCCATTCTTTTCAGATTCTCCCTCATAGATTTCATAAGAGGGATGAAATTATCTCTGATTATCAACTCCGGCTATGCGTTGATCGTTATCCCCAGATATACCACGGAATCAACGAAGCTGGAGTCTGATTTAATTATATTCTTGGAGCAGAGCACCTGCTTCTTACCCACATTTAAGCGATACCCTGATTCTCCACCAAATTTGCTCGTAGTGCCCACCACTTCACGCATAGCCACGTCGGGATCGGTGCTAATGACAGCCAAATCATCGGCATATGCCAAGATTTTTGTTTGAAATCCCTTCGTAACTACCGGGTTGATTGCTATGTTATTAATTATTTGGCGTATTAGAGGATCAATATAAAGTGCAAATAAAATGGGTGAGCACGGGCATCCCTGCCTTGTCCCCCTTGTAATAAAGATCTTATCCGAGCTCTCACCCATCATTTGAATTTTCGCAACTGGGGTGATCTACATTGCCTGAATAGCTTTCTGAAACCTTGGTCCAAACCCCCTTTCAGTGAGCACCCTCCAAATCCTCTTGGAGTCAATGATGGCTTCAACCTCAAATTCTGGTTCATCATCAACCATCACTGCTGGTGGATGTGTGGGTTCTCGTGTTGTAGTGACTGGTTTCAACAAGAATACATGGAAGACGTATTGTATTCGCAACGTGGAGGGCAGTTCCAGTTTTATTGCCTCTTTATTTGCCTTCTTCACAATAGCATGCGGTCCAATCAAATAGGACTTACATTTACGTGAACCCTTCAATCCTATGTGGCTTGTAGACAACCATCCTTTGTCACCTATGTTGTAATTAGGAGTGGTTTGGTGGTGTTGAGCTGCATGTCTTATAGGCTTCCTTTGCTTGATCTTAATTGCCCTGAGCCGATTGCTGTATTTCATGCAAGGTATCAACAACGTCTTGTATAGCAGGTACCCCTGGTGGGACTGAGGAAGGGAGCAGTAGAAAATGGGGATGGAAACCATAATTACAGAAGAAAGGTGAATACTGGGTAGATGAGTGAAGTGCATTGTTATATGCAAATACATTCTGCAGCCCAAAAGTACACATCCCAATCCACCACATTAAGTCAGAAATGGCACCGCAAATATTGTTCAAAACATCGATTGACTCTTTCAGCTTAACTGACTTTCTGGTGATGATTCCCTGAGGACAAATGGATATCAATCTGTCATGTGTCTCCTACAGCCCTCCAAAACGTAGAAACAAACTGGGAATCACGATCAAATAAAATGCCTGAAGGAAGACCATGGAGACTCTGTTAAAAGGCTTCTACAAGACCTTTAGAAGTGGGCAACCCTTTCATAACGATAAAATGGGCCATCTTGGTTAACAAATGTACAATAAACAAAATCGTACTGCATGCTTGTTTAGTTTTGGGTAATTCTACTATAAAGCCTATAGAGATGGTATGCCAAGGGGCAGGAGGGTTGGGTATTGGGGTCAATTACCTAGCAGGTGCTAGGTGTGAGCTTTTGCTTTGGGCACAGAAACTACATTTGTGAATGTATTCATTTGTGTATGTAGCAAGTGCTGGCCACCAAAAAGTATCTCTTAAGTAATTCTAGGGGTTTCTTTTCCCCAGGATGACCCGCTAGCTTGTTGTTTGAGTTCTCTAGTGGGAACATACAACCCACTCTGAATGTAGACCAGATCATGTACCATTTGACCATTCTGACTGTGGGCTATGGCTTCTGCCTTCTTGGTTTTCTAGGCTTGTGAGATCTCATGTGTGAACTGCTCTTCTGAATACAGGGTGCCTATAATATAATCTACAGGAATTATGTGTGGGTGTTCTTTGATGATTTCTTGTGCCTCAAAACTCAGACGGGAGAGGGCATCAGCTTTACCATGTTGCAGTCCCAATTTGAATTAAATAATGAAGTCAAGATAATTGAAAAAATTAATGAGTCCATCATAATTGCCCCATGGATAAGGCCCGTGCTGATTTCAAAAACGTCAAATTCTAGGGGTCTGTTAGAACTGTTCCAGTATGTACTGAACTCAGCAAATATTGCCTACACTCTTTAAAAGTCTCTTTAATGGCCAGTAGCTCCCTGCCCCTTATTGTATAGTTTGCTTCACCCGTTCTTAGCTTATGAAAAAAATATGCTACTGGGTGTAGTTTCCTTGTGTTCATATACCTTTTAGAAAACAAAACCCGGACAGCAACTTGGAAAGCACTAGCTTCAACGATAAAGAGGTTGAAAGGGATTTGGATGTTGCAAAATAGGGGAGCACTAAATAAAGCCTCTTTTAGACATTAGAAAGCTCTCTGAGCTTCTTCAGTCCACTGAAATTTCATACCTTTTCGTAAAAATCAAGTTATGGGGAGAAATGGTCTATGAATGTCAGGAAGTCAGATTAAGATATGACTAACCTGAATCTAGCGACCAGCAGGGGTGATGTATGAGGCTATGTAACCTTTCCCCCCTTATGGTATCTCCTGCGAGTGAGTGAAGCACAGCTCGCACAAAAGACACCACATAGGGGAAAGGGAAAAAGTGGATAAAAAAACAAATGAAAAGGCTGCTGTGTGGGTAACAGGCAAGCGTCGTCCACGGGAAGAAGGACGACACAGTTCTATTCTCTCTGGGAAAGGCAGCCTGGTAAATGTGTCCTGTAGCAAGACAAAATAAAGACACATGTACTAGCACTATATGCTTTCAACCCAGTATCAACAGTATGTGCTGACTACGAAAACATAGTTACATTCACCACACACCCCAATCTTCAAATGCAGTGAGAATAATTCCAGGCCTTATGTAGAAGAAGAGATATCAATCCTACAGAAAATAACTCACTGGAATGAAGAGTAGAGTGACGGTAAGGATAGAGTAATGCAGTTTAAAGTCTTTTCATGAAACAAAAAGAAAAGCAGAAAGAATCCAATACTGTATTCCAAAGGAAATAAACAAGCTCCAATGAACTTAGCCATTATGTTGGTACACGTACCAGATATACTTTGTCACGCCATGTTACTGACACAGAGCGCAACACGAATAAGGCTCCAATTATGGGGCTTTGAAAGTGTACATCCTGCATGGGAGACAGGGAAAAAGCGGAACGATTCTGCCTGCGGTGAACACCAAGTGAGCAGAATGTCCGCAGTAGGATTTGCCGAGATCCCCTACTGCAAAGTTCTTCAAACTTTTTGATGCCGAGACCCCCTTGTAAAACCTTTTTAGGGGTAAGGACCCCGTTCCGATAAAAGTTTCTAGAAACTGGTACTCCTCATCATCATCTTTTGACAACCATAAATGCGCCTGTTAGACCTCATCAATTTCATCCATCATTCAGCCACCCACACTTTCACACATCCATCCATCCTTTCATCCTTCCATCCATCCATCCATCCATCCTTCATCCATCCACCCTTTCATCTTTCCATCCATACATCCATCCTTTACCCATCCACCCTTCCATCCATCCACCCATCATTCATCCACCCACCTTTTCACACATCCATCCATCATTCGTCCATGCAACCTTTTATCCATCCATACATCCATCCACCCTTTCATCCTCCCATCCATACATCCATCCTTCATCCATCCACCCTTTCATCCATACATCCATCCCCCCACCCTTTCATCCATCCATCCACCCATCATTCATCCCCCCACCTTTTCACACATCCATCCATGCATCATTCATCCAAGCAACCTTTTATCCATCCATACATCCATCCATCCTTCATCCGTCCACCCTTTCATCCTTCCATCCATCCACACTTTTATCCATCCATCCATCATTCATCCGTCCACCCTTTCATCCTTGCATCCATACATCTATCCTTCATCCATCTATCTTTCACCCATCCACCCTTTCATCCTTACATCCATATATCCATCCTCCATCTATCCACCCTTTCATCCTTCCATCCATCCATCCATCCTTTACCCATCCACCCTTCCATCCATCCACCCATCATTCATCCACCCACCTTTTCACACATCCATCATTCATCCATGCAACCTTTTATCCATCCATACATCCATCCACCCTTCCATCCATCCATCCATCCATCCATCCTTCATCAGTCCACCCTTTCATCCTTCCATCCATCCACCCTTTCATCCATTCATCCACCCTTTCATCCATCCATTCATCCTTCATCCGTCCACCCTTTCATCCTTCCATCCATACATCTATCCTTCATCCATCTATCCTTCACCCATCCACCCTTTCATCCTTCCATCCATACATCCATTCTTCATCCACCCACCCTTTCATCCATCCATTTACTCATCATTCATCCACCCATCTTTTCACACATCCATCCATCCATCATTCATCAATGCAACCTTTTATCCATCCATCCATCCTTCATCCATCTACCCTTTCATCCATCCATCCTTTCATCCATCCATCCACCCTTTCATCCATCCATTCATCATTCATCCACCCACCTTTTCACACATCCATCCATCCTTCATCCTTACATCCATCCATCCACCCACCTTTTCTGTGCCTCTCTCATGGGGTAGGGGGTCAGTATCTCTCTGCGTCTTCTTCCTTCCTTCCCGATCATGGGAGGGCATCTCTGTGCCTCCCTGCTGGGGGCGGGGGACGTGTCCTGGGACCCACAGCTCCATGCGCGCAATATCCATTGACCTCAAAGGGCTACACTACAGCCTGCTCCCCCAGCCCCCCTCCGCCCCCCACTTCCCCTCTTCCCCCAGCTCGAAATGGTTTCAGGGACACACACACACAGCCACACCCGAGTACTTGACAGGTCTTTAAAAGACCTTTTACTTGCTAATGAGGCTTTGATGTTTTTCACACCTCGGTGTGAATTAGGCCTCCACCATGAGCACCCTCAATCAACCCAAGCCAGGAACTGCACTCTGACAGAATCTGCGACCCCCTTCCAAGGACTCCACGACCCCCCTGGGGGTCGCGCCCCACAGATTGAAGACCTCTGCCCTACAGCGTGAGGAAATCCAGGCATACAAATGTAACCAGAAGGGTTCAACCGGCACGCCAACCTCTGCAGTAACAGGTTCGGCGGGACATAGGGAGGATGGCTCGCTCTTCTGATCGAAGACTGGAAAACAGCAGAGAGAAGGCTAGGTTAGTGTGACCGATCGCCGCCCTGACGGGCTTCTAAAGCCGGTCAGAGATGGCGGTCTGTCCCCCAGATCGCTGTGGTCCATGCATCCACATAATATTGCGGCGGTCGGGATGATGGCCTGGATGTTAGTGGGACTACCACTGACATTAAAAAAAGGCCCATTGCTTTTTAATTAATTTCATGTCTTTTAGTTTATATATGCATTTTATGTGTTATCATTTTTATTTATAACTGTTATTCATTATTTTTTAATATAGTTTGTAATTTTGAATGATTTAGAATTTTTTATTTAATTGTTAATAGCAATTTATAGAGTTTCTAGTGGGTTGTTGGGTTTGTAGTGGGATAGAGTGGGAAGTTAAGTATTCATTCATTATTAATGATTTATTACAGTTTAAGTATGTGATTGATACTCATTATGTATAGTATGTAATATTGATTTATTATACTCAGATTTTAGGTGCTGGTTGTTACATTTATAGGGGTATAGGGAGGTAAGTTAAATAGGTAATAATTAATTAGGAATTATTTTATAATATATTAATAATCATTGAATTGATTATTAATTATTTCAATTGTGTAATCATGTATTTAGTTATATTTTAGGTGTGGGCTGCTGGGTTTGTAGGAGTATAGGGTGGAAAGTTAATTAAGAAATGATTAATGAACAAGTAATAATAATTTATTAATAATTTAATTGATTATTAATTATGTACATTTTGTAATATTGATTTATTTTAGTAGCGAGTTGCTAGGTTTGTAACAGTATATGGTGGGAATGTAATTAAATAATAATTTTGTAAATTGTGTATTAATTATATATAAATGAATGAATGTGTGTCCTTATGTAATGCAACTGGTTGTATGTAAAGCTCTCTGATACCCGATACCTGGTCAAGTTTGCGCCATATAAAACTCAGTTAAAACGAAAAAAAACAAATATATATATATATATATATATATATATATATATATATATATTCTACATATATTCTATATATATATATATATATATATATATATACAGCTCCTTTTGGCGAAAACGGAAATCAGTGGACTACCAGACAGCTTAGAAGTAGCAGGTAAGTTTATTAACCTTTTCTCCTCACTCCTCTCATGACGCGTTTCGGGCAACAAGTGCCCTTGTTCACAAAGTTGTTGTTTTTATATACAATTATTTTTTTGAAATGCTATACCATGTGACCACAAACAGTGAAGAAATACTCAGTGCAATAATATTCATGGAACTCTAGTATTGCGAGGCTCATTACTCACAGGCACAAATTTGTGTGTAAATGACAAGATGTGATTATACATTTTCTAAAATACGTTTTCTTTATACATATTAGACGCTCATCTTGAATTGCAGTTTAAATGCCAATGAAAATTTGCAAATTGTGCAAATATTCTGTGCAAATTACGCAATTAAAATACACATCACCTAAAAAACAATTATGTGCAAATTACGCAAGTATGGCTTGTGCAAAAAATGCAAACATAAGTGCAAATCACTGCTTAAATGCAGCAAAGTTTTTGTGCAAATTATGCAAAGATGAGTGTGGACACTAGCTGCCTATATGCATCAATAGTATCAAAAAGATGTTGTTTAACGAGTAATGTGTGTTACATAATGTAACCAAAAATAGCATCTATACCCATTCATGTTATATAATTCTAAATTAATCATGAGAATGACTTAAAAATATTGTCAAATTGATTTTTAGTGTACGAGAAGATGGCCCCAGATCATACATAGTCTTATTTCATAGTCATAGACAATATGGTTCCAAACAAAAATATAAAATGTCTAGTGCTAGTCATATGTGCATAGGAGGGAGAAAAAAAAACATAAAAGATTTTTTGTAAAAACAATTATTAAAAACAATTAATCTTAGTTGAGAACCAAGGGATAATGGTTGGGTTCAAATGATGTTAATTGCCCAAATCCTGGCGGAGTCTTGCTATTATATACAGATTTGGAGAGCCGACCACTCACAAGTTTGTGGGGGCCTAAGAATAATATTCAAAAGTCTCCTAAATGTTAATAAGGCTTAACTTATCCACAAAAGAATCATATTCAGCAATTGTTCAAAGGAAATTGTGCATGTCTTCAGTATTATTGAGACAGTTCGGGTATTTACTATCTAGATTTAAAATATACCTCGTTTCCAATAATTTTTCTCTGTTGCCACCTCTCCGTGGCATACAGACAGAGTCAATCACATAATAAGATAAACAATTAATATCCTTCTTATGAACAGCTTTAAAATGTCTTGCGACTGGGTAGGTTGGATCGCAGTTCATGAAGGCTCTGATGTGCTGCAAATTTCTCACATGCACCTGGAGCTTAGTACTTCCCACATATCTAAGCCCACAGGTGCACGTGAGGACATATACCGCAAACTCTGTGCGGCATTATAGTTGCCCTTAATGTCAACTTCATTTTCCCTGAATGGAGTGGTATATTTGGTTGTGTTTACTCCTAACTTGCATGCACGACACGTTATGCATTTAAAGAAACCCTTTCTAGGTGTTAACCATGTTTTCGTATGTTCTACCTCAGTACTGTTCTTAGATAACCCATTGACTGGGATTTCCTAAATGTAATCAAGGGTTTCTCTGGCAATCTGTCATTTAAAGCATTGTCTGTTAAGACAATAGGCCAATTTCTATTTATTATGGCTCTGATCTTACGCTCTTGGCAGCTAAATGTTGTGATTAATCTTGGTGGATCTTCCAATTCATTAACTTCTTCTGCCGCCTCTACCTCTTGTGGCAACAGTGATGTTCTTGATCTTGTATTTGCTTTTTAGTACTGCTTCTGCTAACACTTTGTCTGTGTACCCTCCTTTTTTCATTCTATCCAGGGCCTCAGTTTGACATTTATTAAAATCCTCTGGTGTGCTGCAGATGCGCTTCAACCTTAAGATCTCACCATAAGGGATAAATTAGGTGTTTAGGGTGTGCACTAGTTGCATGAAGTGTTGCATTTCCTGCAGTAGGTTTTCTAAACGCAGTTGTGGCTAGTTTGTTGTCATTAACATAAATGCAAACATCTAAAAATTCAATTGAAACTGGGCTAAGATGTGAGGTAAAATGTAAATTAAAACCATTAACATTAATGCTCTTAATAAATTTCTTTGCACTCTCTACATCTCCCTTCCAAAGAATAAAAACATAATCAATAAAACGCAACCAGTGTATAATCCTATTGTCACAAATTTCTTTGTATTGTACCCTAAGGATCTGCTCCTCCCAGAACCCAACGTGTAAACACGCGTAGCTTGGGGAGAAGCAGGCCCCCACGGCAACTCCCTGTTTTGACTAAACACGTCTTTTCCAAATGAGAAAAAGTTGTTATCTAAGTACCAAGTGATCAATGATATCCACATCTTATTATGCATAACATATTCAGAGGGCCTGGAATGAAGAAAATGCTTGATTGCCTTTATGCCACACATATGTTCAACGCTTGTATATAATGACTCTATATCTAAAGTCATTAAAATCATGTCGTCCGTCCATGCAATATATATATGGCTTCCAGTTTTCTGTTTTTACTACTTTTTACAGATAAATACAGTCAGCAAACAACGTGTTTCCTGTCTGTATTTATTTTTTAAAGTGAAAAAATATGGAAAATTGTGCTTCTTGTGGGTGACTGCTGTCTTTTATGAATTCCAGGCTACAGCAGAGCAGATGGACAGCATGGAGGGTTAAAAACATATATTTGTGAGTGCAGTGTTTTGTCATATATGGCTGCTTAATTTGGTAAAATGTGACATCCATGTATGAGTGCACATCCAAGAGTTAAATAAACCTGAAAATATACCATTTATTCTCAAAACATAAAATAAATATGGATAAATACCAATGAGATGACCCAAAAATAAATATGGATAAATACAGACGGAAATGTTTAAAAAACAAATACCATAAAACCGGGAGTCCTAATAATATCTTTTAGTTATATTTTAGGTGTGGGCTGCTGGATTTGTAGGATGGGAAGTAATTAAGTAATAATTCATTACCAAATAATTATAAAATCAATTATGCAATTGTTTATCAATTATGTCAATTGTGTTATACTTATTAATTTCATTATAATGTAGGTGTGGGCTGCTAGGTTTGTCGGGGAATAAGGTGGAAAGTTTATTAATTAATAAATAAATAAACATTATTTTTTATTTGAAAATTAATGATTTAATTCTTTAGGAATTTTGTAAATTGGATAATTGTGTATTTTTTAATTTTTATATATATTTTATGTTAAGTAATAATGTTTATATTTAGAGTTTATTATTCTTTCCAAATGAATAGGGTGATTCAAGTTTGTAATGTGCTTGTAGTGAAATATTTTACTTACTGTTGCATAGACTGGGGAGGGAATAGTACATTTTGCCACGCTGAAGTCTAACGCTTTCTCTACTGTTTCACAGACTGGAGTGGGCATAGTAAATCTTACCCCTCCGAAGTTCAACGATATCCTACTGTTGCACAGACTGGAGTGAGAACAGTAAATGTGACCCTTCCGAAGTCCAATACTTTCCCTTCTGTTGCACAGACCGAAGTTTGAATAGTAAATCTTACCCCTCCAATGTCCAATGCTTTCCCTAATGTTCCACTGACTGGAGTGGGAATAGTAAATCTTACCCTTCTGAAGTGCAATGCTTTCTTTCCTGTTGCACAAACTGGAGTGGGAATAGTCCATTTAACCTTTCCAAAGTTCAATGCTTTCACTACTGTTGCTTCGACTGGAGTGGGAATAGTAAATCTTACCCCTTGGAATCCAACTCTTTCCCTACTGATGCACAGATTGGAGAGGGAATAGTAACTTTTACCCCTCCGAAGTCCAACACTTTCCCTACTGTTGCACCAACTGGAGTGGGAATAGTAAATCATACCCTTCCAAAGTTCAATGCTTTCCCTACTGTTTTACAGACTGTAATGGGAACAGTAAAGTTTACCCCTCTGAAGTCCAAGGATTTAACTCCTTTGAAGGTCAACGTTTTTCCTACTGTTAGCTGTTTAAGTGATAATAATATATTTAATCCCTCCAAAGTCCTACAATTTCTCTAGCGTTGTATAAACTGGAGTGGGAGTAGGATACCTAATATTCCCATATTCCAATACATTTCCCAATATTGTTTGAATACATTTGTGTGAATATTTGTTTATAATTTTGATTTTGTAGTATAAGTTTATGTTTTTATTTTTATTTACATTTTTATATTTTTGGGAAATGTGTTTTTTTGTTTATTGAATGTTTGTTTGGTCATATATTTAATTTGTTGGAATTGAATTGTTAATATTTTGTTCTGTTTTGTGTAAAAGAAAATATAATGTGCTTTTTATAGTTGTACATTTAGAGAATTAAGCAAACAAAATTTGATGTAAAATATGCTTTTGATAATTATGTTACCATATATTTATATATATATATATACATGAATATGTAAACATGCATATGTATACATGTATATTTGTTTATATAAGTATATATTTATATATAGTATTAAATATAAGTGAGATTTATTTAATTAAAATTATATTAATTGTATAAAAATATTTAAGATATACTACTTTAAACTCTATACATATATATTAAGAAACAATATTTTTAAATGTTTTTTTAACAATTTTAGTGTGAAATGATATACATTTTTGGGCATTTTTGTACTTACCATTTTAATGTTTAGCAAATATATATTTTAGTAAATTATACGTTGACGCATCATTTCTGTTGCATGAAATTGTTGATTCTGATATTATCTCACTGGTCACGGTAAATGCATGTACACATTATTAAAGACAGCATATACAAATGAGTTACATTTCCTTTCCCTTGACAGGAAACTCTTTAATACTAAGCTAAGGTTATGGGTATGTCAGGGAATTCTTTAAAGCAGCATGTGTAAGCAAATATAGCACTGAAAGAAAACTTTCCAATCAATAAAGGAGAAATGAACGTGTTCTATAAAGTAAGTCTATGAACAGAAATATAAGGAGGATTGGATCTCAAGGGAGGGAGAGAAAGCGTCTGCCAACAAAGGTGGACGTGGCCAAGTATCAACTGACCACCAAAAATCGGTTTCACGCAGTTAAAACATGACATTTTACCCAAGAAATATATTCTAAAGGTTCCCTGTGAATAAGGACCAATCAAATGCCAGGGTTCCCAATGAAATCCTTCTCACAGATAATACAATGACAGATTCTTCCATCATCACGGCCTTCATATCTCAAAAAGGAATATTCATCTCCTCTGCTACCAATCCTCTACAGGTGCTGAGAATCATTGCCCAAACAAGTTAATTTGAACTACAAGAACACAGTGCCTCAGTCTTGAAACAGAAAATAATATTATGTACAGCAAGCAGAAATACAACTTTCACTTCAAAATAGAGTTAGGCACCACGCCCACTTGTGTTAATATTAGGATATGCATATTCTACTGTAGTTTATTCAACACATATTTCACCCGTTTCACTAGATGTAAAGGTAAAATAAGGTGTAAAATAATGTGTGTACATGTGTAAATACTAGTTAATGTTGCAGGTTAACGTATAATTAATCTCCCCTCCAGTGGGGTTCGTTGTTACCTGACATCAATATTCTGCTTTAAAAACAATGTCTTGAGCCCTCCGGTGGGCCTCAGGGTGAAAGGGCAGCCGTCTCTGCAAAATGAACTCCACTCTGCAAACAGGCTCTGGCACATAACATAACATAGGAAGCAGCTGTCAGGTCACGGGGATGCACTACGTCCTAATTAAGGAATGTATGCGTCACTACAATTCCCAGCATGCCGTACTATTACTCACCTTTGAGCGAAATGCAATATACAGGATTAATGCTATGATTACATATGGTAATCCCCATTACTCTTAGTCCTACTCGTCCTCGACCCAGTCATCACACATGAGGTATTCCACACGACAGGAAACAAAACAGGAAACGCTTTTAGACTCCACCCACCCTCCTGTCAGGTGCTATAACACACCTCACCACCAGAAGCAAATCCTGATGTACCAAGCACCAAAGGCCTGGAAAGGGAGGGCGGGCGGGATGTATGACTGGGTCGAGGACGAGTAGGACTAAGAGTAATGGGCATTACCATATGTAATCATAGCATTACCTCTACGTCCCTCGTCCTCGACCCAGTCATCACACATGAGGCATACCAAAGCAACGCCCAAACAGGCCTTTGGCAACCCACACACAACAAAACACCGACCAGACACCAAGGAGTGCAGCAAGACAAAGTTGTAAGAAACAACCGAATCACAGTGGAGGGGAAAAACCCCCCACAGCCAGCAACACCCCACGACCAAAAACTGGTCCGGTCAAACAAGGCACAACACCACCCCCAGTGCCGCCCGAACGCGGACCCGGAGAGAGAGCCAGAAGAGCGAAACACCCCATAACGAGCCACAGAAAGCACAAGGCACGTACAAGGCCAAAAGAAAGAACAGAAAACCACCAGGCAAGACAGAAAGTCAAGGGCCACAGACTCCAAAGGGACAAAGGGGGAAGACTTTAAAAACCCCCAACACCAAGGAGAGACCCCAAGGGGGCAGGGAACAGAAGGAGAAGGGAGAAACTCCGACAAAGGCGAGAAACCCAACAAGCCAACAGAATGAAGAAAGGAATCCGGGACCCGGAAGGCACAGGCAGCAGCCTAAAGGCCCAGCAAGGAAACCAGAGGAGGAACACCTCACAAAAACGAAGACCACCACTCCGAAAAGGAAGATAAAGCAGACAACCCACAGGAAGTCCGCAGTACCAAAACAAGAGGTCGGGCAGACCACGGGCCTTTGTAACCCGGGATTGAACCAGGGACCTTCAGATCCTCAGACTAACGCTCACCCAACTGAGCTATTTCGGCTTGCACCTAGACACACCCGTACAACCCCCAAACCGCCAAGGAGAGGGGAACCAGAAAGAGAGACAGAGAACTCAGAGGAGAGGGGCAACGGGGCAGAAACCCAGGAGGTCCCACCGCCATGCCCAGCAGCAGAAGAAACCAGGACCCCCACGGCCAGAGAGGCAGCACAGCCACCACCTGAGCCCCCTCCTGCCAATCCATCAGCAGAAACGCAGGAACCAAAGGAAAGGGAGGAAAGGCATAGAGAATCCAGGGAGGCCAAAGGAGAAACATGGCATCCAACCCCCCTGTGCCCCCCCCCTCCGGAGACCAGGAGCAGAACAGGGGCACCAAGGCATAGGACCCCGAGGCAAACCAGTCCAGAGCCGGAGACCCGAACCTCAGGCAAAGCAACCGAAAGGTCGTGGGAGCCAGACACAGAGACAGAGACCCAGGTGATACAGAAACGCCACAGTCCACGTGAAGGCAGATCCCACCAGGATAAGGCAACTCTCCCGGTGAAGATGGAAATAGTGAAGCGCCCTCTCCACCGTAGACCACAATCCCCAGTTGGACGACCAGGAAGATTCCGATGGGAGCCAGCGCGCCAGCATCACCCAACAGGCCAGTGTCACTCCCCAGCCCGAGGCGAAGGTATCCGAGGTCCCAACCAGATGAGGAGGTAGACGAATCAACAGTCCCACGGAAAGGAAGGAGGGGCCAACCACCACTGGAAAGCAGACACCACATCCAGAAACATAGGAACAGGAACCGCAAAACCCAGGACAGAAATAGAGACCCACCGCTGCACAGGCCACAGCAGAGGCCGCAGACGAACCCAGGTCCAGGGTACGGAGAAAACAGAAGCAGCCATGCGGCCCCGAACCTCCAGCCACTGAAGGATGGGAGCCGAGGCAGGTGACAACAACCAACTCAGCAATGACTGCAGGCGACGAATCCGGTCGTCTGTCAGGAACACCCTCCCCGACACAGAACCGAACACAGCTCTGATGAAGGACCTCCGGGTCGCAGGTTCCAGGCGACATCTGGGCAAGGTGAACAAAACTCGCAAGGGAAGGTGGCGAGACACGACCTCCAGGGGCGGAGCCCGAACCATCCAGTCGTCCAAATAAGGGCACATAGACACCCCCAGGAGATGCATATGGGCCACCAAGGGAGCCACCCCCCGGCGAACACCCGGGGGGGCGGACCGAAGATCCAAAAAGGGGGGGACGCGGAACAGCCAGCGCCGACCCTACCGGAGGGCCCCCATCCCGAACGGAATGCACCGCACGAACAAGAACAGGCCCCGAAGGTCGAAGAACACTCGGAAACCCTCCGGGAATCATGGCCCCATGAAGATGAAGGAGGCAAACGTCCATTCCCTGCTCCGCCAGGGGAAACGGGACAACCGCCCGTCCGTCGACCAAAGAATGTCCAACAAGGTCAGAAGGCGGGAAGCATCCCGAGGAGAAAGGGCCACCACCACCCCGGAGGGGGGGGGGGGGGCAAGAATCCGATCCGGCAGCCCCACGACAAGACATCCAGCACCCATCCGTCTGAGGTCGACAGGCGTCAAGCAGAAAGGAACCTGCGAAGTCCCAAGGACGGCCCAGACAGGAACGCAGTGGACCAGACCCGGCACCCCACCGGGACCTCCTCCCAAATGCCCGGAGGAAAATTGCTCAGAGCCACGAAGAATCCGAAAGGTAGAACTGCAGAAACCTGGAAGGCCGGTGGAAAGGCCATGCACCCGAAACCGAGGGAGCCCCCCCCCCCCCGGTCGGAAGGCCATGAAAGATAAAGAATGCATGCGCTCCTGGAAGACCCTGGGTAGCATAACTACCAGAGAGTCACCAAACAGACAGGCCCCAGTGAAAGGAAGCCGCAAGCCACGGACCCCTGGACCACGTCCGTCATCCAATCCCGCAGAAACAGGATACAGCGCAGCAATAGAGGAACCACAGGACACAGCAGCAGGAGCCTACACAGAAGCACAGGCGACGTCCGACATACATTCACCTCCAGGCGGGCCATAGGCCCCAGCAACACCGGACAACTGGCACCCTCCTGTGAAGACGAAAAGAGGGACTCCAAAACGGGCATCAAAGACTGGACAACGCCAGAACGAACAGCCCGATGAGAAGCGGCAGAAGACATCTTCAGGGCAGAATCCATCCACATGCCCACACCGTCCATCAGAACGAGTCCAGCAGCCATGGAAGGGCGACCCACAAGACTGGTTCCACAGAGTCCACAGGAACGAAGACAGGCAAAGAGACAGCCACATCCCACAACGTAGAAAGCAAGGATACCAACCAGGGCATGGAGAAAGAACCGGCACCATCCATACACGAAACAGAACCACAGACACAAATGAGGTACTGGCAGAGTCCGAAGAAACCAGAAAGCCCAACAGCAAGCAACAGACGATCCAGAAGAAGGCGCCCAAACCCAGCATCAGCACACCTCCAGGCATCACAGGAGAGGGGATGAGACCCCCCCGTAAAAAAGGGGAGAAGCAGGCCCAGGAGGGGAACATCACCCCTCACGATGGAGGCAGCACACGACCATAGCCATGTACAAAAGGCATCCAGGTGATAAAGAACAGAAGGTTATTGAAACCCAACGGTACACATGTCATAGAACTCAGAAGGATGAAAGTCCAAGAGCACCCACCGGGAACTGAACCAGTGACCGCGAGGCCGAGCACAGGCCCCTGTAGAAGACTCAATAGTCCAATGAGCCATCGGACCCAGCCTCAAAGCCGGACTCCAGACATCCATGCAAATACCCCAGCAAGACAGTAAAGGGTAGGAGAGGAAACGTAGCACAGCGCAAATTACACCATCAAGAAGAAAGTGATGAATAACATCGCAGACCACGTACCAAAAGCAGACTTCCACCAGATGCCACGCCTGGACTCCAAGATGTAATCAGAAGGTCAGCGTCCTGTCCACAGCGCTCAGGCAACGTAGAACACACCATTGCCGAAGGAGCGTAGCATGAAAGGCACTCAGCAGCTCCAGGGGAGGCTCAAACTCCCACCCACGACATGGCCCAGCGCAAGGACGTCGAAGAAGCCCCTCTCACCAACCGACTGAGCCGCCGGAGAGAACACACCAGCAAGGGTCCATGTGGGAGTGGAACTCCACATCCACACCCCGGCAGAGCGAAGCAATCCCCCTGAAGAGGCTTCGGGCGCAATTCCCAGAAGCTCCAGGAGTAACACGTCTCAGGCACAGGCCAGGCTCCCTCAGAATGCCCACCAGCCGAGACATGCATCTGTGCACAACCAGGCATCAGGCACAACTCCGCCCCAAGAACCGGGGCGCCCGGAGTCCACCCGGCACCCGGCACAGAACACGGCCGAAGAGTGGAACAAGGGGCAAAAGCGCATGCGCGCAATTCCGGAAGACGCCACTGAGACAGCTCCGGCCGTCCCAGCGCAGCAGGGAAATCCCAAAGGCAGCCTCGAACACCAGACGTCCCAAAGAGGCGAGAATACTCAGCCTTGTGTCACATGCCACTGCAGCCTGCACCGCGTCCCGGAGGCACACGCAGGAGCCGTCACCAGGGCCCCCCCACGGCAAAGAGGCAATGGAGACATCGGGGAATCCAAAGGGGAGGAGCGCGCCCCAGAACAGCCCAGCGCTCACAGCCCCAAACCTCAAGCACGTCCACGTCGATCCAGCAGGAAAGCAGCAGGAAGAAGGGCCACCACACATCCAGTAGCGTGACCAGAGACCCGGGCAGGAACGAAACAGGAAGACCCACAAAGCCCAGCAGTACGGGTCACCTGAGCCCAGGGAGGAGAAAGGGAAGCCCAGCAGCCCCACTCCAAGCAATCCCACAACGGTCCATGGGAGCCCCCCGAAGCCCAGCAGCAGAGGCTCCATAGGACAAACGTAGCAGGTAAGTGCCCGGCACTCACCCCAGCGTCTCCCATCAAGTAAACCACCGACAGGAAACAAAACAGGATTTGCTTCTGGTGGTGAGGTGTGTTATAGCACCTGACAGGAGGGTGGGTGAAGTCTAAAAGCGTTTCCTGTTTTGTTTCCTGTCGTGTGGAATACCTCATGTGTGATGACTGGGTCGAGGACGAGGGACGTAGAGGTAATGGCGTAGTGCACCCCCGTGACCTGCTTCCCATGATTAAAGGGCGGTGCCCCAAAATGCATCAGGAACATGTGATAAATCAGAATGAGAAGACCGCCGTGAAATAAAGTTCATGCAGAACAGAACTCCTGGGAGTGGCGTCCTTAAAGCTTTGGGTACTTTTGGAAACAAATTACGCACGGCAACCCCAGCCGTGGAGGATTGCACCACCCGCCCATTGAAGATGCGGGACAGCGGGTTTTGGAACTGTACCAGAGCCTGTTTGCAGTGTGGAGTTCATTTCGCAGAGACTGCTGCCCTTTCACCCTGAGGCCCAGCGGAGGGCTCAAGACATTGTTTTTAAAGCAGAATATTGGTGTCAGGTAACAACGGACCCCACTGGAGGGGCGATTAAGGAATTTATGCGGCACTACAATTCCCAGCATGCCGCAGTATTAGTCACCTTTGAGCTGCGTGCAATACACGGGATTAATAGCGTAGTGCATCCCCGTGACCTGACAGCTGCTTCCTATGATTAAGGGGTGGTGCCCCGAAACGAGTCAGGAACATGTGATAAATCGGAGTGAGAAGACTGCTGTGAAATAAAGTTCATGCTGAACAAAACTCCTGGGAGTGGCGTCCTTAAAGCTTTGGGTACTTTTGGAAACAAATTACGCACGGCAACCCAGGCGGTGGAGGATTGCACCACCCGCCCATCGATGATGCGGGACTGCAGGTTTTGGAACTGTGCCAAAGCCTGTTTGCAGACTGGAGTTCATTTTGCAGAGACGGATGCCCTTTCACCCTGAGGCTCACCGGAGGGCTCAAGACATTGTTTTTAAAGCAGAATATTGATGTCGGGTAACAACTGACCCCACTGGAGGGGAGATTAATTAAGGAATTTATGCGGCACTACAATTCCGAGCATGCTGTAGTATTACTCACAGCATGCAATACACGGGATTAATGGCGTAGTGCATCCCCGTGACCTGACAGCTGCTCCCTATGATTAAGGGGCGGTGCCACAAAACGCGTCAGGAACATGTGATAGATCGGAGTGAGAAGACTGCCGTGAAATAAAGTTCTTGCTGAACAGAACTCCTGGGAGTGGCGTCCTTAAAGCTTTGGGTACTTTTGGAAACATATATATATATATATATATATATATATATATATATATATATTCACTGAAAAAACCATAGGTTTAACACCAGTTATAGTTAGCTGGAAATTTTACTGATATAAAACCATTGAAATTCCCACGTTATAGTTAGATGGACTCACTATAACTTGCGCGTGCAATGCACTGCTGATGACGTCACATATTACATCACTCATGACATGGTCAGTGACATCACTCATGACATCACTGATGACACCATCCAGTGAATATGTGTCTTTCTGAAAAATAAATATATTTTATATATGTATATGTAAAAGTTGATGGAAGAATAAATGTTTAAATAAGTGTCTAAATGGATGGTTTTTAAAAAAAAATTGATTGGTTAACTGGCTTATTAAGTGTATGTTAGTGAATACATATATTAGTGAGTAATGTTTAAATATTTAAATATATGTATTAGTGTTTCACTTTGTTTATAAGTGGCTGCATGGGTTGGTGAGTAGCTACATGTGTAGGTATATGGGTTATTAGATGTTTTTTTAGTATCAGTATGAGTGTTTGTATGGTTTGGTGGGGGTATTACTTATCACATAGATGCATGAATGACTGACTCTCTCTTTGTATGTGTTTTGAAGACAGCATATGTGCAGGACTGTATGGGTGGATGAGTGTGTATATGTGTGTGTTACTGCGTGAATGACTGTCTCACTAGTGTCTTTATCAGTAACTACATATGTTTTAATCTAGTATATGTGAATATTGATGTATATAAGTGAGTATATGTGAGAGTAAGAGATTGTAAGAGTTCCTGTTTAAATAAGTATGTGTTTCTATAAGTGATTGTTTAAGAGAGTAAGTATGTGTACGTTTCCTTAGAAGTAAGGTGGTAGTGTGTGTTTAGATGTATATGCAAATAAATGGATGTTCAATAGTTTACTTGCATGTGTGAGTATGTGTGAGAGTAACTTTTGGATGACTGTTGGTGTGTAACAGGATGTATAGGTGTATCACTACATATGATGAGTGAGTATATGTATGAGTGACTATATAGAACTGTTGGTGAATGAGTGGATGTGTATATAGATGGTGGAATTATTGAATTGGTTGTTGTAACTTTTATGTGTATCTCCATTTTTTTGAAAATGTTAATTTCTATTTTTGAATATGTGTTTCATGGGTTACATTACACTGAAAGGAGGTCTGTCACTCTGTCTCAAGGATGATGTCATCAGTGATGTCATGAGTGATGTCACTGACCATGTCATGAGTGATGTAATATGTGACGTCATCAGCAGTGCATTGCACGCGCAAGTTATAGTGAGTCCATATAACTATAACGTGGGAATTTCAATGGTTTTATATCAGTAAAATTTCCAGCTAACTATAACTGGTGTTAAACCTATGGTTTTTTCAGTGAATTTGATAGGTTTTTTGAATGCTAATTCCTAACTATAACTGGTGTGAAACCTATGGTTTTTTCATTGAATTTCATAGGTTTTTAAAATGCTAATTCCTTTGTATATCGAGTTTCTAACCTTTTTTTTTTTTTTACAATTTGCTGTTTTTTTTTAAGTATTCATTTTTTTTATATAATTTTTTTCTTTTGCGCTCTGGGTGCGCGCTCCGGGAAGCTTTCAGCTAAGCTCTCCGGTAAGCTTTTCCGTGAGCTCATCTGAAAGCGCACCCAGAGCGCTACTGTCGTTCGTGAAAAAAAATATGAATGAAAAGTTAATAATAATGCAAAACATTTCGTACCATACAAATAAAATTAGTTTTTTTTAATAAGGAAAATGATTATGCATTTCTGTAAAAGTTTGATGACGTCGCTTCGGCGCGCAACGTAAGTGCCCTCGGAAGCGCCTACGTTCGCGGCGCGTAAACGCACGCAAAAGCGCCTACGATCGCGCCACGTTTGCGTCCCGGAAGCGCCTACGATCGCGCTGCGTAAACGCACCGGAAGTGCTCCGGAGCGCGCAGCGTAAACGCGTCGGGTCATGTGACCCTAAAATAACACTTTTCATTGGTTGCTAACAGTTTTTTTTACAATGAATGAAATCCCCACCCATTTCCTTCACTTCTTCTTTCACTTTTGTGACTGAAAGACCTGCCTTTTTGCTCTTGCATATTTCTTGGTTAATCATGGCTGCCAGACCATCCAGCAGTGAAGATGAGCCTGAATTCATCGATGAAGAGCCTCCTCAACCAAAGGTGAAAGAGCATTTCATTTGGAAATTTTTTAAGTTTCCAGCAGACCAGAAAAAGGTGAATGCACCAAAAGTGGAGTGCAGGATCTGCAAACAGGTCCTGTCACGGGGTAACCCCCAAAAAAAGTACTCTTTTGGGAACTTTACCATGATCCGACATGTGGAGCTAAGGCACCCCCAGAATTTTGCCCGGGAAAGTGTCAGGGCTCTGGCACAAGAGGTTCCCAGAGATGGGGCCTCTACATCAACCGGAGGAGCAACTTCTTCTGGGAGAGAGCAATCGCAGGAGCAGGTGCCAAACATACAACCTGCATTTAACCATGGGGTCGTCAGATGCAGATACTGCAATCAACTCCTCACCTATGGGGAGCAAAGTGTCCTGCTCATGGTTCGAGCATTGGAGAACCATCGCTGCCCTTCCCACCCCTAATTTTTTTGTTTTCTTTTTGCTCCTGTTGAGCAGTTTCCATTCCCTGTTTTTGTTCCTGTTCAGTTAAAAGAAGAAAACCAAAAGTTCTTTTCAGAACTACCTCCAATTCTCATCAAAGAGCTATATTCTTAAAAAAATGAAGAGTAAGTGAAATATAGTGCATTGATAATTGAAAGGAGAATGAGTAAGAAAGAACAGAAAGGTATGAGAGGTGAAAGGAAGTGAAGTAGGAGGAATGAAAGAAGGTGAGCGTTAGAAAAGAAAGTTATGACACAGTGAATAAACTGGAGGCCTCATTTCTGAAAAGTGACGCATCGCTACGTGAAAACAGCGATGCGTCACTTTTCTGGACGCACTCCTTATGACATTCCAGATATGTCATATTTAATATATGACTAATCAATTCGCAAGGAGTTACAGATATGTCAGTATTTCTGACGTATCTGTAAACACAAAAGTAACGCATTGCTGGAGTGCGTCACAAAAGTGACGCAACTCCAGTAATGTGTCCTTTCACATGGAAAAAGCACCATGTGAAAGGTTTGCTGTGAAGCAGGCGCAAGATTTTGACGCAACAGCATCCTAAAAGTGACGCACTGCGTCAATATTACCAAGCTTTTTGCGGGGGAACACCCCCTCTGCATGCATTATACCTGACGCTATTTTTAAAAAGTGACGCATCTAGGTACATGGGTCACTTTTTAAAACTCTGCGCCACATTATATCTGAATCAGGTATAATGTATGCAGAGGGGGCAATCCCTCGCAAAAAGCTTGGTAATAACGACGTTCTGAAATCTATGAGATTTCTCTGCGTCACTTTTAGGATGCTGTTGCGTCAAAATCTTGCGCCTGCCTCGCGTCACTTTCATGTTTACAGATATGTCAGAAATACTGACGTATCTGTAACTCCTTGCAACATGATTCGTCATACATTAAATATGACACATCTGGAATGTCATAAGGAGTGCGCACAGAAAAGTGACGCATCGCACCAACAGTGTAAAAAAATGTGCCTCGTTGCACTATATTTAAAGGACGCAACAGCATCCTAAAAGTGACGCAGTGAAATCTCAAAGATTTCACTGCGTCGCTATTACAAAGCTTTTTGCGGGGGAACACCCCCTCTGCATGCATTATACCTCACGCAGATATAATGTGGCGCTTGATTTTAAAAAGTGACCCATCTACCTAGATACGTCACTTTTTAAATATAACGCAACGAGGCGCATTTTTTTACACCACTGGTGCGATGCGTCACTTTTCTGTGCGCACTCCTTATGACATTCCAAGTAACGCATTGCTGGAGTGCGTCACAAAAGTGACGCAACTCCAGTAATGTGTCCTTTCACATGGAAAAAGCACCATGTGAAAGGTCTTGCGTCAGTCTAACACCTGCTGTAAAGCAGGCGCAAGATTTTGACGCAACAGCATCCTAAAAGTGATGCAGTGAAATCTCAAAGATTTCACTGCGTCGCTATTACAAAGCTTTTTGCGGGAGAACACCCCCTCTGCATGCATTATACCTGACGCTATTTTTAAAAAGTGACGCATCTAGGTACATGGGTCACTTTTTAAAACTCTGCGCCACATTATATCTGCGTCAGGTATAATGTATGCAGAGGGGGCATTCCCCCGCAAAAAGCTTGGTAATAACGACGTACTGAAATCTATGAGATTTCTCTGCGTCACTTTTAGGATGCTGTTGCGTCAAAATCTTGCGCCTGCCTCGCGTCACTTTTATGTTTACAGATATGTCAGAAATACTGATGTATCTGTAACTCCTTGCAACATGATTCGTCATACATTAAATATGACACATCTGGAATGTCATAAGGAGTGCGCACAGAAAAGTGACGCATCGCACCAGCAGTGTAAAAAAATGTGCCTCGTTGCACTATATTTAAAAAGTGACGCATCTAGATAGATGCTTCACTGTTTAAATATTGCGTAACAATGCGCATTTTTTTACACCGCTGGTGCGTCACAAAAATTGACGCACAGGCGGCGCAAAACTGGCAGCGCAAGGCCTTCATAAATATGGTCCTGGATTTTCCCCGTGCTTCGCCGGTGCGCGTACCATGCGCTTCCCCCGCGCAAAACGAAAAAAAAAATAAAAAATGTAATGCCCCGCAGGACCCTATTTTAGCCCCCACATCAAACCTAGGGGGTCAGAGGGGGTCTACTCTTCCCCCTTATGGTCATTTGCCCCTTTTTTTTTCAAACCCCTTGTGTCTCGATTTTACCGAGACACAAGATGGCGGCCGCTCCAGACTGTTTAGAATGTTTACAGACACCCAAGAGCCAATCAGCTTCCTGCGCGCAAGTCGCGTGTCGCGCCTGGAGCGCACCCCGGTGCGCGCACCGGAGAGCGCCTATAGATATATATATTTTTTTGAACCTAAATTACTCAAAATCCACTGCAGCACATATCTTGAGACATAGCAAAGGCACATCGGGCTACCAGTCCCTTCAATTTTGCCAAGTTTGCTGGAAATCCATTCAGCCGTTCGGGCTAAAAGTGAAATCGACCGCCCTATGGAAATTAACATGGGGGAAACGCGTTTTGGGACCCCCCTTTTATCTCGGCCCCCGCTTGACGTATCCCCCCCAAACTTTCAAGGAAGGACCGGAGCTCGACGAGGCCATTTTCAGGAAATTTTCAGGCAGATTCGTGAACCTGTGCCAAAGTTATTCCAAATAGAATTTTGAGATTTAACATTGAAAAAAATCCTAACTATAACTACCTACTGGCGACCGCCAGTAGGTAATATATATATATATACCTACCTGCACCATCAAATAAAGAATTGCAACTAACCAAGTGAGTGCGACTCCATTTCTTCATGGCAGAGGAAGAAGGGCTTCAATACATTTCGACGTGGTTCAGTCGAGGGAACACCGCACAGTCAGCAAGAGCGCCAA
Source organism: Lissotriton vulgaris (assembly GCF_964263255.1). Lineage (NCBI taxonomy): Eukaryota > Metazoa > Chordata > Amphibia > Caudata > Salamandridae > Lissotriton > Lissotriton vulgaris. The sequence continues at coordinate 496,286,444 of NC_141689.1, forward strand.
CGTCTCCCCAAACGGACCAAATTGTAAAGCCTCGCATGAGCGGATGAAAGGGGAAAGTGGCTGCCGCTGGAGACCGGCTCCAGCATGACTTCCAGCTTTCATTGAAAAGTGATGAAAACGGGACACTTTGGTGCAAACACGCAAAAACTACAGCGACCAGCAACCCAATGGAGGGATTGAAAAAAATGCAATGTGCATATAATTGGCTACCGCTGTAGCAAGACTCAAGGCACACCTTTGAAAAAGTTGAAAGTCAACGAAACGCGTCAGGATTGCCTACCTGCACCATCAAATAAAGAATTGCAACTAACCAAGTGAGTGCGACTCCATTTCTTCATGGCAGAGGAAGAAGGGCTTCAATACATTTCGACGTGGTTCAGTCGAGGGAACACCGCACAGTCAGCAAGAGCGCCAACGTCTCCCCAAACGGACCAAATTGTAAAGCCTCGCATGAGAGGATGAAAGGGGAAAGTGGCTGCCGCTGGAGACCGGCTCCAGCATGACTTCCAGCTTTCATTGAAAAGTGATGAAAACGGGACACTTTGGTGCAAACACGCAAAAACTACAGCGACCAGCAACCCAATGGAGGGATTGAAAAAAATGCAATGTGCATATAATTGGCTACCGCTGTAGCAAGACTCAAGGCACACCTTTGAAAAAGTTGAAAGTCAACGAAACGCGTCAGGATTGCCTACCTGCACCATCAAATAAAGAATTGCAACTAACCAAGTGAGTGCGACTCCATTTCTTCATGGCAGAGGAAGAAGGGCTTCAATACATTTCGACGTGGTTCAGTCGAGGGAACACCGCACAGTCAGCAAGAGCGCCAACGTCTCCCCAAACGGACCAAATTGTAAAGCCTCGCATGAGCGGATGAAAGGGGAAAGTGGCTGCCGCTGGAGACCGGCTCCAGCATGACTTCCAGCTTTCATTGAAAAGTGTTGAAAACGGGACACTTTGGTGCAATCACGCAAAAACTACAGCGACCAGCAACCCAATGGAGGGATTGAAAAAAATGCAATGTGCATATAATTGGCTACCGCTGTAGCAAGACTCAAGGCACACCTTTGAAAAAGTTGAAAGTCAACGAAACGCGTCAGGATTGCCTACCTGCACCATCAAATAAAGAATTGCAACTAACCAAGTGAGTGCGACTCCATTTCTTCATGGCAGAGGAAGAAGGGCTTCAATACATTTCGACGTGGTTCAGTCGAGGGAACACCGCACAGTCAGCAAGAGCGCCAACGTCTCCCCAAACGGACCAAATTGTAAAGTCTCGCATGAGCGGATGAAAGGGGAAAGTGGCTGCCGCTGGAGACCGGCTCCAGCATGACTTCCAGCTTTCATTGAAAAGTGATGAAAACGGGACACTTTGGTGCAAACACGCAAAAACTACAGCGACCAGCAACCCAATGGAGGGATTGAAAAAAATGCAATGTGCATATAATTGGCTACCGCTGTAGCAAGACTCAAGGCACACCTTTGAAAAAGTTGAAAGTCAACGAAACGCGTCAGGATTGCCTACCTGCACCATCAAATAAAGAATTGCAACTAACCAAGTGAGTGCGACTCCATTTCTTCATGGCAGAGGAAGAAGGGCTTCAATATATATATATATATATATATATATATATATATATATATATATATATATATATATATATATATATATATATATATATATATATATATATATATATATATATATATATATATATACATATATATATATATATATATATATAAAATTATAGGGAAGTCAAAAAATGCTTTTCCTATGGAAATTAGGGGCCAGATGTAGGTAATAACCAAATACCAGTCGGTAATGGCCGAAAATACTGAATTTCGGCCGTTACCGACCGGTATTTGGTGTTTGAGATGTAGGGGCCACAAAAACGTACCATTCGGTAAATTTTCCAAATCAGTAAATTTACTGATTCTGTAAAGTTACCGAATCGGTAAATTTACCGAGTGGGTACATTTACCGATTCTGTAAATTTACAGAATCGGTAAATATACCGATTCGGTAAATAGGAAATGGTAAAAATGACTATTGAGATGTAGGTAACCTCTAAAATACTGAATTTACAAGAAATTCGGTATTTAAGAGTCTGTATTTACCATGGATTCAAATCAGGTGGTAACTAGGTGCCGGCTATAAAAAAGGGCCCAAAATGCAACAGTTTGACCAGAAAGTGGCATTGTACGTGATTGCGAGGCGGCTACAGCTACAGGCAGAAGGAGAGAGGGTCTGGAGAAGGGAGGAGCAGGTCTACAGGCAGAGAATCACCCTATTCATACTGACTGAGCCAGAGATCATACAAAGGTCCAGGCTACACCCCCAAACCATCCTGGAGCTGATCAGGGACCTCCACCCACTTTTGGAGCACCCAACCCCAACGGCGCATGCCATCCCACCCCATGTGCAGGTGCTGGGTAGCCTACACCTGCTTGCCTCTGGGAGTTACCAGAGTGTGGTTGCTGCGGTATGTGGGGTGTCCCAGGGCTGCCTGTCCTGTTTTTTTAGGAAATTCCTAGAGGCCATGATGCAGAGAATGCATTATTACATCAGCTTCCCTGCAACGCACGCAGAACTGTTCAGGACCAAGACAGACTTTTATCAAATGGCACATATCCCCAACGTCATTGGCTGTATTGATGGCACCCACATACCAATATGTCCACCTGCTGCCACAGAGTACATTTATAGGAACAGGAAGTCTACCCACACCATAAATGTACAGGTAATCTGTGATGCAAAGTACATCATCACGGACATAGTTGCCAAGTTTCCTGGAAGTACCCACGACTCATACATCTTTCAAAACGGTGGGATCTACACACGCCTGACAGCGGGGGAATTTGGCGAAGAATACCTGCTAGGTAAAACACTGTTTGACACTCCCTTGATACATATTGCAGATGTATGTGTATGTGTGGATGAGTAATGTATTTTTCTGTTACAAATAGGGGATAGTGCATATGGGGTCCGGTCTTTCATCCTTACTCCCTACCTCAACCCTTCAACCCCCAGCCAGAGGAGATAAACAGGGCACACAAATCTACCAGGAACATTGTGGAGCACACCTTTGGGCTGTGGAAAAGCAGGTTCCGCTGCCTCCACAAAAGTGAAGGTGCACCGATTGTGTCATCTCTTTGTTCACATCTACCAGTTCTCTAATGCCCTTCCCTATTCCTTCCATATGTGTGTTTAGGTTCCTCACCTGGTGTTGCACAGACAGGATAGCCTTCCCCTGTATCCTCTGTATTTTGACCATGCTCCCCTCAAGGCCACGGAAGACACTGGGACCCTCAACATGTGCTGGTACAATGCTTTCTCTGTGCCTGCGGCGTCTGGTACCTGTACGGGCAACCTCTGCAGTGGACTGCTGTGTTGCAGGGCTACCTTTACCTGCCATGGTTTGTGTGTCATCCCCCTCCATGTCACCTGCTGATGACTCCATTTGGACTAGTGGGGTAACTACATGCCTCCTGCTCTTTTGTGTCAGAGGCAGTGAGGCAGGAAGTTCAGGTGAGGACAGTAGCAGAGGGGATCCTGAACGTTCTGGGGACGCATGCAGTTGTGGAGCCATCTCTGTGTCTTGGGACGGTGGCTGTGTAGTTGGTGCACATGTGTCCTCTGACATTCCCTGCACTTGGTCCTGGATCCTGGCTGTCATCCCTCTCTGGTGCCGTGCCTTCTGTCTCCCTGGTGTGCTTGCGAGATGTCTCGCCTGCTGACATATAAACGTACATTAGCTCAGTGCTACTGCCTCACAACCACTACAAATACATTTTTGGCACTTAGACACTTTACATGTTGCCCGCGCTTCATTATGTCTGACATGATTTGCCTGACTTTTTGCTTGCTGTGCTGAATGACATGGTCTTTCATTTACTGTCTACATGTCCCATGACGCATTGCTCCTGTATACTGCAACCTCTACTGGACTGGGGTTAACTATGCCACATGGGGAAAAGGGAAGGCTGATGGGGTGGGGGTGATTGATGTGCATGCATCTTACCTTTTTTTTGCAGCTCTGGCTGAGCTATCTGCATCTCCCAGTCCACAGATGCTCTCAGGTTCAATGGTGGACCCCACCAGCTCCTCCAGGTCAGTCAGGGGGGTACACGGTTCTTCCCTCCTCCAGTTTTGTTTGCCTCTTTGTGGATGTCTGAGAGTTTTTACTTGGTCAGGCTCCTGAGGTCATACCACCTCTTCTTCAGGTCCTCTATGTCCCTTGGAGTCACTCCAACAGCATTAACCTTTGTTTGAATGTGCAGCCAAATCTTTCTCATGGCAGATTCAGGCACAGCCAGGGAAAGCTTGCCAAATAAATTCTGGTGTTCCTTCACCACCTCCTCCACAAGGACCTGTAGCTCCATGGAGCTGAATTTTAGTTTCCTCTTCCTCTCTGGCTGCTCCTTTTCACTGCTGCTTGCCATTTTCACAATTTAAAACTTCAAAACTCTTTCTGTGGCTCCTACACTCAGCTCAGCTCCAACTGCCTCTCCAGAACCTTCTAATTACTTGCAGCTGCCTGTGTAGCCACTTCCTGGTAGGCAGGGGGAGGGTGGTAGCACCTGATTGGCTGCCTGATTCACTTTCAATTTTACTTGCTTTCCGATTCGGTATTTACCGAATCAGTATTTCCCATTCATTCCTATGGGCCTTTGGTCTTTGGCCCATAGGAATGAATAGGAAATACCGATTCTGTAAATACCGATTCTGTAAATACCGATTCGGTAATTTCCGAATGGCAGATACCGAATTTTACCGAATCGGTAAAAAATACTGATTTTTTACCTACATAGCATTTACCGATTCTAAAATACAGATCGGTAAAATTCGGTATTTTAGAGTCTGTAAATTACATTTACCTACATCGGGCCCTAGGTCCTAACTATAATATATATATATTCTTCACCAAACACCCGAAAGCATTGAGGACGCATTTGACAGTAAAGCACCATCAGGTTTATTCTTGCAACAACCTACTACAGCACTCCAGAAGTTACTTTCTTTATTCGCCTGACGAGTTTCGAAGCCAACGCCTCTTACTCATAGGCTGCTTCAGTCACAGATGAATCATGAAGGGCTCTTTTTTATCCATTTCTGGCATGCCAAACCCCAGTGGGTCTCGCTTCATGCTTGTTAGTCCTTCACTGCATGTTGGGACTTGTAGTCCTGAAAGAGCAAGAAATCAAACATGTAGTAGGTTCCGGGGAAACATCCGCATACATTAAGCCATTTTTTGCTCCCTTAGTAGGGTCCAAAGTGCTGAGGCGGGCAGACTAATTCTGCTTACTGTGCTGCACCACCGGCCTGGACACAGTTCCAGGCCGCAGCCTCTCCTCACTGCGGCAATGATGCCGTCCTCCACGGCAGGGCAGCTGTGTCCATCAATTCTTCATCAAACACTCGAAAGCATTGAGGACTCAGTCAACAGTAAATGACCATCTGGTTTATTCTTGCAACGACCCACTACAGCACTCCAAAAGTTACTTTCTTTATTCGCCTGACGCGTTTCAAGGCCAACGCCTCTTACTAATAGGCTGCTTCAGTCACAGATGAATCATGGAGGGCTCTTTTTTATCCATTTCTGGCCTGCCGACACCCAGTGGGTCTCGCTTGGGCTTTTTAGTCCTTCACTGCGTGCTGAGACTGGTACTCCTGAAAGAGCAAGAAATCAAACCTTTAGTAGGTTCCATGGAAACATCCGCATATATTAAGAAATATTTTGCTTCCATAGTAGGGTCCAGAGTGCAGAGGCGGGCAGACTAATGCCGCTTACTGTGCTGCACAACCGGCCTGGACACAGTTCCAAGCCACAGCCTCTCATCACTGCGGAGATGGTGCCGTCCTCCAAGGCAGTGCAGCCTTGTTCATCAATTCTTCACCAAATGCCCGAAAGCATTGAGGACGCACTTGACAGTAAACCACCATTTGGTTTATTCTTGCAACAACCCACTACAGCACTCCAGTAATTATTTTCTTTATTTGGCTGACGCTTTTCGAGGACAACGCCTCTTACTCATAGGCTGCTGCAGTCACAGATGAATCATGGAGGGCTCTTTTTTATCAATTTCCTGGTCTGGTCCGGAACTGGTCCACAATACGCCTGAATCAAACAGGCGAGTGGGATGTCTTATGGCGCTATAGACGTCTTCAATGATGCTTTAATGCAAGATCTGCAGAAACTTCAACATAAAACCAACAAAGATAAACGCTTTAACATCAAACAGAGACAGTGACAGTCAATCCACAGCCTTAAGCAGGATGATTCAATAATTATTAAACCCTCAGATAAAGGGGGCAAAATTGTTGTATTTTCTAAAGAACAATATCTACGGGAAGCTTTGAATCAATTGGAGGACGGGAACTGCTATTTCTTGATGACGAGAAAGCATTATTCCACATGCATTGAAACTTTTCATCAACTCCTACAAACATGGAGAGATAAGGGGATGTTGGATGTTGATGAATTCAATGTTTTGTTTTGTGAGTACTGTTCTGTACCAACTTTTTATCGCCTTCCCAAGGTACATAAAGACATTCATTGGCCTCCGGAAAACCCATAGTTGCTTCAATAAATACCCTTCTTGAAAACTGTTCTATCTACTTAGACTCTTTTTTGGCACACTGGGTAAAAAATGTAGTCTTTTACATTAAAGATACACAGGACTTTCTGAGGTCAATTGAAGGAGTTAATGGGAACCTGACATGTTGCTGATCACGTTGGACATTACAAATCTGTATACCTGCATAAATCACGATCAGGGAACCAATGCTGTGAAATGGTTTCTAGAGAAGTGTTCACTTAAATTTAAAAAACAGAATGAAATGCTTCTAGAAATGTTGATATTCTGTTTAGAGAATAACATTTTTATTTTGCAGGACAGCTGTATAGACAACAACGGGGAACCGCCATGGGCACGTGCTTCGCCACCAGATATGCAAATCTCTTGGTGGGCTGGTGGGGGAAGCACGTGGCCTGGGGGGACACCCCGCAAAAATAGTTGGAAAAAATGATGTTTTGGGTCCGTTACGTCGATGATTTATTCATTGTATGGAAGGGCTCATACTCCTCAGCTGAGGAATATATATAAGTTTTAAATACTGTTGACCTTAACCTTGTGTTTAGTGGACATGTCAGTAGTACTCCGGTTTTTTATCTAGACTTGGAAGTCTATGTGGAAAATATAAACCTCTTGACCTGGCTCTATAGGAAACCTATGGCCGGCAATGCTGTGGTGCATGTTAAAAGTTCTCACCCTAGGAGGATGATCAGCAATATCCCCTATGAGGAGTTGTTGCGCATCAAGCACAATTGCGCAACAGAGGAGGAATATGAGATAGCCAGGATGGAAGCTCTGAATCGGTTTAGAACTAGAGGCTATTCAGACAACACCCTCCACACGCCAGAGAACAAGGTTAAAAAGACATCCAGACTTGAATTGTTGGTTTCTAAACTTGATCAGACGAATGATATCCTGAAAGTGATAGAGCCAGTACGGATGATAACACGCTTTAACATGCAATATTCTAGGATTGTTCAGAAAAAATGGCACATACTTAAAACAGACAATGTTGTGAAGAATGTAATTTCTACCCAACCTCTAATTACATATAGAAGAGCAAAATCTATCAAAGATCATTTGGTCTCAAGCCATTATGAGTACAGATAAAAGAGCCAGTCATGGAATTTTTCCCATGTTTAAAATGCAAAGCCTGCAAGTTCAGTCATAAGAAGAGTACCTATGAGATACAAGGAAAGGGGTCTAAGTCCATCAGACAAATCAAACGCCTCCTTAATTGTAACTCTGAGTTTAGAATATAGTGCTCAGTGTCCTTGTCAAAAAAGTACATATGCAGTACTGTACACCCGATAAAGAAGTGTGTGTTAGAGCACATGCGCGCTATAGCCAAAAAGGATAGTATCCATCCTGTGACTACCCATTTTGGGACTGTCCATAAAAGCAATCACGATTTATTTAGATTCTATTGCCTGTATCAAATTCCCAAAAACAAAAGAGGAGGGGTCAGAGTCAGGATATTGTGCTCATTGGAGTCAAAATATATCATAGAGATTAGTACTATGGCTCCGCAGGTTTTAAACAATGACAAAGAATTGTGGGCTCATTTTGAGTAATTATTCCCATTAGAAATTTTTTTATATCTGAAAATATTTTTCGAGATTATTGAGAAACTGTACATGACTAATAAGATCTTATAATGTCACCTCATGGTCTATGGTGTGGGGCAAGTTTACCTAGGGAATTATTTATACTTGTGCCCACCCTGAGTATATATTTCTAGAAACAGTAGGATGAGTTGCTCATTCAGGGCTTCTTTGAAGGAAATCTAGAAATTCTTCCTCTCGTCACTCAGATGCACAATTGGGTATCTCTAAATGCCATGAATTCAAAGGCCCATTCAGGGCGGTATAATGTAATCACAGTTGTTTTGTGCATTACGAAAATGTAATGCTTTTTTGAATAAGGTATGATTTAAAAATAGAAAAGCCTGAGACAGTATATTTTATGTCGGTTGTTTGCCTTGTTTCTTATATGCATAGTGATATGTGTCATTGTAGATGTGGCCTGAAAGTGGTCAATATCACCATTATCTGAGGCTATTATTCCATACCCAGATATATATATTGTTATGGCATGGGGATACAATGAATTATGGTTTTTGATATTTATCAAATGTGACTGTTTACGGCACCACAGCAGGCTTTAAGATGTCCGCCACAAAATGAATGCATGTTGTATGAATTAGGTCATCTTTTATGCCTATCACAGGTTTACTGCACGTTTTTTCACTTTAAAATGGTGGTGTTTTAATTGATAAACTGACATTGACAAAGCTGGAATGGCGAAATGTGTCTGTCAGCGCTGAGGGGGGATACGCATGAATAAAGAAAGATATTATCACAAATTCTTGTGTGTGCTCCTGTTTGTGTTGGTGGACACAATTTTGGTCTATGCCTTATTTGCATGGACACCCAGCACACCACCTTGAGAGAAGGCACCCAGGGCGAGCGGAAGCCGCAGCGGTGACCCTTTGTACCATATATATATATATATATATATATATATATATATATATATATATATATATATATATATATATATATATATATATATATATATATATATATATATATATATATGTATATATTTATATATTACCTACTTGCGGTTGCCAGTAGGTAGTTATAGTTAGGACCTAGTTTCCATAGGAAAAGCATTTTTTGACTTGCCTATAACTTTGGTGTTGTTTGACCAACCTTCAATAAAATTCTCCCAAAACAGTGTCAAGGTATATTCTGTGTGTTATTGAAAGTTTGGGGATGATCCGTTCAGCGGGGACTGAGAAATTGGGGCACGAAATAAGGGTGCATTTGTAATCTTAATTCCCATAGGAACCTTTAGCCACACCTACAGCCCGAACCGCTAAACGGACTTACACCAAATTTGCCAGGGAAGTAGATGTTGGTTCAAGGAAGTGCCTTTTGGTTATTTGGTGTAAATCCTTTCAGTAGTTTTTGAGAAATTTAAGCCGAGAATTATAGATATATCTCTAGCCGCGGATATTTCGAGATTCGAATGAGAATCGCGAATGCACACCCCAACGGAAATGCTCTGATTGGCTGGACGCAACCTGAATAGAAAGTTATGGCCCGGGAAAGGCGATGGTCAACGGCAGACTCCAGTGGCCATACCTCTTAGCTGTGTTCCTGTTATACAAATTTTTGTACCAAGCTATTCACATGTGGTGTGCACTGACTGCTCCTGCACCTGCCGTTCGGAGGTGCAAACTACCAAGCAGATGATCAGAAATCAGGTAAAGAATGGAGCGGTGCACTACCCTAGTCTGCTGTTCCAAGTAACAACTAGTAGTCAAGTTCATTTGGTGAAAAAAAATATACCCTTTAATCAAATATTCCAAAATTGTGTAAAGAGTCTCAGCCCCCATTTTATCATCCAGAAATGGTTCCTGGGGCTCAACATTTGTCTGAAAGCTTACATAAGGAGTCAGGGTGGAGATAATCTCACCCCATGTTTGAGAAATGGGTGTGTTTGTCGCACAAGTTATGTGTCCAAAATTGATTTTTTTTATTGCGCGCAATATTTACAAAGACTCCACAACCGCCAGCGCAGCTCCCCATGTACCATTGCAGTGACGTCCTAACTACCGACGTCGTCACGAAGTTTTAAAAAAATATATTTTTTAAAAACATACATTTAAACACACTTGCTGGTCACTGTCACAGACTCAAGTATGTTCTTACAAACACACTAGGATACTCATACACCCATTCACATATCCACTCACACACTTACACATCCAGTCACATACCCACTTAGATACTGATGCACTCACTCACATACCTATTCAGGTACTTATGCACTCACTTTCAGACTTACTTGGAGAGTGACACTCTCATGTACAGACCCACTGAGACATTCATACACCCACTCTACTGAAACACTCATACACCCACTCACACACCCATTCAGACACTCACTTAAAGACTTATATATCCACTCACAGATCCAGTCAGTGAGTCATATACTTACTTACATATTTATAAGGGCACTCATGCACCTACTCACAGATTGAGTGAGAGGCTAATGCAACCAATCACAGACCCAATGTGACACTGATGCACCCACTCATTGATGTACTGAGACAGTCACGCATTTCGTTACAGAAGTATTTATGGACTGATAATCGTCTCACAGATCCTGTCAAATACTTATACAGTAAATGAGACACTTAGTGATACAGTGATGAAGGCAGTCATAGATTACACTGAAAAAGTTATGCACCATGGTATAGAGATATCAAGAGAGTAGTACATGCTATTATACAGTCGTTTAGATAGTTATGCGTTTAGTGTGTTGGTTATAATTAAGGCTCCCTGTTTTCCATTTTAACAGATTTTTACTGATAAATACAGACAGAAAACTGTGTATTTCCTTGTCTGTATTTATTTTTAAATGTGGATAAAAACAGAAATTGGGTTGCTTTTGGGTGATTCTAAATACTCTCTATCGTGAAGTTTAGTAAAGAGGATTAAACAGCAGTAGATATGCACATGATTGACAATGAAATTTGCATAGAATCATATATGGGCATTGATTTATGTCCTGCAGGTCTTCATATCACTGAAATCCAGCAGGCATTCAAGTATGAGAGCTTATTTATAGGTTAAATAAATGTGGAAATATACCAGTTAAAGCTTCATTTTTTTCACAAAACCTAAAATAAATATGGATATATACGGTTAAAATTAGCAAATAAAGAAATATGGTTAACTACAGGTGGAAATGTAAAAAAAAGAAATACCATAAAACTGGGAGCCCTAGTTATAATCTAGTTTGCAGCTGTAAGTTTTGAATGTGGTGGTGGCTATTAAATGCCTTCATTTGTTCTATCAAGTCAAGACGTATTCGCGGTGATCGCGGTTTCCGCCGTTATCGCAACGCCTGGCATCACTATGAAGCGTAAATTCAGTTTAAGTAGTTGTTTTTATGCAAACTCCTGTCGCGATCGTAGGTAAGGCAGATCAGGGTACGACACGATCTTCGCCTAACTACAAGTCCCAGAAGGCCAAGGGACTCAGCAAGGCAGACAGGAAACCGTTCAGTTCGGCCCGCCTTCTATATAACCAAATCCGGGGCAGGGGACTGGCGCTTGACAATTTGACCCGTTTCAAGTGTGTTTACTGGACCCTTTCCTTCCCGCTAGGATTGGATATTTGTTTCTGAGCCCGTGGTTCCAGTGAGGACTTCAAAAGACTCCCACGGCTGCACTGGAGAGTTTTGGTTCTTTTGTTTGTTGCTCCGCTTCCCTCCCGCATTCAAGCTCCAAAGAATTGCGGCGGCAGCGGTGCAAAACTCTTCCCTGACTCGCGTACCTAGCTTGGTGAAAGCGTTCAGCTGTGCAGCTGCGCGGCTGTAAATTAACTTTCGAATTCCCCAGAGGAGATTTCAGGTACATTTGTTTTTGGCATAGTCTGGAGCTTTTAGGGAGCACTTCCTAGGGCTTTGTATTTGCTGGTATATCTAATGCCCTTTTCATGTTTTGCTACCTTTCTACATTGGAAGTATATGAAGACTCCATATACCTGGTTCTAGTTCATTGGTGATGACAACCAAGAAGAGGAACTTAGAATCCACATCTAATCGCTGTTCTGTCCTAGTACTAACTCATTTTATACTTAAAGGACAAATTCTATTTTCATTTCTATTACCTCTTGCTGTGCAGTAACAGTTTTGGCGTTATTAGAATTCATGACCTTTGTTCACTCCGACGTGTTGCGTACCTACTGGTAAATACTTCTTGCATATCTTTAAGCTATTGACATGTACGTGTATTTCTGTTTGATGCAGAAACTGTGTGTAGTTGTCGTTTGATCTATTCCACATGCAGTGTACCAGATTACCTACTAGACCAGGCCTAGGAAGTAAGAAGGACCAGCAGGATTTATTATTTTGTTCCCTTCCCTTTTCCCTTGGGTGATATCTTTCCTATAGTGTGTGTCAGTACACTGGGAGGAGTAGCGCTCAGGCGAAGAGGGAGGATTCTCGACATGACATCGTTCCCGCAGGTGGCCAGACAGAGGTTAGTGGTACTTCAATCGCTCTTGCGCTGCTGACAACCCCGACAACTCCCTACACAAATATGACTTTAAACAGTGCAGTAACAAATCCCTAGTGTCTAAAATACTCTAAAATGTGTGCATATGTGTTTTGCACCCCCTAAAAAAGGCACGTTCGTCACAGTTACCGGATTTGTTGCGACTCTCAGTGTAATTGCAAAAACAGGAAGAATGTTTAAACAGTTTCTTTAAAAACCTGCTCGAATAATATGTGTACAAATATGTTTAAAAGCAGTGATGTGGTTAGTAATGTGCGTATTGTAATACTTAGAATGAATTTTTAAAGTTAACATTTTTTAATGTGGTGGTGGTCGTTGAATATCTGCTTTTATTCTGCGATTTTGCAACATGATCGTAATTATCAGTATGTCATCACAGATTAATTTTTTTTTTTTAATTATTTGCAAAGAAAATTAACACATTTTTAGCCTCTTGGGTGGCTCTGATTTAAAAAATGTCTTTAAGTGTATTTTTCAGTATGTGAAATACATTTGGTGATCACACATTTTCCACAGTAAATACGACAATGTAATACCGACTCAAAAACTCTTACGAATAAAACCAGTTTTTAATGTCCTTTCTGATAGACACATACCAAATCAAAAAATTAGTGGTATACAATATAAATGTAATATACAATTTACAATTATAGAAAGAAAATGCGAAAATCTTAGAGACTCACTTAAACAAAATGGATGTTACAACTAAGAAATAGAATTTTCAAAAACCTTAGAAATTCACTGAAAAACCCTAAGGTTACAGGGACGTTATAGTTAAGAATTAGCATTTAAAAACCTTTGAAATTCATACAAAAACAGGTTACAGGGATGTTATAGTTAGGAAATAAAATTTTTTTAAAACATTAGAAATTCACTGATAAAACCAAAGGTGACAGGGATGTTATTATTAGGCTGACATTCACTCATAGAAAACAGAGAAATTGAGGCGTTATAGTTAGTTGTGCTAACTATAACTCATGCCCCTGCAATGCACTGCTTATGACTTCCCATATTACCTCACTCATGACATGGTCGTTGACATCACTGATGACATTACTGATGACATCTCAAATTAAACTCCGTAACAGGGGCGGCTCCTCCACTAGGGTGAAGGAGCATCACCCCACTGCATTCTTGCAGTGCGAGAAGCAGAAACATAAAATGGTAATAACTTTTAGTTATTAACCTTTTATGTTTGTGTGGATGGCGAGACTGCTCTGCTCTCCGAACAGGGCTGGGGAAGAGTGATGTGCCCATTCCTGAATGTGCAAATACTGCTCATGCACACTCTCCCCTTCTCTATTGGGCGCTGTCCCGACCAATCACAAAGCTGCTTGAATTTGATCACGAGAAAGTGTCACTCCAAGTCGTTGAAATGTCACCCATATATGCACTGAAATTATGAAAATATCACACATAGCAGTCTGAAACCTTGGCAGCTATGTACACATGGCAGTCAGACAACAAGATCACACATGGCATGTGCCATACTAAGCAGCACCTGGTCCACAGGCAATAAGACCAACCTCCAGCTGGGGCAGCAGATAGCATAACATACAGGCATCTGCACTGTAATAGAAGTTTTGTTGTTAAACTCAATGGCTTGTATCGACCTCACACGGATGAAAGGCTGAGTGGACCAGCCAGGATAGGAACCCGTAATAGCAGTGTGAACATAAATTTCAGCAGCTTTCAGCAGCTGGCGCTTAACCATATGAGCTATTTCAGCAGCAAGGACGTCAGGGAATCATAGGGTATTTGAAGAATGTATTATCCTTGGCCGCAGATATCTGTATGGCTGCCGAAGAATGCAGCCATTTTTCACCACGACTTTCTCAATCCCTAGAACGGACTGGGCAGGATAGAAAGTGAACAAGATCATACTTGGCTAGGTCCTACTGACTGCATCTGTCATCCACAGTTCAAAACCCCACCTGGCCAGACTATGATTCTGTCACTTCCCTTGCAGTCCAGCTATTTAATCAGCAAAGAGTAACAGTTTAACAGGAGCGCACAGCGTGTGTAAGCAAGTCCAATTACAAATGTTATTGGTGCTCAAAATGGGCAAGAGTCTGTTACCAAGACTCTAATTAGGAGCCAACAGGTGGCTAAAAACCTGCAAAAAAGTCCACCAAGCACTCAAATGTTCAATCACAGTCCACAATAATCAGGTGAATGAATTTCTTCAGATTTCTTCTTTTTATTCCATCATCCAATGTAACTGAAATTCTTAATACAGCCAACACGTGTTTCGTCTTAGTCTGTCTTAGACATTCAGACTTCTTCAGGGCTGCAAGTAATTACAATAACCTATGTTTAGGTTACAATACCAAATGATCTTATACGTCATCAAAAGTACACAAAATACAAATCCATAGGCTATTAACTAATCTCAATTAAAAAAGTCACCGAATAACAAGTGAGGTAGAAAGTCGTAAAGCTAGAAGCAGTACCTATTACCAAGAGAGAAAACCTGAATCACCCAAGTGTGACAGAACAACATTGCCTAGTCGGCAGTACCAAAGTATGAAACCCGTAGTAAAACAAAGTAGGTCAATATATTGTGGATTAAAATCATACCCCTAGAGTTTCAGTACTCCATAAACGTCAGCGTAAATAATTCTTCTCATCTGTCTGAATAAAATGTAAACACCCCGATCACAAGCCAATCTCAGGGAATCATTAATCAGTAAAAAGACCAAACGTTAATAAGACTCACCCACAAAAGGTAATGTATATCATGTAGCACGTATAAACAGTATCTTCCTCAGGTATATAATATATGGGTAGTAAGTTCGAACAACTCATAAGTCAGCCAGTAACTGCAAATAAGACGTAACAGTAAGTGACCACACTACACTCTGGTGGTAACACTATCTCACCACAACTTTACGAACACAACCACTGCCTTACCTATCAGTATAGCGGGTGAAGTACTCCCATGTTCAAATTGTCAGTATAAATATTGGTCCATCAACTGAAAAATAATAATTGTCTTGGTCTCAGTAAACGTGCATAATCGTAATCCATAGCTACAAAACGCCATTACATGTCAGTATTCTACTTAAATCTTCACACAAACTGTACAAATTAAGAGCGTTATTTTACCTCGTATCAGTGGTAACCGGCCATCAGTATTTCCGCGTTCTACGCGGGCGCCATCTTGTAATGGCTATAAATAGTATTGAAAACTGAACCCAATTGGCTAACTGAAACATCTAAAGGTTTTTACAAATGTGGTAAGTGCAGTTCGTGCAGATGGGCCAAACCTAAAGTTACAATTTTTAATTACAATGGAACTGGTGAATATTGTATAGATATGTTCATTAACTGCGATACTACTTTTGTTGTTTATGTCATAGCGTGTTCCTGCGGGCAGATTTATGTTGGGAGCACTATCAGGAAACTGAGAGAAAGGATGGTTGAGCACTTTAGAGCTCTTAAAACAGGAGACACTCGCTATCCCGTAGCCTCTCACATGGTCAGGAACTATCAAGAAAAAGACAAACATGTATTTACTTACCATGGGATTGATCATGTCAAACGTGACCCAAGGGGTGGCAATAGACAATTACAATTGCGACGCAGAGAGGTCATGTGGTTAATGAAATTGAAAGCTGTTGAACTGGGTTTAAATATTGACCACGAATTTGAATACTACTTAGGACATGACTGATGATTATTACTGATATTTGGCCCTTTATTTCCGATCTCTTCAGAATGCTGATTACATTTATCAATTTGCAAGATGTACATTGATGTATGGTGTTTACTGTATTCCTTGCTTTATTTTATTCATTTTATTTATATTATTTCCTTACACTATGCCCTCTTGCTTATCTCTTCCCTTACTTTTGGCTTTAAGTTGTATTACTTTCACCCCGTAATTAGCATATTCTGATTGGAGTATGATGATATGATAATTGTGGTACTAGTTGTCTGTTAGTTGCGTTTCTCTGTTAATGTTGACAGGACACGATACATGTTGAAATTATGATTGTTATGAGAGGGAAATCTTACTCGTAGGAGACGCTCTTGTATGTGTATGGGACAAGACTCGTCTCTGTTAAGTGACCACATGTTTAATGACGAACTAAAGAGATACGAATTTATTTTGTAGGTGGAGTTGGTGTTACCAGTTTACTTTTCGGTGGTGACAGCTTCAGTTGAATAATGAGTTAATTGGGACTACTTTACCATTCTAAGATGGCGCGCGTTACTAATACCATTTAGCTTTGACTCGATTTTACTGGTATGAATATATACTAAATAATGAGGTGATAGAGAAACGAATCTTAGTTTAAAGTGGCGTTGGTGTCACTGACTTACTTTGTAGTTGACACTTTTAGTGGGATAATGTGGCACTTTGGACGATATTACCACTCCAAGATGGCGCGCGTTTTCAATACTATTTATAGCCATTACAAGATGGCGCCCGCGTAGCACGCGGAAATACTGATGGTCGGTTACCACTGATACGAGGTAAAATAACGCTCTTAATTTGTACCGTTTGTGTGAAGACTTAAGTAGAATACTGACATGTAATGGCGTTTTGTAGCTATGGATTACGATTATGCACGTTTACTGAGACCAAGACAATTATTATTTCTCAGTTGATGGACCAATATTTATACTGACAATTTGAACATGGGAGTTCTTCACCCGCTATACTGATAGGTAAGGCAGTGGTTGTGTTCGTAAAGTTGTGGTGAGATAGTGTTACCACCAGAGTGTAGTGTGGTCACTTACTGTTACGTCTTATTTGCAGATACTGGCTGACTTATGAGTTGTTCGAACTTACTACCCATATATTATATACCTGAGGAAGATACTGTTTATACGTGCTACATGATATACATGACCTTTTGTGGGTGAGTCTTATTAACATTTGGTCTTTTTACTGATTAATGATTCCATGAGAATGGCTTGTGATCGGGTTGTTTACATTTTATTCAGACAGATGAGAAGAATTATTTACGCTGACGTATATGGAGTACTGAAACTCTAGGGGTATGATTTTACTTCACAACATATTGACCTACTTTGTTTTACTACGGGTTTCATACTTTGGTACTGCCGACTAGGCAATGTTGTTCTGTCACTCTTGGGTGATTCAGTTTTCTTTCTTGGTAATAGGTACTGCTTCTAGCTTTACGACTTTCTACCTCACTTGTTATTCAGTGACTTTTTTAATTGAGATTAGTTAATAGCCTATGGATTTGTATTTTGTGTACTTATGATGATGTATAAGATCATTTGGTATTGTAACCTAAACATAGGTTATTGTAATTACTTGCAGCCCTGAAGAAGTCTGAATGTCTAAGACTGACTAAGACGAAACACGTGTTGGCTGTATTAAGAATTTCAGTTACATTGGATGATGGAATAAAAAGAAGAAATCTGAAGAAATTCATTCACCTGATTATTGTGGACTGTGATTGAACATCTGAGTGCTTGGTGGTCTTTTTTGCAGTCCAGCTATTTACTGCACATATAACCTTGAAGGAAAACAAGCAGTGGCAAAGTCAATAGGTCTGACTCTGGCAGACTGGTGCAACATATTTTTTTATTTTTTAATACAAATGTATGCCACAAAACTAAAAAAAAACTAATAACTTGCTAACACCTAAGGATGATCATCATATGCTTGTTACTAGATTGGTGTTACTCAATTCTCTCCCTGTGTAGTTAGAGAAAGAAAATGTAAACATTTTCTCTGTTTTAAAGGAGTAGGCAGCAGTTTGTCAGAGGATTTTGTCTGACATTTGACCACTATCGTTGAGCACGCAGCAAATTCTACAAAATAAAAACAGAATCAAAAGACCTTTTTTTTAGCTCATCCTCTTTTTAAAAGCGGCTCGCTCCCGGAAGTGTCTTGGAGGGAGGGCGTTAACCCCTGGGGCACCATGAACACCCTGATGATTGCACCGTGGAAAGCCTGAGACCACTGCAGAGGAGGATAAAGACTGCGTGACATCGGGTGTGTGCGCAGGGTAAGAGGGAGAAATACAGTAACATGCCAGGACAGTATCTGAAACTCGCATGACTAGAACATGGAAGGGAGCCTGATAACTCTATTAACCACCATATAACACATGCAGCCTCTGCTTTAAATGTGCAGGAGGTACTCTTGGGTACTGAGAACCTACAGTTCTTTTATTTTCAAGGCAGAGTAACTGCACGCCTTTGCTTCGAAGCAATACTTTGTAAATGGGAGAGTCGTTTCTCTGCTCCGGTCAGGTACTCTGGAATGGGAGTATCTGTACTTTTTTATTTCCAGTTCAAGCACTTTCTGTAGCCGAGAGGCCCCGTTTACCGTGTGAGTGAGTATGCCCTTGGTTTTCTACAGATTATCTTCTACTACCCTTTGTCACAGTTTTTTCTTTGTTGCGTCTGTTTTTCTGTCCTCCTACTTCAAGCACTCACTTAAAAAAACAAGCATTTGCAATGCAATAGGTCTCGCATTTACTTGAGTTGAGCTATTGGCATTGTAAATGACAATGCCTTTTATTTATGTTTTGGAATTTAAAACAGATAAATAAAAGGCATTGTCATTTACAATGCCAATAGCTTAAACTAGCGTAAATGTGAGACCTATTGCATAGCAAATGCTTGTTCTCTTCTGCACACACAAAACATGTAAATGTAAATGTAAATGTAGGTATACTTATATAGCGCGACCTGTCACCACAAAGGGCATCCTGGAGCTTGCCTAGGGAACCCGTCATGGTATTCCCCTGTGAGAGGCCCCGGCAGGGTATCCACAAGGTGAAAGCCAGGCATCCCGCCGCGAGGGGCCGTTGTGGAGATTAAGCAAGCTATTGCCCAGAGTCGCAGAGCGTGAACCCGTGAGTCGAGAAGGCACCGGAGCGAGAATTATCGAGACCGTGGAATTTTTAGCCCAAGACCCGCTGAGGCGGGGAATTGAACCCTGGTCCAGGGCCGATCTCAGCTTCCGGGTCTGCCGCCTCTAACCCCTGAGCCACACTTCAATCCTCATAGTGATGGCCAAGGACAGCTTTAGCGCTGGTGGGGCACAATTGGGTTGCAGCTGAAGGCAGTGTGAGTTTCTCTCAGTGGGGCAGTATGGTGTTCAGTGGGGGAGAGAATTGGCACTCTGCCGATGACAGAAACTGCAAGGCTGTGAGACAAATGGCTTGTGATAGCACTTTTGAGCATATTTGGGACATTCTGCAAATGTCAAACTTTTCAGATGAATGTAAAGTGTTGACCAATAACAACCAAGTGCATGTGTGCAGTATTCAATTCAATTCAATTCTTTAGCTTTATTCGATTTTGGTTTAAAAATCATAAAAGCATACAGTTAAAAAACAATCATAAAAAACGTACATACATTAAAAACATTTGTCCAAACTGTGGGAGTAAGTTCCCTAGATCCATATGAGAATTCATAATTTTCCATGTTTGTGGGCAATGTCCATTGTTACGGGATGATTAAAAACGGAGAGGCCACTGCCACTCAATGCGCCAATGCTTCTACCCCTTGTGTAAATTGTCTCTGCCTCTAGTCTTGGTCGTGGGTGACTGCCATGCTTGGATAAAAATCGTGTAGGTCCCAGATGGATATAGGGCCGTCACCGTCTTAGGGATGCAAAGTTTGGAGCTAGGGTACGATTAGCCTGCTTCTAAATCTTATTAGAACCAGGTCGCCGGCAATGTCTTTTTGTAGGGGACCTAACCAGCCCACCCTTCTAACAGCCGTGATTGTACCATCAAGGTCTAGAGACAA
The DNA here is from genome assembly GCF_964263255.1 of Lissotriton vulgaris. Classification (NCBI taxonomy): domain Eukaryota; kingdom Metazoa; phylum Chordata; class Amphibia; order Caudata; family Salamandridae; genus Lissotriton; species Lissotriton vulgaris. The sequence continues at coordinate 496,306,870 of NC_141689.1, forward strand.
GGGCCTGTTTATAGTTAGCCAATACGTGACTTTATTTAGTAGGTCTTGTTCCCATTCGGTTTTTCCATGTTTGATTGGGGAAACTCCCGCAAAGACACTTACGAAAGGAGCAGCCTCCGGAGGTAACTGTATGTGAGTTGTTTTATAAGGCTTTACTCTAGTGGCAGTATTTTGTGGAAATCCAGGTTTGGAGTAGACTTTAGGAGCAACTGGGGGTAGTGAGTTAGTGACTAGAGGATTAGTTTGATCATTACAGTTTTTTTCAAGTGGCGTTGGGACTTCGGTTGTACCAAGTGAGTGGGAACAATTAGGTATTACAATTTTTTCAATGGGAGATAAGTTAGCCCTGATACTTTTCTCTATTCCCAGCAGCCTGTGCTCTAAAGTGATAATTTTTTCAAGCAACGGAGAAATGATTGATCTAACCAGTTGTTCGATCTGAGACAGAAAAATCAGGTTGAAAGGAGGTGCTGGTTGGTCTAATTTGTCCTCCGAAATGGGGGGGGGGGGGTGAGCTACGGTCGATGGAGGACTAGAGCACAGTTTTTGTAGTTTGGGTTCGTTCCCTATGGGATTAACCCATCCCGCTTCCTTTTACTGGGTAAGAGCTGGAGAGGTGGTATATTTTGCGTAAGTACATTTTTGGGTGATGAAGGGTCTTCCAGTGGGCTGTTGATTGGAGTTGATATGCTGGTTCTTTTAGTGGGGCAAGGTTGGGGGATTTTAAATCCATTTCTGTCTTCTACAGTAGAATACCTAGTATTGCAAAGAGAATTTAGCTCGTCCAGTAGTTAAAGGTTTTGCGCTGTACTAATAGTTTGTTCGGGAGAATGCTTAGTGGGTGTGCTATCTGAGATCTGACAAGATACATTCGTGTTGGCAGTGGACGGAGGTAACCTTCCATGATCTTGTGACCCAGGACGTAAGCCTCTTTGGCTGATAGGGTTCTTGGTTTGCCCCTTGCGAATCATGATGGAGTTTGCTGGCGTAGGATTTTTATAAGACAACAAAACAATCTGGTGGTATTTGTAGATTTCCGACTAGTGTCCAGTGGGGATGTCCCTTAACGAGTATGTGAGAAGGGAACAAAAAGTCATTACCTCAGTGATGTGACAAGGTCAAGGGGGGGTGGCCCGTCCCGTCCTCCTCCGGCCTCTGAGGGCCGTAGAGGGCCCGCCGTTTACCCGGGCTTCGCCCGGCGTCCGCGCACGTCCGCGACACGGAGGGAGCTTCCTCAATTTAAGCGCCTCCGGGCGCGCTAGTCCTCGGGATGCGTGGGCGGTGCAGGATGTGGTCCCAGGGCTTGCTGGGAGCTGTAGTTCCCCCCCAACTGCGGCCGAGAAGCTGGAAACAACGGCGGCAGGGGGAACAAGCAACGTCAGAGCCCCAGCAGCAGGTGAGGGAAAGTGTGTCCGCCTGCTCCCCTCCTCAGCCCGATATGGATTGCAAACAGGTCCCCGCTCCATAAGCATGGGTGAATTTTGCGAATCTCGCGTTCGCGAATTTTGCGGATTTGCGAACTCGCAATCCGCAAAATCCGCGAATTCTCGCGAATTTGCGGATTTTTTTTGTTTGTGTTCGCGCGGGTTTCTGCCAGTTCGCGAGGGTTTTGTACAATTTCGCAAACGCGAACTTACCTGTCGGGTCGCAAGTTTTGCGAACTTGTTGTTTCTACGTGTCCAGCCTGTTTGGGACACTCTTCTTCATCACTGCCACTCTCTGTCACCACTGCCACTCTCTGACTACTCATGCCACCCTCTGGCCCACCCATGCCACCCTCTGTTTCATCACAGCACCCTCTGGTTGTCCAGTGTACATTATTGTGGCAAAGCAAAGCACACCTTGCCTGCCTGAATTAATTTGGGGCTGATTAATGTGTCACAGAATATTTTTTTAGCTGGCACCTGCTTCCTTAATGCTTCCTGATTAGTGATCTTTTGCACTTGCTAAGTGATTATTGTTGCAAAATTAGTTACAACACCTGCCCTGCCCCAACTGACAATAATGAATTAGGGGCTGATTAATGTGTCACTGGATTTGAACTTCCAGCCTGGCTCCTGCTTGTCTGCCTTAGCTGTAATTCAGGACCTTTGTGTAACTATTCTGAGGGTCAGAGCAGGGTCACATAATAGTTGCAAGTAGGCAAGTGAACTCTGGAGGGGCCCCTCAGGAAGCACTACAGGAAATGGCTACTAATGATGAGCTTGAACTTTTGAACCTGGTAAGTAGTTTCAGTTTTGCTAAGATCGTATTTCTGCAATTTAGCGCTTATTCGCGGGGCGCGAAGTTGAACTGGGAAGCCGCGAACTCACGCGAACAGTGCGAGCAAGCCATAAAATCCGCTGCTCGCGGATTTGCGGATTTTGTGGGAAATTCGCGAATCTCGCGGATTGCGAATTTACCGAAAATCCGCAAAATCCGCGAGCGTAACGGATTTTCCGCCCATGCTTACCGCTCCATAGTGGGAGCTTCCTCAATTTATGCGCCTCCGGGCGCGCTATTCCTCGGTATGCGTGGGCGGTGCAGGATGTTGTCCCAGGGATTGCTGGGAGCTGTAGTTCCCCCCAACTGCGGCCGAAAAGCTGGAAACAACGGCGGCAGGGGGAACAAGCAGCGTCAGAGCCCCAGCAGCAGGTGAGGGAAAGTGTGTCCGCCTGCTCCCCTCCTCAGCCCGATATGGATTGCAAACAGGTCCCCGCTCTTTAGTGGGAGCTTCCTCAATTTAAACGCCTCCGGGCGCGCTAGTCCTCGGGATTTGTGGGCGGTGCAGGATGTTGTCCCAGGACTTGCTGGGAGCTGTAGTTCCCCCCAACTGCGGCCGAGAAGCTGGAAACAACGGCGGCAGGGGGAACAAGCAGCATCAGAGCCCCAGCAGCAGGTGAGGGAAAGTGTGTCCGCCTGCTCCCCTCCTCAGCCCGATATGGATTGCAAACAGGTCCCCCTCAATCCTCATAGTGATGGCCAAGGACAGCTTTAGCGCTGGTGGGGCACAATTGGGTTGCAGCTGAAGGCAGTGTGAGTTTCTCTCAGTGGGGCAGTATGGTGTTCAGTGGGGGAGAGAATTGGCACTCTGCCGATGACAGAAACTGCAAGGCTCTGAGACAAATGGCTTGTGATAGCACTTTTGAGCATATTTGGGACATTCTGCAAATGTCAAACTTTTCAGATGAATGTAAAGTGTTGACCAATAACAACCGAGTGCATGTGTGCAGTATCAATTTAAATAAATGTGTACCGTCGTATTTTGCTTGTGGCAAAAATACATGTGGATAAATACAGAAAAAATGTCCCAAAAATAAATATGGATAAATACAGACGGAAATGGCAAAAAAATTAATACCATAACACCGAGAGCCCTATTTATTATATAATACTCTCTGAAACATAGCAATATCTCCTACCCGGAGATGTGCACAATGCACACAGTACTTTAGCAAACAACACAGTAAGTAGCACGAAATGCACTGTGGACCCGAGGGTGGGACCAAACCATATACTAAGAAAGTGATATAAGAGCCACGACTTGGGTCAAGACAATGTCAAGAGGACGTAGAAGTGCTGGGGACCCAAGGAACCACCCAAGGTCAGTAGATAGGGACCCCACGGAGAATGTGTGCAGTGTGGGAACATGGCCGCATGCTCCGTACTACTCTACTTTTAAGTCGTGGTTGGATTTTTAGGGATTAAGGACCCTTCGCAGTGGACCCTGAAGAAATACCATGGTATACAGAAGTTTGGAGAGCCACCCCACCTGTGGATACCCTTGTACCCACGTTACCTTTACCAGGGAATCCAGGGGCATACATGTAAAGTGGTGTCGGAAACTGCAGTCAAACCCAATGGAGGACTTCAGGAAAGTGCTGCTGCTGAATAAGGAGAAAACATCCGGTGGATTCAGAGGATCGATTCTAGATGAGAGGTACCTACAAGTAGAGGGGACAGAGTCTATGTCACTCAGGGGTGACCAGGAGACTTAGAAGACGAGTTCCCTCCTATGTCGGATGTTGCAGATGGATGACGAGGACCATGACTCTGCAGCTGTGAGGACCAGACGATGCTGATGAGGATCAGGAGCTGTGCACGTGCTGTCCCACGAAGGATGTCGAGTGTTGAAGGGTCGGTGTCCGGCGGAGGCACCAAGAAGCCTTGGCGAATACAACCAATGCAGGAATTGAAAAAGGAGCAACATCGGGCCCAGCAAGGTCCAGAGGACTCACCAGAAGCAGGGGAGTCAGGGCAGGCCCTGAGCAATCAGGGGAGCCAAAAAGAAACAACAGTGACCCTTAAGTGGACCCACAGGCCTAAGGCACTGGAGTCGCAAGAGGGCCTCAAGCAGCTCACCAAAAGATGCAGGCAATGATGCATACCATGTGGTGTGGCTGAAGATTCTGGTCACTGTAGGTGCTTGAGGTTGGGGCTACTTGGAGCCTGAAGATATTCTTGGAAAAAAGTCAACAAGCCTTTGCAACTGCAAGTTGACACAGTGCACAGGGGTTTGGTTAGTGCAACCCCTATGAGGGATACCGGCCTCAAACTTGTTGAGGGGGCAGGGCAGACCTCTGGAGCTGTAGAACACCACCACCTGTGTTTCAGAGCCTTACGGAGTCCGGAGGAGCTCAGGATCAGCATACCAGTCAACTTAGTTGCGGTGCCTGCAAATGCAGGGTAGTGACTCCTTCACTCCAAGGGAGCTTCCTCAAGTGTCTTTGATGCTTCACAGGCCTTGGAAGGTTCCTGTATGATGCACAGGAACAGACAATGCAGCAGACTGGAAGGGAGATGAAGTCAGGCCCAAACGAAGTTCAGCGAAGTCCTGAGTGTCCAGACGGTAGAATAAGAAGTGGTGTCTGATCTGAATCTTATCCCACAATGAATCTAGGGACCTACACCTAGGTAAGCCTTTAAGTACCCTAGGGAAAGGGTTGGGAAGATTCAGGGGACCTTCCCTGGGGAGGGTCTGGACAGGGGGGAGGTTACTCCCATGTCCTTTTGTCCAGTTTTGCGCCAGAGCAGGTGCCAGCAGCTCCCAGGACTGGTTTGAACTGGTCTATGCACAGGGACACCAAATGTGACTCTAATGCAGACTGAGTGGCGCCTACAAGCAAACCCACCCCACCCAAATACACTAAATTTTGTCTGGGAGGGGGTGACACCTCCCTGTGACAGGATGCCTATTTTTCTGCCTTCCTCTGCTCGAGCTTGGCTCAGCAGCAGTAGGGCAGAATTGTGTCTCTGGTCAGCAGCAACCAATTTGTGCTGTCCAGGTCAAGAAGGCTGGTACAGAGAACACTGAGAGCCTAATCGAGGGCTCTTCCAGGCCTTGGAATCATACCTTCCACACCGTTTATGGTGTGGGGGTATGATGCCAACATGTTTGATACCAAATATGATAGGATTCGTTGCAGTGGTTGTTAAAGATGGTCATCGCGTAATTACACGGTGCCCCTCTATTTAGTATATGGCTGCTTCACTGACACCTGGTAGAATGGACTCCGTAGGCTGCAGGGGTGTCCAGCTCGTGCAGGGCACCCTCTCACTTAGAACCAAGCATCCTGCCTTCAGGATTGCAAAGCCCTACTACAGGGGTGCCTTATAAGTTTTAAGTGCAGTGACCCTAGATATAGGAAAGCTATATCTTTAATAAGTGGTGATAGCACCAGCTTCCACAGGCTGAGATGGCAGGCCTGTAGTTCCATTTTGATTGGTCTTTCATGGGTGGCATAATACATGCTTCAGTCCATGGGAGAAGTCTGGAGTACCTATGCCCTGGGTACAGGGGAACCATATACTAGGGACTTAAAAGGGTACCCTTGTATCCAATCTAGAGTGAACCTAAGTAGTGAACACAGCAATTTAGGGAGGAAACAGATAGATTGGGGTCCTGATTAGCAGGATCCCAATCAGACTAGTCAAATACAGCTTAGCACCAGGTAAAAAGTGGGGGTAACCATAGAAGCAGATCCTGCTTTCCTACAGTACTCATAGTGTTATTATGTTATGTTCGGTGTTCGGATGCGCCGTTAGTGTTACGCACTGCCTAATTGTGGAGAGTTTTTCTGTATTGTTGCTATCGGGAGGGAGAGCGGGTAAGTGTTGGTGGTATGGGTGGGCAGAGTTCGCGGTCCTTAGTCTTGAGGTCCCTGATGGGTTTCTTTCACTACTCCTCTATGCAGTGGATAAATCTAATAACATTCACTGTCAGGGGTAGAAGCCTGGTAGATCCAGCATTGACGCCGAGCAGGCAGACATAGCAAACTTTTATTTAAAAAAAAAATCCTTCTGACATACCTACTAAAAATCTACGTTCACCATTGAATTGCATTTAGGATAAATGAAATACAAAGGCTGTTGGAGGAAGTGCAGTAAATAAGACTTTTGAATCCATTCATGCGGAAGCTTGACTTCCTAATTTTTTACATGTCTCGCCTCGATCTGTTGGTGACCTAATCAATTGGGGCTTCAGGTCATTCTCTACAGATTATGTTATTCAGATTTGTAGAGTGCACTATCAATCAGTAGCGTATTCCGGTGCTGTGCAGGTGTAAATGTTGCCAAACCTAGGGCTTGGTGACACTATTCTTATTTATTACTTTTTCACATTGCCATTTATATATTTTTCATATTGTCTCTCCTTGGGACACTTGTCAGAAAAATATGATCTATTACTTTGTCATTCTCCCTCATCATTAAGTGTTTATACAATTGAGTTGGGTAACATTTGAAATCGTTTTTCGAAAAAATTACCCTATCAGTGCTTTTCCTTCCTATAACCACTGAGTAGAAGCCACATTAGCTTCTATATCACATCTAAAATACATTTACCAAAAATATGATAGAGGAGACTTAACCTACTGGCTAGAGATGCCCACCTTAGTACAATGGAAACCAGCTTTGAATCCCGGCTTCAGCTCAACATCCTGTGATTCGGGAACATTTAATCACCCTGTGTCAAAAAATTAAAAAAAACATGTAACATATTTGAGTTTTGTTTTAAAACGTTATAATGCTCTTGGGTAAACTTAATGGCAAAAAAAGTAAAGCATACTAAAGTATACTACTTCTATGTAGCTATGGTTTCAATGTAAATGTTTAATTCTGCATGAAAAATTATTAATTTATGTATATTTTGCTTTTATAGCACAAACCTAGGCAAAAGGTAATGACCGAATTAAATACATTGGACTTGGAGGTATTTTCAAACATTTCTGTTTGTTTCTTCTCGTCAGGTGCACAGGCATACTATGTGTGGGGGAGATTACAAACTGCTTCTGGAGGAGGAATGATGTGTGATATATGGGATATAGTACCCCCTCTGTACACTGTAAGGCTATTGCAAGTCACCAAGAAATGTGCAACCTTATAGAGGAATTAAACCAAAGCCAAGTTCCTTGACAATGTCAACTCCAAGGTGACTCGCAATATCCTTAGAATGTACAGAGGAGAGTATCACTGTCAATCTTCCTGCAAACAACTTACATCACTGGTGAATTGCATTTTCATATGAAAGAGGTATTGTGGTTTCAGACATGGAGAATAAAAGTGGACTTCAATGTGAAATTAAACACATCAAAAAGCAGTCATTTGTTATAAAAGATATTCGAATCAGCGTAATATATGTCAGAATAAAATAGTACTGAGGCTCAGAATGTGTAGAAAAAGACAGACACGTTCTATTTTTCCTATAATGACCTTTAGTTTGCAAAAAAAATAAGTGTTACCATAAATATTCCCTTTCTCTTTATTACTATTTGTTTTCGAAAAACAGATCAGAAGAACGAAAAGTCAGTTTTCGTTGTGTTATTTAACCTGCAGCTGCAATTGTACTATGTAACCTGACTTGCAACTTGGCTGCAAACTGTGACTGCAAGCATTGTGATATCAGAACTCTACTACAATCACCTATTACAGTTGAGCAGCTACGTCATTTCATTATTGCAGGTGACTAGAGACTGCTCAGAAGGAAATTAGGTATGGGATAATGTCCCCCCCTGCTATACATTATAATAATATTGTAAGTCACAGAGTCAAGTCAAGTCATTATAGAGGATTGAGGCCAAAAGCCAAGTCAGTATCAGCTTAAAGATTTTGGGGGCCCTGGGCAAGACATATTTTAGGGGCACCGGTACAGAACAAATTTTAATTGTATTACTCATTCCCTGCTAATTCATGCCTACTGTGAGAAGTTGGCCCGATATGCAACGTTCGCTATTCTAGCGACCGCTATGTATCGTTCCAACGACCCTTATGGTGTTTGGTTGTAAGTCAACCTATAGACCAGCTATCCTAGTAGCGTGGATACGAGCAGTCTAAGGCTAAAGACTCGAGAGGGCGTGTTAAGCCAGCTGTTTACCACACATGTACCCCTTGAACACCCAGTGAAAGGACACCACACAAGTGTTATGAAAATAAACAGGATATTTATTAAGATTCACAACAGCCCTGGACTCTTTATGAGGACAGGGTACTAAGCACAAACCAAATCTCTTAGGAAAATACTTCAAGTGCACAATTAAAACAAGTGTCCGAGGACACGGAAAGTTTAAGGTCTCGGGCGGACCCGATAAGGCAAGTCGGAAGCGAGGGACTCGGGACCCTAGAGTAAAGAGGCTATGCAGGCACCGAAATGCCGAGTTACCTAGCCACGAGGGCTGCGGCTGCACAAGTCTTACAGGCGTCGGGGTCTTCGCTGACGAGCCAGGAGCCGGAAGAAAAGGAGTTGCTGGCCGGCGACCAGTGATGAATAGTTCGTAGAGATCCAAGCCTGGATCAGAGATTGTCGATACCTGAAAGCAGAGGGGACCAAGTTCGTACTACTAGCCAGTAGTCAGAGGGTACCAGGATGGCACCGGTTGGCCGTCACCTCGACCAGGTGAGTGGGCGACGCTAGGCTCTGCAGTCTCACGGACCAGGAGGCGTTGTCGGCGACCACGGCGGAGGTGCGAGCTGTCCCACGAAGGATGATGCTGTCGGCGTCGCTGGGCCCAGGATGGGGCAACAAGCCTTGGCAGATCTCAGGGCCACGTGGTGGGCCTAAGATGGCGTCTTGAGTGGACCAGGAGGGTCCGGGGTGCTTCTCGCAAAGATGGAAGCAAGGGCCAGTCTGGAGCAACCAGACCAGCAGTGTTGATTGTCGGATGTCGTCACAGAAGGGCACAAGCCAGCGGCTAGTGACCAGACAACGTGCTGAGCAGCGAGCAGAAGGGCCCCACGCAGATCGTGGAGATGCTGGGAGACTGCACTTCGGTGCTGGAGCGGCTCAGGGTCGGGGCTTCTCGGACCCCAGAGCACTCACCAGAGAATTGCTTCGATGGTCGTGCTGGTTAAGAGCGTGCAGGTTCTGATGATGGCCGGTCCCTCGAGGTCTCGTCGCACCCACAGATCACAGCTGAGCTGATGACGCGGGTAGAGGTCAGAGGTGCCAGGGAAGCCGGTTCTCGTCGAGCTGGGCCGTCGGATCCTTGAGGAAGGACTTGCAGCAAACCGCAGAGTTCTTAGATGGTGCCCGCTGATGCAGGGTGACTACTCCTTAGTCACAAGGGAGAAATCTTGAGAAGAGTCTTGAGTGTCCTTTCGTAGAAAGTAGTTCTTGATTCAAAGATGATCTGATTTGGAAGGGTCCCCGCTCCGGCCTTTATTCTAAAGAAAGGGGTGGGTACATGACTAGGTCCTGCCCTAAGGGTGGGACCAGGAAGGGAGGTAGTTACACCCCTCTCCCCTGCCGGACTTTCCCCAGGCCAGGGCTGGTGCCCCTGGAACTGGTTCTGACCGGCAGATGCGTAGTGAGCACCGGGGTGCCACTCCGCAGTCACCTTCTCGCAAAAGCCCTACCTACCCAGAATACACAAACCCTGTCTGGGACGGTGCGAACACCGCCCTCGACAGGAAACCCTTTGTCCAAGCTCTCCTCGCTGGAAGGACTCCCAGCAGCAGGAGGTCAGACTCGTGTCTGTGGTGGCAGCATCCATTTTGTGGAGCTGAGGCTTTAGTTAACTTTAACCGGGGTTCACAGTTACGTACATGTCGTGTCCCTCTAGAAGGGCGGAATGCTAACCTCGTCGCCAGAGTTGGTGAGAGGGCAGCATCCCGATTCGTATGACACCTTACTCGACATGTCTTGATAACGCGACACCGAAGTTACCAATGTGGTACGCGTTATCATGGAACAGCCATTGGGTCTTGATTCCGCAAGCTGCAACCGGGCTCGGCTCGGGCCAGAACCTAGTTCACACGAGCCCATGCACTCTGCCTTCAGGATTGTCAAGGCCTGCCATAGGAGTGACTGATAGGAACTCGAGTGTCCATTGTATGGTTAGATATAGGGCTACTATATCTAAAGCAAAGTGTGATTACACGACTTCGCCCCAGCTGTCATGCAGCCAGTTGTGTCAAATTTAGGAGGCCAGCCAGGGGTGGCATAATACATGCTGCAGCCCCTGACGGCCCTGGGTACACCTATGCCCTGAGTTACAGGGTCTGATAAGGTGGCCCAGTACCAATTGGTAAATGCACCTAGGGTACATATTGTAATTTAGAAAGAGAACAGCCAGGCTGTGGGTCTGATTAGCAGGCCCACAGCCAGAGAAAGTCGTAAACCAGTGAAACAAAAGCAAAAAATCTGGGTGATCATAGGATTGCAGACCCTACTCTCCTACACCTACATTATGCAAAACAATAGTAAATTATATGTTAAATCACAAAAAAACTGTTGAAGTATGTTTTGGTGTGGGACCCCACAAGTCCTTAAAATTAGTCTGAGGTAGATGAAGGTAGAGAGGAATAGAGTTTTAGATACAAAAATAGAATAGACAGACCTCAAATGGAGAGAAAGTCAATTTTCCCAGTGGCCTCTTGGAAAGTGAGGGTGCAGGGCAATTGCCTTGCCAATGCCTTGAAACATCTCACGGTTGAGTTCCTTTATAAGGTCATTGAACTTCGAGGTGACTTGCAATATCCTTATAATGTATGGGGGTACTTTATTCCTTATAATACATTGTTACACCATCACCCTACCCCTATGCTTTTTCATATGAAAAAGATATGTTTGAAAACATGAAGAATTCAGGTTACATCTCTAGAACAAAATTAAACATAGGCAAAAATATATTAGAATCAGTTTAATATGCCAGATAAAAAAAAATAGCACAGAATGTGTAAAAAAACGCAGAAAGATTCTGTCTTTCATATCATTTCCTAAGTGTGCACCAAATAAACATGTTGCTATGTATAACTCTTGCCAGTTTATCACTGTTCACGTTCAAAAAAACAAAAAACTGAACACACAATGTAAAGGCCATGTTTTAGTTTCTTTTTTTTTTTAACTGCAGCTTTAATTATGACTGGTCTCCTGCCTTTCCCCTGATAGATCGTTGTCAGAACTCAACTGTAATAAGTAATTACAGTTGAGCAGTTACTCGTTTTTTATCACAGGAGACCAGGAAGTTACAAATCGCCTGTATGGGAATTAAAATGGGATTTTATACGGCCATACATGGATTGCAGGATCCAGTGTACTGTACACGAGATTTTAATCAGGGATTGCAGGTTTATAGACTGGTTTAACTGTTGAAGCAGGCGGTGTGTGAAAACGTACGCGTCTTCAGCTCTCCAGTAACGGTGGGACTCAAGCATATGTTAACCAAATTCTTCACGTCCCACCAGAGGGGCATCACTCAGAAAACATCTGTCCCGACGCCCTCCCTCCCTCTGCTCAGATGTGATTGGATGAGCAGGAGGCGCCGCCTTCCACACTCTTACAGGCCGACAGGGCTCACATTGCGTCCTGCGGCCCACTTGGACGTATCTTCACGGTCTCTCCAGCTCCAACAGGTTTCCCGAGCAGAACATGCTGCTCCGTGCCGCCGCCTCGCGCGGCCCCCGGCTCTCCACCCGGGCGGCCCTCCTGCTGCTGCGCGGCTGCAGCACTGCTTCCCCGGGCGGGCCCAGCGTCCAGGGGTGAGTGCCTAACACCTCGAGCGATTAGGTTTGGGGCGGGGGCACTCAGAAACCTCAGAACTCCACAGGTGTTTCCCCTCCCTTCACACTTCACAACGATATTATGTTTGCATTTAGTTGGCAAAGATACCTTGTATTCGACTAAGAAAATATAAGCACTTAAACGAATACCAATGTGTGTTGTGCAGAGCCATTGAAGTTATGTGGCAAGGGTGGGCTGCTAAATTATGCGAAAAAATGAAAAGTATTATGCAGCAGCAAAATTAAGATTTGTAGTGCAATGCGGCCCGTTTTGTTAAAGTATTACTTCGTTACTTTATTATTTTCCTCACATTAACGTTGTATGAGCAAAGGTTTCACTTCATTACCAATTTAACATAAGACCCAAACACATTTAATATGCATCAGAAAGGTTACTATTCGAACTTTGCCAATGGTTTCCCGCGGTGCAGCAACACGTGTTGCTTGTTTTTAGTAACTTTTGATCCGTTTGAGATGAAAACAAAAAATATCTTTGTGTTAAAATCTGCAGATTTTGCAGCAGGTAATGAATTATGTGGCAACACCATATTCATACAGAAAACGCCGCAGCTGCAGAAGCGCATAATTCTAGTGGCTCTGATGTTCTTTACTTCTTTCATAATGTAAGCTAGTGGTTGTCATTCTTCTGTGTGTCCCGTGAAAGATCACTGTATTTACATTCTGTGATTGGCCTGGGAATACCAGATTTCCCCCTTAGCAGCTCGACATCTGGTTTCCAGACCTGGTCTTCCAATTAACAAGTCGATGCCCTGTGGGGTTTGTTGCCCTGTTTGCTTCAGTGTGAGCCTGAGGCAACAATGACGCCAGCAGAAAAGTCAAGGAAACGGGTTGTCGCCACTCTTCAATAACACAATGACCTGTTTGTGAGATGGTTGAAAGCGTTTGTCTCTTGGGGTATCTGGGGATGGTGCCCCTTGGCAAACACTCTTAAATTACTCAACACGCATGGAATTCAAAGATTGATCACGATATTATCCACTAACTTGTGGGCCCAAACGTTGTGTGTAAACATGAGCTGGTGCAGACGGGGACCACGAGGCCCATTCGATCCGCCCATTTTTTTTTTTTTTTTTGAAAGTTCTTCACACAAGAGCCTAAAAAGCCTCCGCCTTTGCCACTGAATTGTCAGTTTTCATTTACTGTTTTAGCCTACACTTCCGCAGGGTTTGAGAGGTTCATGTAACATTTAGCGCCCTCATTCTGAACTTCTATTTTGTGGGTATTTTTTTAAAACAATTTTTTTTACAAGTAGTGCAGTATCCTTCCCAAGAGATTAAGCCAAAATTAAATTCCATGTGTTGCACAAGTTATATTATCGTGCATATTACGTAGTAGTGTATCCGGGTCAGTACATTATGAATTTAATTGCATCTTATAGTTACTATAACTGCAAGATCTAGTTAATACAGCTGTGTCCCTCATAATGAGCTTTATAACTTGCGACATAAATCTTGCATTTCCAGTGATCTAGAATATTAAAAGCGCAACTACCTTCCTTCCCCTTAGATAAAAATTGGTGCAGTATTAATGACATCCAGACATACATGGGATCACAAGAAGGCCTATTGTTATTTCTCACGGATAAGCACGGCAGCCATGGTGGGCATCAATTCTGTGTGTCAGGAATGTCTCTGTTCTCCCTCCCCATTTTTAGGTCTCGGCCTGACCCAGCCCATGCGCTGTTCTCGGCCGAGACATTTAGTAGCTCTGAGAAATGCTACTTTGCCGGCGATCAACTTGCTAGAACGTGCACGTCGTGCACAGCTGTCGCGGCTTCTTTAAGGCTCGTGAATGCTTTCCCCACCCCCAGCTGGCATGCAGCTTCTTTGATTTTTTTTATTTTTTATTTTTTTTACGAGCACGGCCGCTCACACGTACACTGCGGGCATTGTACCCTTTTCTATGTTCATCACACACTTTTCCGTGGGGCTGTGGTCCACACCCTGCTAGATGTCTCTTTGCATTCTTCTTTTCTTTTTATAAAAAAAAAGCCGGTTTGCTTCTGCTTCCTCCGCGAGCATGTTTCCTGGTTTTATTAGCAGGCTGTACCCGTTTGTTTTGTGAATGTGCTTGTATTTATTGCAGCTAAGCCAGAAGCTTACTCACTAAGGCAGGAAGTGAACTGAGTGCTGTTGACAGCCGCTGCTTGGCGGTCCACATTAAGGAAAGCAGCGCTGCCGATCTACTTTCTGACCCTACACATCTTCCATGCCATACTGTATCTGTCAACATTGCGGTTGCAATAGCGGGACATGGGGCTGTGGTTGAGCGGCTCCCGGGGATCTCGCGCTCAGCCCATGTCACTGCAATGCGTAACTGAAACATTTCAGGGTGCCTGCCTCTCACCTTAAAATGAGCCGCAACTTCACACCACACCTCCCGGGGTCACTAGTGTATCAATTCTTACTGTTACTCACCTGCAGCGGAACCGACAGGGCGGTTAAAGTGGGCGTGTGATGGCGCCATTCATACTCCTCTGGCAGTTCTGGTCACAGCGAGTTGGCACACAATTATGTTCCTATTCTCTCTTTTGTGGTTGAAGTCCGAAATGTTGTTTTCGCATCACCCACAGTTCAGACGCCTTCGGCCGATAGGAAACTAGCCGGGCGGGTGTTGGGTCCCAGCCGTTAACGTTTTGAGCTTCACAGAGGGTTGTTGTTGAAAAATAAAACCATGGCAGGTCGTGACTTTCTATATGGCCACTTGGTGGTAGGGGTAAAAAAAACGACTTTTCCAAACCATATAGTGCCACTCTCTCCTCATTAATATAAATGGGGTGCAGTAAAGGTCGTGTTTCAACGTTTTCTTATTGGTTTAACCTAGTTTTTTTGTTAATGTATCTTTCATGTATTGTATTGCAGTAGCATCTCCAAATAATGCTCCAACCTGAGTCACTCTATCTTGTTCCCACCTAGCGTTTAAACACTCCAGCAGGGGTAGGAAGTCCCAACAATAGAATATTGGGTGCATATGGCCTAGTGTAACACTCTCTTTCAGTAGGTTAGCACTACTCTTAAGAGTGGTGGGGTTGAACGTAAGGCGGTCCTTCCAGGACACAACAAGGGTGTGCAGCGTGCCTCGTGCAGTCATAGCAAGGGTGTATGCTATCTTGTGTAGATTACATCCTGCTAGCCAATATGTGAGCCACTGCAGTTGGCCCGCCATGCAATTTGCCTTGAAATAAGGGGCACCCATTCCTCCCACATCTGCTGGTAGCTAAAACTTTGCCAGACTAACTCAGCGTCTCCCTGTGCCCCACACCAATTCTGTCAATATGGAATTCAATAGTTTGAACACTGCATTAGGTATCACTATTGGAAGTGTAGTGAAATAGTATAGGATTTGCGGTAGCATAACTATTTTTTGCTATGGCCAGGCTCCTTGCCACTGACAACGGAAGTGATATCCAGAAGGCTGTCTGCGACCGTAGAGAGGTAATCACTCTTTGGACATTTCCATCAAGGGTGTCTTGCTGCTCTCTGTATAATCGCCCTCCCAAGTATTTGTAGGTAACTGGGGCCACTCTCAGTTCCTCTTTTTCAAAATAAATTGCTCTGGGCATAGATTTCTTTGAAGGGAAATACAAGTGACTTGTCAAAATTAATGGCTAATCCCGAAATAATGTGGAATTTAACAAATACTTGAGTGACTGTTTGGAACTCACACCGGAGATCCCTGGCATATAGTGTTATGTCGTCCGCGTACAGAGACAAGGCATGGATTGTCTGCCTCAGTGGGATACCCCAGGAAGTCCCATCACCACGTAACCTTTGTGCTGGTGGATCTAGTGAAAGTACAAATAATACTGGGGACAATGGGTATCCCTGTTGTGTTCCTCTCTGTATCAAGTACAGGCTTAAATGTGAGCCTGTGTGCGAGCTTGCGCTGTCAGTGATGTATAAGAGTTTCACCCACTCAATAAACCCTGCAGGGATCCCAAATTTAGTAAGGCTTACTAGCATATATTCCCACATGAGGGTATCGAAAGCCTGCCGTAAATCTAGGGAAAGGCATCCAGCATTACGAAAATAATTCTGGATTGCCCACATTACGTGGTATAGTCTACGCATATTGAATGAAGTGCTCCGGCTTGGCACAAACTCACTTTGGTCTGGGTGAATACGTTTATTGAGGAATGGGAGAAGGCTGCTAGCTAGAATTTTACTCAGTATCTTGTATTCAGTGTTTAAAAGGGATGGAGGCCTATATGCTGTTGTATTAGTACGCTCTCTATCCAGTTTGGGCAGGGATGTTATGAGGACCTGAATTGTGCTATGGGGGAGGGCTCCTCCTTCTAATGACGCTTGATATAGCCATTCAAGCTGAGGCACTAATTGTGTAGTTTGCATAAAATTCAACAGGGAGACCATCTAAATCCGGTGTTTGCTGTGTGGGAGGTCTTTTATTGCCCCACGTATCTCTGCCACTGAGATTTGTGCTTTTTAGCGATTTTTCTGCGCTTCCATCAATTTTGGTAGTTATAGTACTTGGAGGAAATCATGTATCTCATTGGAGTTTCTCATCAACAATATTCATGTTTAGGTTGACGCCGGGCACACTATGCTGTTGATTCTTCTTGACCTTATTGCAGCCTTTAATACTATTTCTCCATTGAGACTGGTGGAATGGCTCAAGGAGATTGGGTTTGGGGGTACGGCCCCCAAGCTTTTTACCTCCTTCCTTAGTGATTGGGCATAAATAGTGAAAATGGGTCCATTTTTAACCCAGCCCCATACCATCTGTTGTGTGGAGTCCCTCAGGGCTCCTCCTTGAGCCCAACAATTTTCAATATTTATGTTGCCCCCCTGGCTAGGGTTGTCAGATCCTTTGGACTGGAGGTGATATCCTATGCTGACAATACGCAAATCATAGTGTCTATTACCAACAGCATTAAGGCACCTGCCACTAATTTCAAAAGCTGTATGCAGGCAGTTTCCTCTTGGATGGTTGAGAACTATCTTAAACTCAACGGGGACAAAACAGAGGTTCTGATCTTTAGAGACCAACAGAATGTCTGGTCCAATGACTGGTGGCCAGATACGCTTGGTTCCTGTCCTTGCCCTGTATCCCAAGGAAAAAAACTAAGGGTCATAGTGGACATCTCGCTCTCTCTCTCTCTCTGTCTCTCTCGCGCTCTCTCTCTCGCGCTCTGTCTCTATCGCGCTCTGTCTCTCTCGGGCTCTGTCTCTCTCGGGCTCTGTCTCTCTTGTGCGCTCTGTCTCTCTTGTGCGCTCTGTCTCTCTTGTGCGCTCTGTCTCTCTTGTGCGCTCTGTCTCTCTTGTGCGCTCTGTCTCTCTTGTGCGCTCTGTCTCTCTTGTGCGCTCTGTCTCTCTTGTGCGCTCTGTCTGAGGTTCCGTGACAATTGTAAGTGGTGTTTTCGACTCACACGAATATGGTCGAGTCTAGTATCTATGAACCGCAAATGACGAGTTTAGCAAGTGTGCGCAGTTTCGCTGTGCTAACTTAAACCGTTCGTTTGTTATGTGGGTTTGTCATCTGTACCCACGGGTTCCATCTTAGATACGGCATCCATTTTGTCTCTTGCCCTCAAGTAGCCAGCGAACGGACGCTGTCCGCTTCGCGACCCTGGGACTCCCAAGATATTTGCGGAAGACACATGTTCTTTGAAAGTGTCTTTATGACGAGGGGGATGCTACTGTAAGGCAGATGGCGCCGCTCGAGGCTCATCTTGCCGCACGGGCTTATTGTCTCAGTTGTGCATCTCATTAGGCACGTCCCTTTGATGCCTGTATCTCGTGCTTCTCGACACTCCCCTTTTACACCCTTTCCGATCTCCCCACTGTCTCCGTCTTCCTCTGCACCTGTCTTC
Organism: Lissotriton vulgaris; assembly: GCF_964263255.1. NCBI lineage: Eukaryota > Metazoa > Chordata > Amphibia > Caudata > Salamandridae > Lissotriton > Lissotriton vulgaris. The sequence goes on from NC_141689.1 coordinate 496,324,694, forward strand.
GTTCCTGTTTCGATCTACTTTACTGCTGATTGGAATTTGCTAATGGTGGGAAGATGGGTTTTTACAGTTGGGAACCGCCAAATGTTTCCGCACTTATGTTCCGGATCTTGTGTGTTTCAAAGTGATCTAAGCGACCCCTTTGAGAGCGACTTGTGGGAACCAGGTTGTAAACTATTGTGTATCATGTTATCCTATGGGTAGAAACTGTATAAAAGGAGCGATCCACAAATACAATTTGAAGCAGTCTCCCCGAACTACACTCGATGTACTTCTTGTGACTTCTGTGTTCCCTGCAGTAAATAAATCTTGACTCTTTGACGCCGAAGGAAGTGTCCCGTGTCTCTGTGATTTGTACGCCGGAGCAGGTTACCCACGAAGGTTTCAGGTGTTGTGCCCTGGCACCGCTGGGTCCAAAGAACCCAGTCCTTCAGTTGGCGCCCAACGTGGGGCTGCATCAGTGGTACCGGTCCAAGCCTGACGATCGTGAGGAACTTCGTGTGAAATCTCCGAGGGAAGGTGCACCCCGCTTCATCGATCCTGTTGTCGAAATAAGTGGCCCGAAGACTTTTCCCGCGAAGATTCCCGCCTCCTAACGGCTGCGACGGACTGCTACCCTGACTGTAGACCTGTTTTGGCGCCTGGCGTAGACCTTGGTATAGCGAGACGATTAGACGGGCCTTCCTGAGGACGCCATTGATCTTTGAGTTAAGTATTTGTGGGTCGCTCCCAGAGTTCTTTGTTGTAAACACTTTAGCGAGTGTTTTTGTTGTAGACACTTTAGCGAGTGTCTTTGTTGTACACGCTGTGTGAGTGTTTTTGTCGGTGACACTTTGCTAGCGTACTTTGTTGTTGTTGTATTTGTTTGACGACTGCAGCCGCCAAAGACCGAGGGTTTTGTTCTTGCTGGGACTTGGTAAATCCCGTAACCCTTGAAGTTTGTGAAACTCGGCTAGTGTGCAAGATGCCTGGTCGCAGTACTTTGTTCAGTTGCTTTAGACCTTGTGGTGCGGATTCCCTGCTGGAGGACTCGTGTCCGATACCTCCGGTTGGAACTCCTACTTATGACCTATATAGCAAACATGGGCTAGGCCCGATTGCTTTTAACGATTATTGGATCAAATATACAAAGAAAGACGGCGATCTTCGTTGGCCACCTCACGGTAGCTTCGAAGCGTCGATCTTAGATAATTTGGAAATAAAGTTGTTCGAACGTAAATCAAGGCCGGCCATGTTTGATGCCTTTCGGTTCTGGCGCAAAGAAGCCCGACAGAAAGAGATCAGACAAAATAAACGTAGTCAGCGAGATACTGTTGCTACTATAGTAAAGAAAGCTGAGCAGTTTCAGCGTGATAAGGAGGATAAGGATAAGGAAGTGTTTGAGAGATTACAGCGTATGTCCATAGACAAATGCTATCCTGTTTTGTCTACGGAGTCGGATAAGAAGGAAGAGGCAGTTGAGGATTCTTTAATGTCCTATCTTATGAAGTCGCCACCTCCGTACGTACAGAGTACCGCAGCTCCTGTGGTCCCTGCCGTACCTGTTCCACCAGTTCCTCAACCTGCATTTGCTCTTCCGACTGTTCCTGCTCCTTTGCCTCTTTCTATTCCTACTGCTCCTCCGCTTCCACATACTCCTGTTCCCGCTACTGCTCACGCTACTGCTCCTGTGTTGTTAACCCCTGTTGCTGCTAACGTCTCTACTCCTTCTCTTGTTAGTCCTGTGTCTTACTCTTCTCCCTCTACTCGTAATCGTGATTCTCCCCTTGCGACAAACTTCTTTCAGTCGCTCGGACCTGTTTTTGGGTCTGCAGGTTCTGATGGTCCACAGAGACGTAGCCAGCTTCCTGGTAATAGAGAACGTGTTGCGCTATACAATATGGCGATGGGTTGGATGATAAACCCTGTTAGAAATCCACCTCGTGTTGTCCTCGAAACGTTTGATCAATTCAACATACCTACTCAGAGATATGTGTTTGATGAAATGTGCAAGTTCTTACATGATCAGATAGCGGCTGTTGCGCCTGACGAGGTGCTGACCGCCCTGTCTAATCTTCGGCTTCAGTTCGCAACTGGACTGATAGTCGATACTAATGTCCGACGTGCTATTGAACGGTTGCTATCTCTTCGTCCTGCTCCTATTCCTCATGCATTGTTCGTTGAGGACATTGAACAACGAGATGGGTCTGGCCAATATCCTATGCGAGAAGTTCCGCCAGTTTGGGTACCCGCTGATAATACTAATGCTAATGCTCCAATACCAGCACATTTCCAGAGAGTGTGGATACACCTCCCTTGGAAACGATCGGAAGTGCTTCAGGTGAAACAAACTTTGCCTGATCCTCGCAAAAATCCTGCGGGGTATTACAAAGAATTATCGCAGCTCGTAGACGCTACGATAATGAATCTGGCCGATATCGACATGTTGTTTGGCAATGTCGTACCGCAACCGGTATGGGCCAAGATTCGTCACCAAGATCACGCGAATGAATTAGGTGGTGATTGGGCTGCCATTACAGCGGCAGACGCTGGACAAGTGGCTGCTACTAAACCCGATCAGTTGATTGAACTTCTTCCCCAGCGAATCATTACATTAATGAAAACGCTTATGCCAGCTATGAGGGTAAATTGGGACAAGTTGTCAGCCTGTAAGCAGAAGAAAGATGAGAGTGTTTCAGACTTCTTTACGAGGTTCGAGGAAACATTCGTCGATCATAGTGGGCAGGATATGGGTACTGAGGGTGGACAGAGGTTGTTTGTGGATAAATTTGTATCGAACTTATTGCCCGACTTGTGCAATAAATTGAAGAATTCAGAAAGTGCGTGGGCCGTTTCTACCTCAGCTCAGATATTGGCTACGGCACAATATTACGAAAATAGAGAAAAAGAGGAAAATGACCGTGCCGATAAAAAGACGAAAGAGCTGAAAACTAAAGTGTTGTTACAACAAGCATATCCGCCGCGTTCTAATCAGAATGCGCCTCAGCAGAATAGATCGCAGTCGCAATCAAATCGATCGCAGCCGCGTAATGATTCATCTTTTCAGAGATCTTCGTTGGGGTACAACCAATGTGCTTATTGTAGACAGGAGGGACACATTAAATTCAATTGTCCTGTTTTAAATGACCGTAGTGGTGGTAATTCGTCTAGAGGAGGTCGTGGTGGTGCACAGCACGCATCACGTGGTAGAGGTCGTGGTGCTCAGAACGACCGTTCTGATAACTCGTCAAATTCTAATAATTGTTTCGACCAACGTGGATCATCGCAAGGACGATCTGCGCAGTACAATGTAGACGATTATTACGTCGATCAGGGAACTGACGATAGTAATTACTAGGACAGCCAAAGACAAGGAGAGGGAGTGGTATCAGTTCCGGTTGATCAGAGAGGGCCTTACGTCGCAGTTGCTACATCGGGCGTCGTTGAGCCTTTTCTGTTGGACACTGGTGCAGCGAAAAGTTCTATCATGCATTCGAAACTCCCTGGCGCACCTTTGTCTGGCTTAACAAATGTATCTGTTGGATTCTCTGGCGCCCCCGTTAGCAATCCAGTTTCGCGCCCTTTGCCCCTTAAAATTGGGCCACGTGAGCTCGAAGCTCCATTGATTTTGTCTACTGGTTGTGGCGAAAATCTTTTGGGTCTGGATTTGCTTAAACGCTTGTATGCGACTTTGTATTGTTCTCCTGCGGGTATAAAGCTTACGTTAGGAGAGAGGGTAGTCTCTCCCATGTACTTGTCCCTCGATAAGCTTCCACCGGAATTGAGTTCTCTTCCTGCATCTTTGTGGGCGACGGGTCCAAACGACGTGGGCCTACTTGATATCTCCCCTTATGTTGTTCAGTTGAAATCGAATGTGCGATTGCCACGTATTCCCCAATATCGTATCTCCCTGGATGGTGAACGAGCTTTGTTAGCGATCATCTATGATTTGATCGAGAAAGATGTCATTGAAGAAACTCGGGGAAACGTGTGCAATAGTCCTGTACTGCCCATTCTTAAACGTACTGATCCTACCAAACCGCCTGTTTATCGTTTTGTTATTGATTTACGGGAGGTGAATAAAATTGTGGTTCCTCAATTCCCTGTTGTGCCTGACATTACGGCGCTACTGACTCTGATTCCAGCTACAGCTTCATGGTTTTCGGTGATTGATTTGAGAAATGCGTTTTTCAGCATCCCGATTGCCGAAGAGAGCAGGGACCTTTTCGGTTTCTCTCTTGGTGGACGTAGCTTCCGGTTCAAACGCGCTCCTCAGGGCTACTGTGAAAGTCCATCGATTTACAGTCAAGCTTTGAAGGGTCAACTAGATGCGTTTAGGTTGCCGGTTGGTGCGGCTTTAATCCAATACGTCGACGACTTATTGGTGGCTGCTGATACTCAGGACATTTGCAAAATTGCTACAGTGTCGTTGCTGCAACATCTCTGTGAGTTAAATCACAAGGTATCACCTTCTAAACTCCAATATTGTTGTCAAGAAGTAACCTATCTAGGTCACTTATTGTCAAAGGAGGGAAGGAGATTGACCCCAGAGAGAATTGCAGCGATTGCGCGCATGGCTGTGCCACAAACCCAAAGAGATGTGCGTGCCTTTCTAGGTATCACATCGTACTGCAGGCAGTGGATTCCTAATTTTTCATTGCTAGCGAAACCATTGGTGGCTCTTACGTGCAAGGATGTTTCGACTCCTTTACCATGGACGGAAGAATGTCAGAAACGTTTTTCTGAATTACGTGATTCATTGTGTTCGGCCCCTGTGTTAGGTACCCCTGATTACAGCAAGCCGTTCACGTTATATGTTCACGAGAGGGAAGGTTGTGCTTTAAGCGTCTTAACGCAACCTTTTGGTGGTAAGCAACGTCCATGTGCATATTTTTCCTCGACCTTAGACCCAGTAGCTAGAGCATTGCCGAGTTGTTTGAGAGCAACTGCGGCAGCTGCGGTCTCCATCCGACAATCAGCAGGATTGGTCATGGATAATATGCTTACGGTGATGGTTCCGCATGCAGTCGATACTCTTTTGAACCGTACGAAAACTCAGCACTTGACGAGTGCGAGGTTATCTGGGTACGAATTGACGCTCTTGGCAAGCCACATTCAGATAAAACGTTGTAATGTCCTAAATCCGGCAACTTTGTTACCAATTAGTGCAGAGTCAGATGTAGTAGCAGAACATGACTGCTACTTGCGTACAGAGGAGGAAACAAAAGGTCGTGTGGACCTTAAAAACACCCCATTGGAAGACCCGGATGGCATCCTGTATGTGGATGGGTCATGTTTTAAATTGCCGAATGGTGATGTGACTACTGCTTATGCTGTGGTGACATTGAATACTGTTGTTGAGACTGCGAGATTGAGTCAGAATTCTGCCCAAGCTGCAGAGCTGATCGCTCTTACTAGAGCATGTGTATTAGCAAAAGGTAAACGTGTGAATGTGTACACCGATAGTCAGTATGCTTTCGGTGTAGCGCATAGTTTCGGACGATTGTGGCGAGAACGTGGTTTCTTGACGTCACATGGCACGAAAATACAGCATGGCCAGCTTGTGAACGATCTTTTGGATGCATTGACTTTGCCTGCTCAAGTTGCGATTGTTAAATGTAGTGCGCATCGTAAGGTGACGGATGATGTTGGTCGTGGTAATGCGTTTGCAGATGAGATTGCTAAGGAGACTGCCCGGAACCTTAGCACTCGAATGTATGTGACGAATTCGGTTAGGTGGCCTACAGAATCAAGTATGTGTGAGAATACTATAGAGAGTGTGAAAGCAATTCAGAATGAGGCCACCGACACTGAAAAGATGAAGTGGAAAGAAAGTACGGGAAGGTTGGATGTGAATGGTTGCTGGATTGATTTGTCAGATCAGAAAAGATGGATGTTGCCTGATGCGTATGTACTGGCCGTTGTGCAAATGGCACATGGGTTAGCACATATTAGCGCGAAAGGTATTTGCAAGTTGTTGGCTGATGTGTGGAAGAATGATGGAATTACTAAGTGTGCTGAACGTTTGGTGAAGAATTGTATGGTGTGTATAATGTACAATCCTGGCAAAGGAACCCCAACTCCCCCTGGCAGTTTTGCTCCTCCTTCGTATCCCTTTGAGGTGATCCAATTGGACTTCATCCATATGGAGCGATGCAATAACCTGAAATACGTTTTGGTTGTGGTTTGCGCATTCTCCCGATGGATCGAGGCCTATCCCCTCAAAGATAATACTGCCTTGTCTACTGCGAAAATCCTACTGAAGGAATACTTTCCTCGGTATGGAATGCCTAGAGTCGTGTGGTCAGATAACGGAAGTGAGTTTGTTGGAAGTGTGATGAAGAGTGTGTGTAAGGGCCTTGGAATTAGTCAAAAATTCCACAGCGCCAATCATCCCCAGTCAGCTGGATTGGTTGAAGGGTACAATGGCACCCTTAAACTGAAATTAGCGAAGATGAGTACCCGATGTTGATTGACTACTTACATGACTTGACTGCTAAACTGAGGTTAATTCATCAACAGGTTTACGACGCCTTGCCGACGCAGACGGAGGGTCCAGGCCACCAGCTCCAGCCTGGTGATTGGGTTGTCACCCGAAATTTTTCGCGCAAGAAGAATCTGGACCCCCGCTTTGTTGGACCTCACCAGGTGCTTTTGGCCACGAGGACTGCCGTTCGTCTTGAGGGACGGAAGAACTGGGTACATGCTACCCATTGCAAGCGAGTCCCTATTCCTTTGCCGGCAGACCCGTGGGTGAGGAAAGGCATTGCGTCAACAGAAGCAGCGACATTGCCGGCGTTTGTACCTTTCAGTGACGCACAACTTGTTGGTGAACACTCAGCGCAGCAGAAAGCCATTGTTGGAACATTGTCAGCAAGAGACTCAAGACCAGACCAACGAACTGATCAGCAGGACGCTGTCTCTTCGACAGATCCTTTGTTCGACGTGCAGACACGTCCCGGGAAACATCGATATTCTTTGCGTTCTCACACTAAGGACAAATAAAAATTTTTGCTTGCTTTGCTGAAATTGATAACTGCAATATCTTCGTTTCCCATGATCAACTTTGAACATTCGTATCATTGAAAATTGTTTTGTATATATATATATATATCAAGCTTCTTCCTTGTATCTTTTTCCTTCCACAGCTGAATTATTGTGCTAAATAAATACATATTGTGTATTGAGGGCCGTAGGGCCGCGCGCGTACTTCCTTCTGGACAGTAGGTCTTGACGCTAGGTTAAAGGCCGTCGGTTCCTAGGAACTCCTGGGAATTGACTATTGCTGCACAGAACGAAGTGCGTCAAGAAACGTTGCGGACGGTCATAGGGAAATGGCATTTTCAAAGCTGAACGATTTGGAAGGAACGCAGGCGTATAGAGTCAAACTGCAGAAACTTAGTCGTACTAAATGTTTTGTATTCCAATTGTTTGTACTGTTTTTAACTGCTTCCGCATTTTTGGCGGGTGGGGTGTATTACACTATGTCTTACTTCTTTCTTCCTACCCCTACTCCTACTCCTTACCCTAACATTACTTCTACTGCTTCTCCTCATTCCTTTTATATGTTACCAGAACACGAACAGGCTAGACGTGTAGAATTCCGCAACAATTCCTTTATCCAGCTCCTCCATCAGCATCAGTTAGTGGTTAACACTACTAATTGTTGGGTGTGTGGGTTGATGCCACATACTACGGGTAAGGGAATTCCATATCTGGTGTTACCGTATAGTTCCCAAGGGTCAGCTCGAGCATACCAAACAATGCTTCGAAGCGCACTAGGTTTCCACCCCTCTCCAGAACGTTCCCCCAAACCGGGTCCTACCTCATGGCAGTGGGTGGTATCGATGATAATACAGGATTTGGAAGATGAGATCTATGATGCTTATCTCATCCCTAAGGCAGAGGTACAAGCCTATAGGGCACCGAATAAAGGGGAATATAGTACGTTCACTAATGAAAAGCAGCTTAAAAGCTCGTCTCCAATATGGGTCGTACCCCACACTGGTAATCTTTGTCTTGTGGGTCGTGGCTCGCAAGCCTCACTTGGAGTAAGTGCTTGCACTGAAAGTTACGTTCTGTCAATGTCCCCGATCCCTGTGCTTCTGGCTGCCAAGGGTACGTACTTCATCTGTCATGATCGTGCATACACATGGTTGCCCGCAGACTTCATGGGCTCATGTTTTGTTGCAAATCTGTTGCCTCCGACGTTTACTGTAGATGCCGATTATCATAAGACTAGAGTTGTACGAGGCGTAATTAGTGAAGAGGATACTGCCGGTCAAGAGGCAGGAGACTTTTTCAAGGGTTTCCTCCCGTTTTGGGGACCTATGGTTAATAGTAGGAACCTGAGACATTTGACTCGAGTGGTAGAATCGACAGCTAACATTACTGCCAGTGCCCTTGGTAATATCACCACAGAACTTCAGGCGGAGAGACTTATGACATTACAAAACCGTATGGTTTTAGATGTTGTCTTAGCAGATCGCGGTGGGGTATGTAAAGTGATCCATTCGAGCTGTTGCATTTTCATTCCAGATAATGCTCCTACTGTCTATCAAGCCATCTCGAAGTTGCACAAGATCTCCGAATCCATACACGTGGATGTAGGGGATTGGACGCTACTTGGTTGGTTTTGGGGCCTGGTGTCGACTTGGGGTTGGAAGATTCTGACGATCATCGGGGTTGTGGTAGTGTTCCTGTTCACGTGTTGCCTTTGTGTGCAGTGTGGTCCTGCCTTATGTGGCCTCTGTGCTACAACGTGTATGAGACAACCATCTGTTACCAAGGGGACTCGGTTGGACAGAGCTATGCTACAACGACATCTTGATGGTCTGATGAATATCGAGTATGATTCCGACTAGTGCTTGCCTACATGAGGGCAAAAGGAGCGTCTGAGGTTCCGTGACAATTGTAAGTGGTGTTTTCGACTCACACGAATATGGTCGAGTCTAGTATCTATGAACCGCAAATGACGAGTTTAGCAAGTGTGCGCAGTTTCGCTGTGCTAACTTAAACCGTTCGTTTGTTATGTGGGTTTGTCATCTGTACCCACGGGTTCCATCTTAGATACGGCATCCATTTTGTCTCTTGCCCTCAAGTAGCCAGCGAACGGACGCTGTCCGCTTCGCGACCCTGGGACTCCCAAGATATTTGCGGAAGACACATGTTCTTTGAAAGTGTCTTTATGACGAGGGGGATGCTACTGTAAGGCAGATGGCGCCGCTCGAGGCTCATCTTGCCGCACGGGCTTATTGTCTCAGTTGTGCATCTCATTAGGCACGTCCCTTTGATGCCTGTATCTCGTGCTTCTCGACACTCCCCTTTTACACCCTTTCCGATCTCCCCACTGTCTCCGTCTTCCTCTGCACCTGTCTTCGTTCCTGTTTCGATCTACTTTACTGCTGATTGGAATTTGCTAATGGTGGGAAGATGGGTTTTTACAGTTGGGAACCGCCAAATGTTTCCGCACTTATGTTCCGGATCTTGTGTGTTTCAAAGTGATCTAAGCGACCCCTTTGAGAGCGACTTGTGGGAACCAGGTTGTAAACTATTGTGTATCATGTTATCCTATGGGTAGAAACTGTATAAAAGGAGCGATCCACAAATACAATTTGAAGCAGTCTCCCCGAACTACACTCGATGTACTTCTTGTGACTTCTGTGTTCCCTGCAGTAAATAAATCTTGACTCTTTGACGCCGAAGGAAGTGTCCCGTGTCTCTGTGATTTGTACGCCGGAGCAGGTTACCCACGAAGGTTTCAGGTGTTGTGCCCTGGCACCGCTGGGTCCAAAGAACCCAGTCCTTCATGTCTCTCTTGTGCGCTCTGTCTCTCTTGTGCGCTCTGTCTCTCTTGTGCGCGCTGTCTCTCTCGCGCGCTGTCTCTCTCGCGCGCTGTCTCTCTCGCGCTCTGTCTCTCTCGCGCTCTGTCTCTCTCGCGCTCTGTCTCTCTCGCGCTCTGTCTCTCTCGCGCTCTGTCTCTCTCGCGCTCTGTCTCTCTCGCGCGCTGTCTCTCTCGCGCGCTGTCTCTCTCGCGCGCTGTCTCTCTCGCGCTCTGTCTCTCTCGCGCTCTGTCTCTCTCGCGCTCTGTCTCTCTCGCGCTCTGTCTCTCTCGCGCTCTGTCTCTCTCGCGCTCTGTCTCTCTCGCGCTCTGTCTCTCTCGCGCTCTGTCTCTCTCGCGCTCTGTCTCTCTCGCGCTCTGTCTCTCTCGCGCTCTGTCTCTCTCGCGCTCTGTCTCTCTCGCGCTCTGTCTCTCTCGCGCTCTGTCTCTCTCGCGCTCTGTCTCTCTCGCGCTCTGTCTCTCTCGCGCTCTGTCTCTCTCGCGCTCTGTCTCTCTCTCTCGCGCTCTGTCTCTCTCTCTCGCGCTCTGTCTCTCTCTCTCGCGCTCTGTCTCTCTCTCTCGCGCTCTGTCTCTCTCTCTCGCGCTCTGTCTCTCGCGCTCTCTCTCTCCGCGAGAGCGAGAGAGAGAGCGCGACTCTCTCTCTCTCTCTCTCTCTCTCTCTCTCTCTCGCGCTCTCTCTCTCTCTCGCTCTCTCTCTCTCTCTCTCTCTCGCGCTCTCTCTCTCTCTCTCTCTCGCTCGCTCGCTCTCTCTCGCGCTCTCTCTTCCCCCCTCTCTCTCGCTTGCTCCCTCTCCCCCCCTCTCTCGCTCTCTCGCGCGCTCTCTCTCCCCCCCTCTCTCTCGCTTGCTCTCCCCCCCTCTCTCTCGCTTGCTCTCTCCCCCCCCTCTCTCTCGCTTGCTCTCTCTCCCCCTCTCTCTCGCTTGCTCTCTCTCCCCCTCTCTCTCGCTTGCTCTCTCTCCCCCCCTCTCTCTCGCTTGCTCTCTCTCCCCCTCTCTCTCGCTTGCTCTCTCTCCCCCCCTCTCTCTCGCTTGCTCTCTCTCCCCCCCTCTCTCTCGCTTGCTCTCTTCCCCCCCTCTCTCCCGCTTGCTCTCTCTCAACCCCTCTCTCTCGCTTGCTCTCTCTCCCCCCTCTCTCTCTCTCTCTCTCTCTCCCCCCCCCCCTCTCTCTCGCTCTCTCTCGCTCTCTCTCTCCCCCCTCTCTCTCGCTCTCTCGCTCTCTCTCGCTCTCTCTCTCTTTCTCTCTCTCCCCCCTCTCTTGCGCTCTCTCTCTCTCTCTCTCCCCTCTCTCTCGCTCTCTCTCGCTCTCTCTCTCCCCTCTCTCTCTCCCCTCTCTCTCTCTCCTCTCTCTCTCTCTCTCTCTCTCTCTCTCTCTCTCTCTCTCTCTCTCTCTCTCTCTCTCTCTCTCTCTCTCTCTCTCTCTCGCTCTCTCTCTCGCTCCCCCCCCCCCTCTCCCTGACAAGGGAAATTCGGTAGCCGAAAAGTGTTACGCAAACAAATGATGGACGGAATACTGAATGAATCATACATTCACCCCCGGTCAAGAGATCTGGGTTAAGTCCATTGTTCTTTTGCTCACCATGCCACCCCAGTTTAGACCCACCCATATGCAAATCAGTGTTCACCCTGTGCCACATGGGAACAGTCCAGCCGAAATGCTATGCCATGTCTTCCCTGAACCGGAAACAAGCATTCTGGGTAACACCTTTCATCAGCCAGGCTAGCTTGACTCCAGTGGCAAAGTGAGCAAGGGACCCACGTCTGGGCATACCCTGCCAAGTTAGTGCGAACAAAGCAAAACTAAAGGGGATGATGGACAGAGTGTTGAACATTGCAAGCACTCACCCCCGGTCAACTGATCTGGATTTAATCCATCATCATTCTTCAGCTCACTCCATCACCCCAATTCAGACATTGGCCTTTTGCAAATCCGTCTGACTCTGTGCATCATGGGAACAGTCCAGCCTGAACTGCCAAGCCATGTCTTCCCTGGACTGTAAACAAGCATCCTGGGACCGGTTTCTGGCTAATCAGCCTTCATCAGCCAGGCTAGCTTGAATCCAGTGGCAAAGTGAGCAAGGGACCCATGTCTGGGCATACCCTACCAACTAAGGGCGAGCAAAGCAAAACCAAAGGGGATGATGGATGGAGTGTTGCCATTGCAAGCACTCACCCCCATTCAACTGATCTGTGTTTAATCCATCATCATTCTTTAGCTCACTCCGCCACCCGATGTCAGTCGAAAGCAAACCGACCGACTCCATGTCAGAATCGGTTCTGACCAGATGGAGATCCATGTCAGAAACGGTACCGATCATCTCGCGGTCGGCGAGGCCCACCGACCGATCCCTAAGGTTCTGAACACCGTTTGGAAAGTCTCCCATTTACTTCAATGGGATCCTGTGTTCTAACATACAACAAAGGTTCCCATTGAAAAAAGGGGTGCTTGCGGAAAACCTTGAACCCTGTGGCGGGCACCCATGGTGCATGGTTGTAAAGAGGGGTCCCATGGTAACCCCCAGAGGCCCCAACCAGAGGCAGAGGAGCACCGCCCTACAAGAAAAGTAAAATGATAACTACAAGGTTATTATTTTATTGTTCGCTATTGGCATGTGCTGTAAAGAAGCGGGCTGGCCAGGGCTGTGCCGGCCACAGAGCAGGGGCAGAAGTGGAGAGCACACTCTAAAGTGTGCATGACTGTTTGGCTGGCTGTCGTGGGCCGCGAAAAACAGTCATGCGCTCTTCCAGGCTGCATTACACAGTCTGGTGGGAAACATTCCCATGCTCCCATTCCTCATCTAAGTACCGAAAAACAGCACTCAGTCCAATCACAACACTGTATTGTAGCATTGTGATTGGCTTAGGGGAGGGATCCTGGGTGCTTCCTGTTCCTTTGTGTTTCATGGATGAAGAGGATGGAGGGGAGCTGGCCACCGGAAAGGTAAGTGGGTTTTTCTTAATTCTTTTTTCCCTCTGTTTCTTTTTTTAACACCCGCCTCACCACTACTCCCCAGTAGCAGCCACTACTGGAAGTGAGTGGTGACACTACATGTGCCCCCAAGACCTCTTTGCAGGGGCCCACGAGGGACAGGAGCCCTGTTTGGGAATCCTAAAGTCTGCTTCTGACAGCCTGTACATGGCAATGTTCCTGCCATGAACAGGCTGTCTGAAAAGGATATCATAATCCTGACACTAGTGCCTGGGTTGGCACTGCCTCCATTTGGGACTACGATTCCGACAGCTGCCCCGTTGGGATCCTGTCTTAGGCAGCCGTTTGTCCCCCGTCAGCTGGTTTGACCGCTAGCATTGTAATACAGTGGTCTGACTGTCGTGTAGTTCCTACTAATCTGTAGGATCTGCCCGTTTGTTGGACAACATAAACTAGGGGTTTAGTGCCCCGACTGATACCAGACACCCCCGCAGGATATGTTGGCCTGTAGGTCAGTTAGCTCACAGTGCCACTGCAGACGCAACATTGCTGTTGTCCACAACCGCAGAAAACAACAAGGTGCTCCTCGAAGTAGGTTCATGGGTCAAAGGTGATTCCACCCAGTTCCCCCAGCAGCTGCTGAGGGAGGGACTGCATCCTGTAAGCCTATTGAAGAGCCGGTGTTCATTTCACGAGGAGCCAAAGCATCCCAGGGTGGCTCGAAGAATTCATTCACCAGCAGTGGAATACGCTGGGGACTGCCATACCCATGGGCCTTTAAGAGGTCCTTTTTACTTTAATGTTCAGTGGCGCAGCCAATTGTGATACTAGGCATAGATCCAAAAGGTGTTCGTGGCTGCAAAGCAAGCAACGAAATGCAGGTTGTACGCAGTGAAACCAAATAGGCCTGAAGGACAAGAACCAGTGCTTGTTGAGTTCTTGAATCGGAGCTGTAACGAAGTAGTATACCATGCGCTCACGGCATTGCAGCACAAGCAGTGCTATCTCCATTCCAGGTTGAACTGGGACGTCCATTGTGAAGCAGAAAAATTTAAATCCGGATTTTGGCAAAGCGGGAGCCCTTCAAAAACTTTTCCCAACACGGAGTGTAGCAAAGATGGTATAACTCCACAAATCATCTGAAAGGTGCTAACCAGTCCTGACCCATGAAGAAAAATGTCATTGCAAACTAAAGACTGACTTGGAGCATCTTCAGTCAGAACCACTAAGGAAAACGTCTGTGTCCCCATTCCTGCATCTAAACCTGAATGGAAATTTCCAAGACTCATGCACATAACAGTCCCCCAGCGCTTTATATCTGCATACCTGTTGGTGTTGGAGACAATATTGGAATTGGGAAGTCGTGACCAGTAGGGTGATGGAGCCATGGATAATCCAATTTGTGAAATGTGTCTTAGCCACGGTGAAATGTAATTGGTCTAATTTTCAATGTGCAATATCGTTTATTTTGCATTTTTTGCGTGCCATTACTATCTGCGTGCCATTACTATCTGCCTATCTGTTAGATCAGATTCAGAAAAAAGACTACTACTATTGATTTAATGCCACAGCATGTGGCCAGAACATATTGTTTGTAATGTCCAGCTTAGTATTACGATGGACTGCAATAGTGATTGTCCATGCTGTGATAGACCTGTCTTGCCGTGTTATGTCAATAGCAGATGATACTATGTTGCCCAGTGAATCCATTCTGGATGATAATATGGTCATATTGTTGTCAACCACAGCCGTTTCTAAATTAACACTGTTGATCTCGCGCAATATCTCAGCAGCTTCCTGTTGAGTAATTTTCCACAGTTCGTTGTATATTTCATATAAGAAGAGCTTTTGACGTGTGTTCAAGGGGCCTACTAAAATCTCCAAAATCCACATCATCAGAAAGAAGGGAAAAGTAGTGTTTCACCTTGGAGAGTGTTGAGGTCTTTATTCAAATTCATGCACAACTTCTTAAGCTATATAACATCACCACCTGAGTGTGCTGTTTGTACATATTGCTGATAAGGCCTATTGATGATAAACCCTTTTGATGTTGCCCAGGAATCTAGATTGACACCTGTTTGTGTTCACAGGCCAAACCAACATCCCTTCCAATTGGGGTCTGATGAATTGTAAGAACCATTACTTATCATGAGATCTATTGCAACCTCACTGAAGTGTGTTAAGTGCTGCCAGTTCCCAAAACATGGGAATGCAGGAATACGAGTTGGTGTTCAAATCCTGCATCTTGTTTATTGCACTGTTTTTTATTAAGGACAATCATTTTGTATGGTATGAGGCATGCTTTAAACAAGGCCTCAGTTCCCTGAACCTGTCAATATTTTGTTCCCCAGAAATATCATGTGTCTAGGGTGTCTTTCCAAAAGTTAAAACCCTGTACAGACAGTTGGGAAATGACGGAAGCTTGGTGGTATGTTAGCATATTTTTCTTTGCCCGTGTAGGTGCAAGCCTATACTTAAACAAGGCTGGGTCTGATGTGTCAAAACCAGAAAAATAAGTAAACTACTTTTCGGTGGTTTTGGGCAGTGTTCCCATTGAGTTTAATTATAAACAGCCCGTGAAATACTAGCTTTGTGTAAGAAATGGTGACCATAATGTTGAAATCGTAACTTGTCCCCAAAATTAGGTGTACCATCTTACAAATCATCATTAGGAAATGGAGCTGATTGCTCTAGATCAGCAAGCAAATTATGCACAGTTTCAATGTCCGAATCATCAGAGAATGTATTAGAGGTGATGATATCATTTAAAGAAATCTTGTAGAAGAGTAGGAACTGCTTCTTATAGTTACCCCCACTTTTTGCTTATGTTTCACTGTTTTCTACTTAGACTGGCTGGGATCCTGCTATTTAGGACGCCAGCCTAGCTGCTTTCTCTTATAAACTGATTGTATGTACTTGAGGTACACTCCAGATTTGGATCTGGGGTACCCTCATAAGTCCCTAGTATATGGCGCCCTCATAAGACGTGGAAGGTGCTCAGCACTTACCTTTTCCCGTATCTCTATCAAATTTGCTCCCAATCTCTCATTAGTGGCACACTACGGGAGTACTGGAAAAAGGCATTTGTCTCTCCTATAATAAAGAAGGCTACTTTGGTCCCTGAGTGCCCTTCTAATTACATACCTATCTCTCTACTTCCCTACATGATTCAGATCTTGGAGAGAGTAGTGAGTAAATCTCTTACTAAACATGCGGAAGAAAATAATCTCCTAGTCGAGTTCCAATTTGGGTTTCGACCAGGACATGGCACCGAAACTGCTCTAGGGACTGTCCTGGATGACCTGCGAATGCGTGCCGACAGTGGCCAAATAGCCATTTTAGTGCTGCTGGATATATCGGCCGCTTTCTACATGGTCAACCATAAGATATTGATCGAGAGGCTTGAGGAATGTGGCATTGTGGGCAGGGCACTGGACTAGCTGCAGTCCTATCTTTTAGACAGACAGCAGGCAGTGACCTTGATGCTCTTCCTTTCTCAGAGCAGGTTAGTAAAAGACGGGGTTCTGCAGGACTCAATGATCAGCCCAATTCTTTTTAATTTATACCTATGCCCAGTTATCTCTCTTATAAAATCTTATGGCATTGAGGTTATAAATTATGCAAACAACACCCAACTCGTCTTTTCCTTTGAGGGCAATGAAGCAGTTCCGCTGGAGAAATTCCAAAGCTGCATGCGAGAAACAGCAGGCTGGCTTAGGGATAACTCATTACAATTTAATGGGGACAAAACAGACATACTTTGCTGCACTGCAATTAAAACCCCTTGCCCCCTGCCAGTAGATTTATGGCCAGGTTCTGCTAATAACCCCCCTTGCCTGTTAAAACAGTCCGCAATTTAGGAGTACTGCTAGACCATAATCCCATGAGGCTCTGGGTCAGAGCTGATTTGCATATAGCCAGTGTCTAACCCAGGATGGTGTGGAGTGCGAAAAAACAATGGATTTAGGCCCAGATCCTTGTACTGGGGTGAATGTATGACCACCAGTCCGAACTACCAAGCCATGTCTTTCCCAGACCGGAATCAAGCATCCAAGGACCGGTTTCTGGCTATCAGCCTTAATCAGCCTGGATAGCTTGACTCCAGTGGTGTGGAGAGCCTGAAACTCCAAGTTTTCTTCAAAGACAAAGAGGATAACAGCGAGCAAGGAGACACTGGACTAAAACCAAAATCTAAGTTCACTCCTATGGACAACACACTACCCATCGAACTTCTTACGTTCGAAAAAGCTGTCATGAAGGATCTCGAAGAACTCAACCCATTGAACAAACGAGTTTTCCAAAATGTTTCCAATGAAGAGCGAAAAGCACTGCAAGAATTGAGTAACAACAAAGAAATGGCGATAAAACCAGCAGACAAGGGGGGCGCCACTGTGATACAAAGCAAGAAACAGTATGACAATGAATGTATACGACTCTTAAAAGACCAACGGAATTATGAAGTCCTCCGGGTGGCCCCACTGAGAGGATAACAATTAAGATCAGCACAGTGGTGGAGGAGGCATTGGCCCACAACTGGATCACTAAAAAAGAAGGGGATTTTTTATGTCCGAAAAATCCAAAGACCCCCTATATGTACACCCTACCGAAGATCACAAAAATCTGCAAAACCCCCTCGGGACGCCCCATCGTCTCGGGGATTGGGTCGGTTTTAGAACCGGTCTCGAGATTTGCAGATGGATTTCTCAGACCAATGGTCCAAAGGACATCAACCTACCTCAGGGATACGAAAGACGTGCTGAACTTACTCGAGGAACTGACGTTTGATCCCAACACCCAGCTTTTAATTAGCTGCGACGTGGAAAGTCTATACACTAGCCTGCCACACAATGAAACCCTTGCAATCATTGAGGATGTACTCTTTGAAGACCACTGGGAATACCAGACCCCACGAAACGTGATCATGGAATGTTGCTCTTTAGCACTAAAAGAGAATTTCTTCGAATTCAATGGCACCTTGTACCTCCAGAAGCACGGGACCAGCATTGGGAGCACTTTTGCTCCCAGCATAGCTGGTCTCTATGTGCATCATCTGGAGGTAACTAGGATACTGAACCTCAGAAATCCCTTCAGAAACAATATCAGGAATTGGAAAAGGTACATCGATGATATCCTTATCATCTGGGATGGAGATGAGAGGACCTCCAAACAGTTCTTAACCTGGTTGAACTTACAGGATGACTTTCTGAAGTTTACCAGCACCACCTCGAACAGTAACCTGGTATTCCTAGATTTGAATATCTTCCCCAAAAATGGCAGGCTGATGACCACCACACACTTTAAGAGTACTTCTAAGAACTGCCTGTTAATGTACCAGAGTTTCCATCCTAAACATCTACGGGATAATTTACCGTATGGCCAGTTCCAGCGCCTCCGCAGGAGCTGTACAGAAATTGAGAACTTCAAACTACAGTCCTGCGGAAGAAATTGGAAACCCGCCAGTATCCAAATAAAATCATTGACCAGGCATATAAGAGGGCGAGAAACAACTGTTGAGAATGTCTTCTTGAGGAGAAGGTACCAAAGGAGGAAGAACAGAGACCCATCTGTGTAACCACTTACAACAGGAGCTCTAATCAAGTGACAAAATTTATCACCAAGAACTGTAAGAGCCTAAACATTGGGGGTCTTCAGATACCTAAACCGATCTTTTCCCACAAAAAAGCACAAAGTGTAAGAGACATTTTGGTACACACAAGACCGAAAGCCGACAAAACCAACTCGCAAAAAAACCCAAACTTTGTACAAGGGCACCATCCATGTGGTAGTTGCAAAGTATGCTGTCTGACCAAAAAGAGTAAAAAATGGACTTTCAGTAATGGGACCACTTGGGAACATAGATGTTTCAGCAACTTCAATAGTCTCAATGTGGTATATCTCATCACCTGCTCATGCAACCTGGAATTTGTTGGCATGACAAGCAGGGCCATTTAGACTAGAATAGGGGAACACAAAAGCACAATAAAATGCAAAAAATCTAGTACAAAACGAACCAGCCACTTTTTGGAAAGCGGCCACAAACCTGAGGACATTTCCTGGACTATAATAGAACTGGTCGACAATGAGGAACACCTCCTAGAAAAAGAACAGAGGTGGGTCTTCCGCATCAAGTCAAACAAAAACTGCCTGAACGATGAAATACCCTGGGGTCAGCTATAAGAGTGGTAACTACAGAATGCAACCTGTCCTCCTCCCATTCTCCGAACCTTATTATTCATTTTCCGTCAACTAGGAGTATATCTGTAACTATCTGAATATGTTTATAGGTAACAAGGACCCCCTGAGTATATGAATATAGTAATTCCTAGGTCAGGGAAAAACAACTTATGAAATATAACAACCTAGGCAATTCAATACGTGAAGCTCATGGGACAGTGACAAAGGAGAAAAAATTACTAAATAAATCAAAAAAATCAGTGACTTGAATTTTATTGACAAGAAGGATAAAAAGCATTAAAGTTGATTCTCAAATATTATTTACCAACTGCACAAATTAATCAAACCAACATTACATGAAATCACAACACAATAAAAAAAATCACAATTAAAATTGGAAAGAAGTGTAAAGAGAAAAGGGTAGAAGTGGCATAAAGATTTTCTCGAAGCGCGTTTCGGCGACCAGCGCCTTCTTCTGGAGTAGCCACAGGTTATCTAATAACGGAGAATTATTAAAAACGACATAAGTGACTTGATTTTACAATTTTTTAGATAATCATGACATATTTTAAACTTACAGAGAGTTCATCATACAAAAAATAACTAACTAAAATCAACTGGATTTCAGTAAACATCTCCTTATATCACTTAGTTACCATGTAACATACAATTCCTACAGACAAATTATTTTGACATTCGACATACTTGTTTCATTGCTCATTATATTTTTTATAAAGGTAACCCAAAGGACGCATGGAATAGAAAAATGGGACAATGGGGGCTCACTTATAAAGCTTAATTCTCAGCAGACTCGCCTTTTTTTTTTTTTGTAAAGATTTTTTATTTGGAAACCTCAGGATTACATCGCATGCAAAGCAAATAGAGGCCAGAAGGCCATAAAGCATTAACATCCAGACGTCAAATTATCGTGCAACATAGGATAACTACACTGTATACTCCGGCGATACCGGTAACATTAAATCAGGATAGACGATCAGAATTGTCAACAGTGTTGTAAATGTAAATGTATAGGCATTTATATAGCGCACTACTTACCCGGAGGGTCCCAAGGCGCTTCGACCGCTGCGAAACCCTTCCTGGCTTCCCTGAGAGATGGTCCCTTAATGGGTATCTCCAGGGTGAGACCAGGCATCCCCGGCGGTCTGGTGGGGCCGTTAGTGAAGATGAGGCAAGCTGATGCCCAGAGTTGCCGAGTGTGATCGCTGATCAGAGTGGGCACCGAGGCGAGAGAATTATCGAGTCCACTGACCCTGGTCCAGAAACCTGCCGCGCCGGGAATCGAACCCTGGTCCCGGGCCGTCCTCTGCTCTCGGGTCTGCCGCCTCTAACCAGTGAGCCACACTACTACACCCATCGCCCCTGTATAGGTCAGTGTAGTGCACCACTCTTACAAGGGACCCCAGAGCAGGAAAAGAAGCAAGCCCCACCGGTAGCCAGGAAATCAATCGCTGTCCACTACACACTAGCAGGTCCCAACAGGCACATACAAGACCAGAAACACCCACCGCGTTGCAAAGCACTCACCGGGCACAACCGAGTGCTCCCTCAGAACAACATTGCAGGGAGATCCATCGGTCGCCGGCAGTCCATGGGGTGGGGCGAAGCCAAGCCGTATGTCGGTAGGTGCAGCCGAGTGTGCGATCAATGGCAGGCAGCGGCGTAATCCGTTGTTGGACTGCTCTGGGGTGCCAGCGCCAATCCCCGATCAGCCGTCTCTGGCCGCATCCAATCGAAAGTCCCGGTCTGGATCGCCGGGCGAAGATGGCCGCCCGGGGCCGATGTTGTTCAGCCGCGCGCCGGCTGCAGCGTCACTCGAGGTCCCGGCTCATGCAGCGCAAGGGCCGGAAAGTTTGGGGCGATGGATCTCGGCTATCAGGGGCAGGTTGCGTGCCAGAGTGACATAGCCGGGCTCCACAGATATTCAGCCGCACTTGGCTGCAACCGGGATGCAGGATCGGCGCCAGGATGGTGTGGAAGGTGAGGGCGAGCGGCGGAGCCGGGCGTCTATGCGGCCATTTTGGCCGATGTCTTGGCTCCTCCCCTAGACTCGCCTTTTTGATCAATATTTTATTTATAGATCTCCATGCTGACCAATGATCACTTCTATCAGTAAATTGCTATCTGGTATACTAACTGCCTTTGCAGTTTTTCAAAGGTAGAAGTTGTATTTGTTGAATATGGAGAAAAGGCGGTTTAACTAGAAAAGGGATAACACAATTTGAGGTATAATGAGTTCCAATCTATATGAATGTATATCACATTATATATGAATGTATATCACATTAATTAGCAGCAGATAACCTGAATAAATGAAAGGATTATCAAGGAATTTACAAGTCTGAATATTTTTAGTCTGAATATTTTAGGTGTGCTTCAATCTGGCGAAAGTAATGATGGTGATTCTTCTCATACGGGAACCCTTTTCAATGGAGGATCCTTTCTTCAAAATAGAATCCTATAAGTTCAAATCAATATTATTACTTAATATCACCAATTAATTTATCGTTCAGTGTTTGTTTTAATCGAACACAACCTCTATATTATATATGTAATACGGTCAGGGTACCTTTTAAGATCGTGCTAATGACCTGTAATCCTATTTCATTTGTTCCTTATTAGTCAGTGTTAAATTACCGCATTTGTGTAATTAAATTTTTTTTCAAAATGAGACTGCACATTCGAATATTAATAAATCATCCTATGAAGAGTGAAGGATCTAAGATTCTATAGTCCACTCCAGACTGAGGAATATAGGCGAAATATATGGAGGAATACATGATGTTAGGGGATTACCTTCCAGTGATTCGAAAAAATCAATAAACTCCTGGTCGCAAAGAATAAGGTAAGATGAAGTGCTCTAAAAGAGACAGACATTATTGAATTTATTAAACTTTTAATCGCTTTCTTCGAGAAATAGATATCTAGTTGGTGTTAAATTCTATAATACCTGTTTTAAAATTATTAAAAGCGTTGTGGTGAAGACAATCCTCCGAATATGAGGTTCACGATTAGACTTCACACTGCGGGAAAATAACATATACAACACATTAGTCCCAGACATTTGTGGCTTATGGCAGACAAAGTGTCAAACCATTAAACCATACGTGTGCTTCTCGATTATTAGGATGAAACCGAGCAGACCAGGAGTAGCACAACCGCGAGCCGTCGCGTAGCGGTGATTTTAAGAAGCCAACGAGAGCTCAATAGGTGTGGGCTATTTAAACAAACCGGCGATGGAAATATACGCCCAAATAACGATATAGATAGCTCCATTAGACACGGAAATACGAGCTCTACGGGCTATGCGGGTTCAAATTTGTGCAGTTGGTTAATAATATTTGAGAATCAACTTTTTTAATGGTTTTTATCCTTCTTGTCAATAAAATTCAAGTCACTGACTTTTTTTATTTATTTAGTAATTTTTTCTCCTTTGTCACTGTCCCATGAGCTTCAAGTATTGAATTGCCTAGGTTGTTATATTTCATAAACTATCTGAATATGTACACTATAAATTACCCTTGTGTAATGCCTCAAACACGCCCCTTCCTTTACCTCATTCCACCCATCTAAATACAGGATAAAATCCACTCATGCCATTTCACGTGTTTTTTTTAAATAACCCAGCCCAGGTGAACAATTGACAAATAACACCCTTTTTGGCCTATACAGGTAGCCGTTTACAACATTTTTCCCTAAATGTAAATCACTCTGCATCGATCACATGGAAATAGGAGAAATACTTCCAAAAGGATCAGACTACCCACCAGATGTCCTGCGGTCGGCGGCCATCTTAGGTTAGCGCACCAGTGTTTACCGGCATCTGGAACCAGAGATGACAATGCAATTTCAAATGGGGTTTAAAAGACGGCAGATGCAGGACGCTGCTATTCCTCGGATCGGCACAAGGGTAGGAATAAGGCATTGCACACAAGCGGTAAACGTAAGTAACAGACTCTGACCACGAGTCTTTAAAAACTTGGTCAACGAGGCAAAAACGAATTACGGACAACACGTAATTGACGAAAGGGTGCGGTTTTCTTTTACAGTTTACCGCGTGGAACACCTTTCGCCTGCCAGCTCATGGGGCATGCAACATTTGTCAAACTAGTATGTATACATACCTTTACTTCGGTCTATTGACATTGACTATTTGCATTTTGCATATTTCACTTCCTTAGTTTATTTGACCGCAAAGATCGGCTCTCCTGATGTCCTTATCCTTTTCCATCAGGGTGCATTCTTAAATGTAATGAGTCGTGTGTGTGTATGTATGTTGAGCTTAATCTGTCCTCACAAAACCCATTTGTTTAATATCACTTTGTAATCTCTCTTTGTTATGTTGGCTGCTCCTTTTTCTTATTTACTCACCGCGCCAGGATACTCTTGAGTAATAGAGCGCGTAATAAAAGGTTTTATAACATAACATAACATAACATCCGTGGGGCTGTATGAGATGCGTTCAGCCACAGTTGGCTAACGAACAAACAGCAAAAGTAGCATTTAACTTGTCTCTCTGCCTATGAAGCCTAGTGTGCACGCTTCATAAACAAGAGGTCACCCATGAATTGTGTGACCCTCGCTGAAATACGGACGTTAAGTACTGTGCGCTAACAACTTTACAAATACATAAATGTTTTGTCTCTTTTTTTCCTATTTTCCCTTACAGAGACTGCAATAGGTCAATATTTTTGACAACATTTTTTGACAAAAATTTCTACGCTTCACCTAGGGTCAACTCATGCCCTGAAGCTCAAACGGGCAGCCTATTTTTGCCACTTGTTTGTAGGACTTTAGGCTTACTACTTTAGAACTGAGTATTGTCTAGTAGGGACCACTAGAAGGTCCTGATGAGTATGCAGTAGGGGACTGCTTATGAAACATGTCGACCAGGTAGCCAGCTAATTGCTCTACCACAAAACCCCCTTTTTAATGTTCCCAGCCAGAGAACTGAATAAAATATATTTTTTCTACTAGCCAGGGAATTTTTAAATCTCTTTTTTAAAACTTGCACTCACATATTTAGGTCCCTACACCTCACTGATATCACCTACACTGCACCAACACATAGCCTTTTGTCACCACAATAATTAGTGCTCCCACGTAGTTCGTAGGTTGTAGCATGCTCCGCCCCGTAGAGGGACGGGAAGACCCCTATGATGAAGCATGACACTAAGGGATTCTTAGTGTGTGAGGGGTATTTTAAAAGCACATAGTGCCCTCGTCTTGCCATACCTAAGAGAGAGCCTAGTACCACACCTATATTTTATAAAAAAAAAAAAAATTAGTCACCATCACACATTGATAGAATCCTTTTGTTTAGATAAATCTGTTAGGAGGGTGATTCTATCATTACCTCTACACTTCCTCTATTCTTTTGGGATTATTTAATCGAGCCAGTTCTCTCTTGGTACGCTGGATAAGTGGTTCCACGTTGTCATTGACTATATTCTATATGCTAGAGTTTTTGTGTCATGATTGCGCACTCGAATAGGGGGAATTAGTGCATTATTTTCTAGCCTTCGTACAAATGTATCAATATAGATTGAAAATAAGAGGCGAACAGGGGCACCTCTGTCTTGTCCCCCTGGTGATGGTAAATCGTTCAGATAGAACCCCATTGATCAATACGCTGGCACTTGGGTTAACATACAGCTTTTAATCGCTTTTATGAATCTCTCGCTGATGCCATAGTTTGACATAGCGGCCCAAAGAAATTTCCAGGCGACCCTATTGAACGCTTTTTCAGCGTCTAGCAGAATAAGCGCCATAGGGTCACCCGTCGTCCCCATGTAGTCAAAGTGAGAGAACTCTTTGTACATGATCAGTTGTAGATCCTCCAGGAATAAAACCATGTTGACGGTCTGATACGATTTTATGCATCATTGGCGCCAGTCATGCGGCTAACAGTTTTGAGTATATTTTTGAATCCCCATTAATCTATGTGATAGGTCGATATGATCCCATTTCCTGAGGGTCTTTATTTTTCTTTGGGAAAAACACTATTTTGGCGGATGACCATGACAAAGGTGGATTCCCCCCTGAAAGATATATAAAAATAGTTCTAACATGATAGCCCTGAGTTGGGGTGCAAATTTAACATAAAACTCCGTTGGGATCCCATCCATCCCTGCTGCTTTCCCACTGGTTAGGAAATTCATAGAGAGTAGAATTTCCTCCCAATGAAGGGGACTGTCTAGTGTGTCCTGATCGCCTGTTTCCAATCAATCTGTTGTACTTGAATCAAGATACGTCTCAGAATCCATCTGCTCTTTTTCTGTTTCATGATCTAGTTTTTGATAAAATCTTTGAAATGAGGCTCTTATATCAGAAGGTTCAGATCTCAAGCCGAGTTCTGGGTCCTTGATTTCTTTTACTAGATTGATTGATATTTCTTCCCAAGTCCGTACCGCTAACTGGTGTCCCACTTGTTCACTTAATTCATAGGTATTCTCTCTACGGATATTAGCTTTGGCGACCGCTTTTTCAATTAATATCTCCGAAATATAATTTTTTGCAATTGCCACGCTACTCACTTCATTATCTGTTACCCTTCCCTCCTGCACCGCTTTAATCAGATCTTCCTCCGCTCTGCGCAGGTTTTGTTCTAATATTGCCATCTTTTGTTTCCCTTCTTTATTAGCCCTGATGAGAATTGCATTTTTTCACCTCTAACACCAGCCTTCAGGGTATCCCAAACCATGCCAATTGTGGCGGAGCCTAGATTGTCCGCCAGAAAGGCCGTAATCCAAGTTCTAATGTGCTGGCAATATATCTCATTCTTTAATAATGCTCTTTCAAATGTCCATGTCTTTGTAATAGATTTATCTGCATCACATGTTAAGATTAATTCTAGTGGATTGTGGTCCGAAAGGACTCTTGGTAGTATTTCTATTAGACAAGTAGATTTTAAAGAATTAGAAATAAGCATATAATCTAGCCTCACATGTCGAGTGTGGGTGAGAACAATACGTAAAGCCGGGATCCCCGGGGTGTTTAAGTGTCCAACCATCAATCAGCCCATGTAACACACCGAGATCTTTTAGTGCCTGAAAGACTTTCTGTTTCCTGCCCTGAAATTCTGGGCCCGTGGACCACTCTCCTGGTAGATGTATGTTCAAGTCCCCGCATATAATCAGAGGTAGAGGCCAATGTACTAGTTCGTTAGAGACATTAGTCAATACATCCGGGTCATCACTAACATTGCCATAAATAGTACACAGCGTCATCTTACTTTCCCTGTTATCATAACAACATTTAGTGATCGCAAATAGTCCGAATTTATCCGCTACTGATCGAGTGAATTGTACCCCCCTCCTTTTGCCAATATGGCGACGCCCCTAGTTCGAGCCCCCTGTGTTAAGGCTGTGATGCGTCGATATCCAAGTGTTTTAAGCAGATATTGTTGTGCCCCCTCTATATGAGTCCGCTCGAGACATATGATATTCGCCCCAGTCAGCTGGAGTCCCACAGCTACTTTCTGCCTTTTTTCATATCATTTAGGCCACATATATTGATTGAGAGAATTTTTAACTTAGTCATACTGGTATTTGCTAATCAACAATTGATTTCTGTAATGTGTTCTAAACCACTGTGCAACCCTGTGACTTCTCTTTCCGTATTTATACCACTCTATACCTTTTTGAATACACCCAGTAGATATCCAGGACCCTGGTCTCCCCCCACCCTCGAACCCCCCCTCCCCCACCGTTTTTGAAGCTGCCAGGCTCAAACTTGAGCTTGTGTGATAACGTCTGACCAACCTCACCCACTCTCCACACCCCCTCCTCTCCCTGCATGCGTGAATCAGCCGTGAGTCATCCCTGTCTGACCCTGGAATATTACATCCCCAGTATCATACCTCTTGATATGCAATCAACTCCGAGAGGAAAGGAAAAAAAAAGAAAACAAAAAGGAGTAAACAAAGAAAAAACTCTGAGCTACAAATTAAGTTCTGCAATAATGACCCCTTTAGTCCAATTTATCAGCAAGCAACAGGAGCATCAGTATTATCTGCTTCCCCCTGCAGCTTCTGCTTTCCCAGCAGTAATTTCCTTCAGAGCCTGCTCCGCCTGTATTTCTGAGGTAAAAACATTGTTTTGCCCTGTGATATCACTTTCAATTTAGCAGGATTTTGCAGAAAAGCGGCGGCGCCAGCTTTCTGGAAAGGTGTAATCAGCTGCCGCAGTCGCCATCGTCTTTCCACCGTAGCATGTGCAAAATCCGGTTTGGCAAAGAATGAGAAGTTTCCCAAATTCCGCTTTTTTTTGGCTTTGCAAGGTCATATACTGCTTGCCTTAATAGGAAGTTGCCAACGAAAATCCGGATGAGTCTACGAAAGGATTGGTCTCCACAAGGGTTCTTAGGGGGTGAAAACAGGAATCTGTGGGGGGGCGTGGCCTGGAGCCGTCGATGGTGGACGTGTAGTTCTCCAGCTCCGTCCTAAGCCCTAAATACTAGCGGAATATCCTGCACTCCCCTGCCTGCAACCCACCTGATTCCTACACAGGTTGTCTCTGGGAGCGAGCGGCGTGAGGCGGTGCGGTATAGCCTCTCTCGGACCACGCCATCGGCGAGTTACAGCGACGGAGCCTGTTGCGGCCTGTGGGTCGGAGTGAAGTCCCGGCCTAAAGTGATGGGCCTACCCGACCTACCCCCTGCTGCCTTCGCGGTCCAGTCGGGACCCCGGAATAGACTTATCCTGCACTACGAGCCGGGACTCCAACGTGCGGTGCGGTGCCCCACCCTGACTGAGGCTCTGCTACCCCCCGCTCGGACGCTTTGCCCCAGGCCGGCTGCCCTGCTGCGAGGCCCCTTCGGGACGCGGGAGCACTCCCGGTCCGGCCCCCCGCCCGCCCACGAAGCTAGCGGGACTCCGGCATTCCGCCGCATAGACGAGGACTGGAGAGCGGGCGGCACACACAATCCGCTGTCACCACCGCGAGCCCGGTTTCGCCCTGCACGGGCTGACCACAACACATCGCGGATCGGCCCGACCTCACCAGTATCCTGGCGCCATCTTGTTTCTACACCAGGGCTTGGACGAGACCCTCGGGCCCTGGCAGTCTCACCTCGCACACCTCCGAACCGCCAGCCGGAGGACCTAGAACGGAGACTCAGCACGGGGTGTCTCGCATAGAGGACACGCGGACCCCAGGTACACGGGCCTGAAGTGGGGAAGTGCGCCACGCGCCTTGGTGCCTTATCACGGCGCTACGGCCCCGACCTTTGCCGCGCTCCCGGCTGGTGCAACAAGCTCACTCTGCAGTGGCCTGGACCCCACCACCTCTCCCCCCCCCCCCCCCATCCGCCTCTGCGGGCCCGGGGTCACACCTGCCTATGGAGACGCCAGTGGAGAACCGACCCACCCTACGTTGGCACCTCGCCTAGATAGCCTACACTGTCCCTGCCAGCCCTCGGGTCATCGCTACATCCGCCTCTCCCCAACACGTAGCGGACCTTCCATAACCGCTGCCGGACACTCAGAGGGACTGCGGCGGTCGGCTGCATCCACTACAGCGCCACCCTGCTAGCGAGATCCATGGGCAGACACAGGGGCAAGCCTCAGGACCAGGGCGCTCCGACGGACGTACAGTCCACGGGCTCTGACGACCCGCTGGCCTCCTCCAACATGGACATCATACCACCGACCGGTAAGGGATCGCAGGACGCCAAGCTAGATCTGATCCTGAATGAAATACGCGCGACGCGCTAGAATCGCGCATAGACAACATGGCGACTGGCCTGTCCCTACTGAAGGCTGACCATAACAAGTTGGCGGAACGGGTGGCAGAGCAAAAAATAGCGCTAGATGAACTCATCCCACAGCAGACGGGACACTCCACGAAATTGGAAGGCGTAGAGAAGCAGCTCAAGCAACTATGGGATAGAGTGGACGATGCTGAAGGACGTGCCCGCCGCAACAACGTCCGCATCCTGGGCATTCCGGAGAGAAGCGAGGGGAGGGACCCCACCCAGTTTGTGGAGGATTGGCTACGGAAGCTGGTGGGCCAGAGAGACCTCACCGCCCTCTACAGTGTGGAACGGGCCCACAGGATGCCATCGCGGCCCCCACAAACAGGGGCACCTCCTCGCCCCCGATCACTCGTCTCCTCCACTTCAGAGACCGAGACACCGTCCTTCGAGCGGCCAGAGAGGAAGCGCCAATACGCTTCGAGGATAAGAATATATCGGTCTACCCTGATTTCACACCCACTGTGCAGCGGGCCAGGTCCACCTTCATGGGAGTGAAACTCAAATTGAGGGACAGGAACATGAAATGTGCACTTCTGTTCCCTGCTCGGCTCAAAATTCTACATAACAGGTCCCACTTTTTCGACTCGCCTGAGGAAGCAGAAGAATGGATGGAGGTCACTCTGACCCCGCCGGCCTCACAGGACCCATTCGCAGATCACCGCAGCGACACCCACAGGGGCTCGCCAGGCCGACGGAACACTCAAAGCCCCGACCACCATTCATCCCATGGAGCATCGGCGACGACGCATCCCCCTGGATGCCAGACGGCGGGCCACTCGTCATCATTCCCGCAGCAACGTCTAACAGAGGAGGCACTGGCCGCTCACGACGCGGGAGCAACCGGAGACAGACTCATCATTACCACCGACACCCACACTGAGGTATCTGGTTCAGTCGACGGCTTACAGCTCTTCCCGAAGATCACAGCCCAGATGCCGGAGGAGTTCTGAACCATGACACGATTGATCCTCTCCGGGTGGTAATGTATAACTGATCCCCCTCCTTCACATATGGTGGGTTGTATAGGGGCCCAGTATATTGTGGGCTATCATGTCCACGCGGTCCGTTCAGTGACAGTAGACGGAGGCCTACCACCCCCGGTATGCACACGAACTTAACTGACTTGTGCCCACGTTGGGCACCATGGTTTGGCTCCTGGGCACGTTGGCTCGGGGACCTTTTTGTTCAGGGGTTACATGTTTGCGAGACACTCTCACTTTCTAGCGCAGCAGGACATATGTGGTCGCCCAGTTGTTTCACATTGCCGCACCACACACACGGTAATGGGGCCTCTTAACAATTACCAATTGTGCACCTGGAACGTGCGTGGCATGGGATCAGTACACAAACGACATAGAATCCTTGCACAACTGAACCGCAGGGGGACACAGATTGCTTGCTTGCAAGAGACACATTTGAACGCTGCTGAAGCGGTGAAATTGCGCAAGAAATGGAGAGGACAGCTCTTTGCTACCTCCTAATCTGCATTCTCAAGGGGGACGGCGATTTGGCTCCGTGGCTCTCTTCCCTTCCAGATGCTGGAGCAAAGGATTGATCAGGAGGGTCGTTATGTATTTGTACGGGGACTGTTGGATGGGGAGGCGGTTGTTATAGGATGTGTGTACTCACCGAACGCAAACCAGTCGGAATTTTTGTTAACTGTCAACAGGGTACTTGCTGATTGGGCTGATCACCGCTGGATCATTGGGGGTGATTTCAATGCTGTGCTTGATGTTATGCTAGATAGGTCACACCCCCCCTTAAAGGCTGCCGAGAGCAGGAAACAGGCAGACGCGCTAACGAGTTGGGCTGAGGGCTGGGATTTGGCAGATGTGTGGCGCAGCATACACCCTCAGGAAAGGGAATACACTTTTTTCTCCCCTCCCCACCAGCTTCACACCAGAATTGACCATGTTTTCTGCTCCCGCTCCCTTACAGCAATGATTGTCCAGACCCAACATATAGGAAAAACCCTATCAGACCACAACCCCGTGGAGATTACATGGCAATGGGGTAGGAGGCTGGCTCCCATCCCGACTTGGCGACTGTCTCCTGATCTCCTTGAGGATTCGGTCTTCCGGTCCTCCCTGTCCGACACTATAGACACCTACTTATCCACGAACGCGAACACAGCCGGCTCCCGGCAGATAGAATGGGACACTTTCAAAGTCTGTCTTAGGGGGACTGCTATGACCACTAGGGTGGGCAGGAAACGGGAGTTGATCAGCCAACTGAAGGAGGTGGAGGGCTCACTGGCGTCCCTAGAGAATGAAGCAGCGGGCACCAATGCACCCCTTACACCACTGCAAGAGGCTCACATTAGGCATGCAGAGCTACTGGAAGATCTGCGGCTCATAGACTATAGGGAATACACGAATAGGCAGCATACACAGGCAGACCGAGCCGGTCCCCTACTAGCCCGCCTCTTACGGGACTCCCCGATCAGCCAACCCATTTTGAGGGTCTTAGACCAGACAGGCCGCTCGGCTACCACCCAAATAGGGATTAATACGGCGTTTAAGGACTATTACACCACGCTGTACGGCCCCCCACAGCCCTTATCAGAGCCCGCACTCGCGGCCTTCATGGAGGGTCTGGATCTCCCACAACTCACTGACAACCAGAACAAAGACCTGAAGCGTTCTATTTCAGTAGCGGAAATTAGGCAGGCAATACGAGCCCTCCCGAAGGGTAAGGCCCCCGGAACAGATGGCCTACCAGCTGAATTCTACCCAACATACATAGACCTCCTGGCCCCACGGTTACACACTGTTTATCTGGAAGCCCTACGTACAACCTCTCTACCGCAATCATCCATGCAAGCACTGATCACGTCCCTCTTGAAACCGGCCAAAGATGGTCTGCAGATGGCCGATTACAGACCCCTGTCCCTTCTCAATACTGATTCCAAAATATTGAGCAAGGTGCTGGCGCCGAGGCTCGTGCAATATGTGCCACAGCTGGTCCACCCGGATCAATGTGGTTTTGTAACGGATCGTAATACAGCCATGAACCTTAGGCGCTTAGCCCAGCTCATGCTCGGAGACCATGTGGACACGGGCTCCGAAGGCTGCATATCTCTGGATTTAAAACAAGCGTTCGATTCCTTACGATGGGACTATATGTTCGCCACCCTGTTAAAAATCGGGATACCGCCCGAATTTCTCGCTTGGGTCAGATTGCTATATACCATCCCCACGGCCAGGGTGCGTACCTCCAATCAAATCTCAGGTCCCATAGCTATAGCAAGAGGCACCAGGCAGGGCTGCCCGCTCTCCCCTCTCCTCTTTGTCCTTGCCCTCGAACCATTGCTCTGTAGGCTCAGGTCGATGGCCCCCCGCTATGGCATACAACGGCATGGTACGGAGCACATTGTATCCGCGTACGCGGATGATATTATATTATATCTTCATGACCTGAGGGGCGACTTGAGCCCTGTTTCCCAGGTTTTTGAGGACTTAAGAGCGATTTCTGGCCTCACCATCAGCGAGTCTAAGTCCTATGGGTTCACCTTTGCAGCCACAGGCGGGTCTGCCCCCCTGCCATTTGCCCCTCATGAATTCCAGATGGCGGAAACCACCTTCCGATACCTTGGGATGCAGATATACAGAGAGGCGGACATGATGATAGACGGCAACCTGGGGAGAGCCATCAGAATGCAGAAGTCACAAATTCAGTTCTGGCTAACATTACCGCTCTCAATACCCGGCAGGGTGGCAATATCCAAGATGGTGATGCTCCCTCGTCTCCTCTACTACTTCACCAATTTGCCATTCCAGATCCCAGCAGCAACATTTAAGACCCTTGACTCCCTACTCACCGAACTTGTGTGGGGACATGGCCGCAGGCGCATAGGACTCGCCAAATTGCAGCTCCCCTCCGGCTCCGGTGGCATGGGCTTACTGGACTTCAGAGCTTACAATTATGCGTGTCAGCTGTAATGGCTGGCGTACTGGGTGGCGGGCCGCAATCTTCATGAGATAATGTTTCAAAGGACGACCATGCTAAGGGGAGAGTGCACATCTTGCTTCTACCTGGCTCGGATCTACCAAGAAACGCCCCGCCACTTCTCAGGCTGGCGATAACGTACTGGCGGAAGGCATTAAAGTACACGTCCCCCGAGACACCTTATGCCCTCACGGTCCCACTATTGGGTATACCACTGGGCTCGAGTACACTCACGACGACCTTGCTGGAGCCCTGGCATGACGCAGGTGTGACACACGTGGGTGACCTGTTTGCGGAGGGGCACCTATTATCTTTCGAAGACTTCAGAACCACACAGGGCGTCCCCAGCGGCTCATTCCTTATGCACGCCGGACTCCGCCATTATGTCACACGCAAATGGTCACCTGACGGGCAGGAGCCTGTTACGAACCCTCTCGTTACAATGCTCTACCTCATGGGCACAGGCGGCCATCTGACCAGGTGGCTCACAGCTAGCATCAAAACGGGGAGGGCACTTACACTGTCTCCACTTCGGACGGCATGGGAAGCAGATATTGGAAGGCCACTAAGAGACTTGGGGCCTGATGTAGGTAATTCTAATTTACCACTTCTTAAATACCGAATCATACCGATTCGGTATTTAAGAAGTGGTAAATTATAGGGGGGGAAATGTAGGTAAATCAGAATCGGTAAATACCGAATCGGTAAGATTCGGTATTTACCCATTCTGTAAATACCGAATCGGTATCCCCCATTGATTCCTATGGGCCTTGAAGCCCATAGGAATCAATGTGGAATACTGAATCGGTATTTACCGATTCGGTAAATAACGAATTTTGCAAGGGTGCAGGGGGTGTCACTTTGACACCCTCTGGCACCCCAATTCCGGGCTTGTGTGCCATGTGGGGCACAGACATGCCCCAAGGGCATGTCTGTGTGTCACATTGCACAGGTGTGCATGCACAGATGTGCATGCACACCTGTATTCGGTATTTTACCACCCAATAGGATTGGGTGGTAAAATACCGATTCTTAAAGCCCTGTGGCACTCTGACATGTGCCAGCTACATCTGCATTTACAGAATCGGTATTTTACCGAGTCTGTATTTACCGATTCGGTAATTTTACCGAATCGGTAAATACAGAATCGGTAAAATACCGATTCTGTAAATGCATGCCCTACATCTGAAAAACGTAATACCGATCGGAAACGGCCGAATTCGGCCGTTTCCGACCGGTATTAGGGCTCCTACATCGGGCCCAAAGAGTGGGAGCGCATACTTCAGTTCCCCAAAAAAGTAGCTAGGAACCCCAAATACAAGTTCATTCAACTGATGTTACTACACAGAGCCTATCTGACTCCGCACCGCCTCCATGTGATGTTCCCTGCATCCAAAAGCAACTGCCCCCGATGCGATGCTGACGACGCATCGCTGGTACATATGCTGTGGCAATGCCCTAAACTGGGGTATTTCTGGACCACTGTCCATGACTCGCTCGAGAAGTCTCGTACTCTGCCCCGATCACCTACACTGGAACATACACTCCTAGGGCTGGGGCCATCAACACGCACCAGAACCGTGGCGGCGCGCTTCTCAGATCTGGCCCTGTTGCTGGCGAAGCATGCCATCACGATGAGATGGAAATCATCCAAACCGCCCAACCCTGACCTATGGCAGGCGGAGGTAGTGCGCTGGGGTAAGGCTGAAGGAGAAGCACTACAGAGGGAGGAAAGTAGGGGCCTCCGAAAAACGCCGATCTCACTGGAATGGTTTGACACGTTGGGGGCATTTGAGGTTGGAAATGACGAGGATGGAGGGGATACACAAGAATAGCCACTTGTGGTACAATTATGCCCTGATTCTCTCTTCCATGCACGGACACTGCCTACGGTGCACTGTGATGGGGTACGGGTGGCCCCGACCCATCGATCACACTACCCCACCCTACCTCTGTGTTCAACATAAATTACGTTTTACTGCATTAGGGGTGACCCAATTGTCGATATTTCAGTTATATACCTGTTGAGAGAGTGCCGGGTGTGATTTCTTAGGGGTGGAGGGTGGGAACGGGTGCGAACGGGATTCGTTTGTTTGTTCTGGTTCAACGGCAAAATGAAAAATCAAATTCACCATGTCTATATATGCTCAGAGCAAACGCATGCATGTAACACCAGGATTATTACTGAGCTCGTATATGTGACAATGTATGCGTGTTACTGCTCTAATACTATGCTAATAAAAAGATTTTTTTTTTAAAAACAGGAATCTGTGCACACATTCAATCAATCAATCATCGCATTTATATAGCGCGCTACTCACCCAGAGGGTCTCAAGGCGCTGGGGCGGTCCGCTACTGCTCGAACAGCCAGGTCTTGAGTTGCTTCCTGAAGGTGAGGTGGTCCTGGGTCAGGCGGAGGTGGGTGGGGAGGGAGTTCCATGTCTTGGCGGTGAGGTAGGAGAAGGACCGTCCCCCTGTGGTGGCTCTTCGGATGCGGGGGACGGCGGCGAGGGCGTGGCTGGTTGATCGAAGCTGGCGTTTGGGAGCGTAGAAGTTGAGGCGGCTGTTGAGGTATCCTGGGCCTTGGTTGTGTAGGGCTTTGTGTGCGTGGGTGAGGAGACGGAAGGTGATTCTCTTGCTGACCGGGAGCCAGTGCAGGTCTCTCAGGTGTCCGGAGATGTGGCTGCGACAGGGGATGTCCAGGATGAGTCGCGCTGAGGCGTTCTGGATCCGCTGGAGTCTCTTTTGGAGTTTGGCGGTGGTTCCGGCGTAGAGGGAGTTGCCGTAGTCCAGACGGCTGGTGACGAGGGCCTGGGTGACCGACTTCCTGGTCTTGGTGGGGATCCACCGGAAGATCTTGCGTATCATGCGCAGTATGTTGAAGCACGACGAGGAGACGGCGTTGACTTGTCTGGTCATGGAGAGGGAGGAGTCCAGGATGAAGCCCAGGTTGCGTGCGTGGTCTGTTGGTTTGGGTGCGCTGCCTAGGGCGGGGGGCCACCAGGAGTCGTCCCACGCGGCGGGTGAGGATCCCAGGATGAGGACTTCCGTCTTGTCTGAGTTCAGTTTCAGGCGGCTGTTCTTCATCCATTCGGCTACCTCTTTCATCCCTTCATGAAGGTTGGCTCTGGCGGTGGTGGGGTCGTTGGTGAGGGAGAGGATCAGCTGGGTGTCGTCGGCGTAGGAGATGATGTTGAGGTTTTGCTGGCGTGCGATGTCTGCGAGGGGGCTCATGTAGATGTTGAAGAGGGTTGGACTGAGCGAGGAGCCTTGAGGGACGCCGCAGATGACTTCGGCGGCTTCAGATCTGAACGGAGGGAGACGGACTCTCTGTGTCCTTCCGGCGAGGAAGGAGATGATCCACTCCAGTGCCTTCTCCTGGACTCCGACGTTGCTGAGGCGTTGTACTAAGGTACGGTGGCAGACAGTGTCGAAGGCCGCGGAGAGGTCGAGGAGGATGAGGGCCGCTGTTTCTCCGTTGTCGAGTAGCGCTCGGATGTCATCGGTGGCTGCGATCAGGGCGGTCTAGGTGCTGTGGTTGGCTCGGAAGCCAGACTGCGAGGGGTCGAGGGATCCGTTCGTTTCAAGGAAGGCGGCCAGTTGCTTGTTGACGGTCTTCTCAATGACTTTTGCTGGAAACGGGAGCAGCGAGATGGGGCGGTAGTTCTTGAGGTCGGTCGGGTCGGCCGATGGCTTCTTGAGTAGGGCGCTGAGTTCGGCGTGTTTCCAGCTCTCCGGGAAGGTGGCGGTGTCGAAGGAGGTGTTGATGATGTCCCGCAGATGGGGTGCGATGACAGCGTCGGCCTTGTTGAAGATGTGGTGAGGGCAGGGGTCAGTCGGAGATCCGGAGTGGATGGAGTTCATCGTGCGGACGGTGTCTTCGGTGCTGATCGGAGTCCGGGCGCGGAGGGTGGTGGTGGGGGGCGGTGGTTCGGTCGTGGCGTTCGTCGGTAGAGAGCTGAAGCTGTTGTGTATGTCCGCGATCTTGTTGTGGAAGTAGGAGGCGAGGGAGTTGCAGAGGTCTTGCGAAGGGGTGATGTCGTGGTTTCCGGCATTGGGGTTGGAGAGCTCTTTGACGATGTTGAAGAGTTCCTTGCTGTTGTGTGCGTTGTTGTCCAGTCGTTCCTTGAATGCAGTTCTCTTGGTGGCGTGGATGATTTGGTGGTGTTTTCGGGTGGCGAGCTTGAGGGCAGTCATGTTGTCCGGTCTCTGCGCCAGGTTCTCTCGAGGGCTCGGCAGTTCTTCTTGGAGCTCTTGAATTCGTCGGTGAACCATGGGGCTTTCTTGCTACTGGGTCTGCTGGGCGGGGTCCTCAGGGGGGCGAGCTCGTCTGCGCAGTCGCTGATCCACTTCGTGAGGTTGGTGGCCGCCTGGCTAGGGTTTGTTGTGCTGGTGGGAGGGTTCATGTTCAGGGAGGTTGTGAGCTGGTCGGCTGTGATCTTGTTCCAGCTCCTGCGTGCAACCTGTTGCTGGTGGTGG
The DNA here is from genome assembly GCF_964263255.1 of Lissotriton vulgaris. NCBI lineage: Eukaryota > Metazoa > Chordata > Amphibia > Caudata > Salamandridae > Lissotriton > Lissotriton vulgaris. The sequence goes on from NC_141689.1 coordinate 496,361,810, forward strand.
TGGATCGTGGTCCTACCGAAGCTGAAGTGGACGCAGCTGTGGTCCGTCCAGTGGAGTCTGGTGGCGTGGCTGAAGGCGATGTCCTTGCTGGATGAGAAGACAGGGTCGAGTGTGTGTCCGGCGTAGTGGGTGGGGGTGGTCACCAGTTGCTTGAGTCCAAGGTTGGCGAGGTTGTCCAGCAGGCTGGTGGTGTTGCGGTCGTTGTTGTTCTCCAGGTGGAAGTTGAGGTCCCCTAGGAGGATGTAGTCAGCGGAGCAGAGGGCGTGCGGGCTGATGAAGTCGGCGATGTCTTCGCTGAATTGTGTGCGTTGTCCCGGGGGTCTGTAGATGAGGGTGCCTCTGAGGGTGGTCTTGGGGTTGATGTGGACCTGGAAGTGAAGGTGTTCGGCGGTTGTCAGGGTGTCGTCGGTAACATTGAATTTCTTTGTCCCAATCCCAGTGTGTTAGTTCAGGAAATGCGTTTCTGAAGAGGTTGATGGTAAATGCCTGGATATCACTCCCCTCGCAATTCTCTGGAATACCAAGAATCCTCAGATTGTTCCGGCGTTGGCGATTTTCTGCCTCTTCCAGCTTCCACATGATGTCGGTCACAACGCTTCCTTGGGAGGTCACCTGGGTTTTCAAGGTATCCACTGTATTTTCCAGTATTTCTGTCCGACTTTCAACCATACTCATTCTCTCCGCTATATCCGTGCATGTTTTACCAATTTTGCGCACTGACCCCTGGAGTTTTTTCGCTGCTACACGAGCAAGCCGATTCTCTGACTTGACTTCACTCTGAAATAAATTTAGGGATTGTAAAATCATTGGCAGCGTGGGTTCAGATGTCTGTCCTGGATTTTTATGACAGTCGATTTTTCCCTGGGATCTTTTATCCCCGGCAATTGCATCCTGCCCCCCTGTCAGGGAAAGTGGTTGAGTGTCTGAATAGTCCCATCTAAGTTCATGTTTATCCTCAGTATCCACTTTCCGTTTAATTTTTTGCCCCTCTGAAGTCCTTTTTGATTTTCTGGGATTTCTTTGGCTACCTTGTTGGCTACCATTACTCATTGAAGAGTTGTCGCATCCCTCATTGCTGCTTCCACTGAGTATGTGCATACCTTCTAAGTCCCCCGACTCCTCATTCAAAGAAAAAAAATTCTCAGTGGGATCTGGGGACATGTAGCCCAGCTCTACATTATCTGTGGGGATATCCTGAGTACCAACTGCCTGTTGATCGATAACCCCTAGGTCATTTAGCTAATTTTCCTCATTCTGTAATGCGTTTCCAATCATTATCTGCACTTAGAACCGTGATCTCAGTACTTGACCCCCATGATTTCCGGGCTTCATTATTGTCTATATTATCCATATTTTCGTTGCCTTCCTCCTTATTTTTAGGCATGTTCTCAGGAGCCCCCTCTGTTTTTGCACAGGATCCCCCACACAAATTGAGCCATTGTTTAGCTCTTTGCTTGTTTTAGTAGCAAAGAGGCTTGTAATTGCAGTTTGTTTTTTATCTTTTATGGTAGAGGGGGCACTGACTGGGTTCGCTGAAGTAATCTTAGCATTTTTATTCCAAATGTTTATTTTCTTACCGGTGTTCGAAGTGGTATCTCGCTGATCCGTGTTTGTTTTAACCTCCTTCGCCTCTTTTGCATCCTTAGCCTCTGGCCGTAACATCGGAGCCGGTACCGATACCGTGGAGCGCAATTTGATCCGCGCTCCACCTCGGGCTGCCATTGAGCTCCTCGTGGACGTTTCCATGTTACTGGCGTCCTGCTCAACGCTGTGGTTGCTATGCAACCACGGCCCTCTCTCGTCAGTTTCGCCCCAGCCGGGAATCGCTGTCAGAAGGAGCAGGGCTAGCGCTTCCCAGCACCGGTTGTATCCTGGATTGCGTTGTCGGTGACACCGCGGAGCTTCAGAGCCGCCTTTCAAGCCGATCGGGTCCCGATTGACTTCCTGCCAGTAGCACCAGCGGTTCCACCTGTTCCAGGGCCAGGGTGCATTTCTCGGGTGGCACGCAGAGATCAGAGCGGTGGTGTGGAGGTGAGTTACCTGAGGTCTCACTCAGCCGTCATCTTGCTTCATTGTCAGACCTGCCCCCAGGATTGTCATTTTGTTTAAGAAGTTTTCAGAGAAAGTTTCAATGAAATAAAGATAAGGTGCACAATATTTTGGAACACTATCCTTCAACTATCCTTCAACGTTGAACAAAACCAAAACTAATACACAGGATTTTCAGTACTCAGTTTATAGTGGATATTTTATCCTTTAACCCACTCCAGACGTCTATTGGAGTTTTCACTGGATAAAGGGGTCTCTGTGAAAAGCACGACTGAGTTACTCTAGTATCTAGCTTTAAATGAGTGCCTTACCAAACGTTGGGCGCCATGTAGTGTAGTTCCTATATTCCCAATAGGCTTTGCGCATAGGAATAATATATCCTATAGATGTGACGTAGGACTTAGGTCGACTAGGTCTCTATCAAATATATTAGACTTAATTGTGAGTGCCAGCTAGCTCAGAGGTCACTAGAAAACTTTGTTTCCCCAAGATAAAACTGATCTTCAGAGTCTTGGAAACAATAGATAGATATTTCACTCAGTCAATCGTGCATGCTTAGTTTCACCAGAGGTGCAGAGAAAATAGAAAGACAGGCGTTTTCAATAAAAGGATTTATTGAACAGTCTTTTTTCTCAAGCATAAGAAATGAACTGCTACAATCGTAAAACTGGTTGCAAAATATAATGCATACAGTAAAAAGAGTAGAATAAAATAATACTGTAAGAGCATTGTATGGTTCCTGGACCATAGATAAATAAATACATACATACATACATACATAAGTAACAGAGGCTAAAAGTACTCAACTAGTGCTTCTAAAATAGGCCTACCCCGGTGTACCTATCCTAATCTTAGCACGAGGGAAGAAGTAAGTGAGGTGTAGAATAAATAGATTATTCTTTTGCAAGAATCTGTCCAAGAATTCTCTTACGGTCTAATCCGCTCCGAACCTTAATTTGGAATGAAGGTCAGGCACAGGACTCGATTTTCCAACTACCCGCAAGGCTAGCTTGGAAACACAGGAGCTGGATTTCTCGGCAGGAGAAAAGACAGCATCTCTCTGTGTTTCTGCTGGAGGGTTGGCTTCCTTCGACACTTGCAGTAGCAGGGCGCGTCGGGCAAGTAGATAGTCAAACTGCTCCAAACCACCGTGCGCTTGCTATGGCAAGTGTGGACATATTTATACTTTGAAGTTGCCGAGTTTGACATAAAGGTGGACATATTAACGTCATTAAAAGACTCTCAGTTCTTTGAAAACACCATGAGTTCTTGGACAAGTCAGTATTCAAGCAAGGGGAAGTCCCTAGCTGCTGAAGCAGAGTTTTCCAAGAATTCGTTGTAGATTTTTGGAACTAGTGGAAGTAGCCCTGCCGTATTTGGACTGCATGAGCAATGTCTAAATATGGTTATGATTCTTATGCCTATATAAGGACATAGTGATTTATACCTATATAAGGGAATGAATCGGGAAATTTACAATAGTGTCCTAAAATGGTTCACAACAATACCAGTTGTAGTCCATTGTGGTTGTGCAACCTGAGCTGTCCGTGCAGGGTTAACTGTGAGTGTTCGCATAAAGTACTGCATCAGATTCCTGTAAATGTTTACTAGATCTTTGTATAGTTTTCTTACTGCTGCAGCGTTCAAATTAGCAAGATTAGGATGTGGTGTATAAGCCTCTAAGAGCGGCCAGGTCGCTCCTTCTTTACTGAGCCGACCAAGTCTCACATTTTCTATGGTATGTGGGAGGGTGACTTTAAACCAATGTATGTGTTCTTGGTAGGTTAACGGAATTTCTATGTCCATGTATGGAAAGAATTCCTCTGGTGTTTCATCTTCAATGTAAGGATGAAACAATTGTGTGTGTGCATCTGCCACTGTGAATTTAACCTAAGAATAGAATACCTCTGTTCTGAATGCTTCATGTGCCTCAACCACGAAGGTAACATCCCCACCCATAGCAGAGAGGCTGTAATGTAATAATTTCATAGTATCTGCATGTCTGCAATTTTCTGTAATATTTAGAGCAACTATTTGTCTTCAACGTCCTCACCTTTTTCGTCTTTGTTAAAGAAAAAGGTATTTAAGTAAATTAATTTATGGAGATAAGGTTTAGCGCAATGTGGGAAAATGTTTTTCCTACAGGCTTGAATAACCTACAGCCAATACATAGTATATACCTACTCAACTGAGGTGGATTTTCCTTCTCACCATGGATGTCTCCAGTTTAGAGGTGAGTAGGGTCTCTGCGAAAAGCACAACTGAACTACTCAGACTTTTAAAACAGAACCTAACCAACATAAGTGGTTCCATGTTGTGTAGTTCCTACGAATTCGTAGGATCTGCGCACTTGTTGGACACTATAAACTAGGGGACACACTGAATACCAGGTAAGCAAAAGGGGCTCTCTACTAAATATCTGGGTCAAGTATTTAAACAATAATAATCTCAACCGGTGCTCCTGAGGGGAAGAAGAGTTGGTTACCTCACAACCCCACCTCAACCTGCCAAAGCAGAGGATATATAAAACAAAATATCCTCCCCGAGCACTCCATTCACAATTATGAGTCAATGTCCACATATTTATTTTCTTCTGTTTGAAATTATTTTACCAAAAGTTACAGTTCTCTGATCCATACTTTCAAAACATACAATGTAGAATGTACCTGTTCATCCAACATAAACAAAATCCATGGCATCCAACACTTGTTTCGTCCTGCTATATCAAGCAACTTGACTTCTTCAGGGCTGATATAGTTCCCAGAATAAGCAATTCTTCTATTGATCTGTATTTTTCAAGCAATACGCAACACCTTCTCCAAGTTATCCTCCTGTAGTATTCACAGTCCTCCTTTCGTAATATTATGCAGTGCTCCTATCCAAAACTGTCCGTGTGATGCACGGTTTCAGTATCCCGTTTCCTCCGTATCCAGAACTTCAGTCTTCGTTCTCTAAGTAATAGTTTTCCGATCCCAAAAGTACGTAATCAAGTATCCATAGTATGCGTATTGTGGGAACTATATCAGCCCTGAAGAAGTCAAGTAAATACAATCACCAAAAGTGTAGATAGTAGATATAGTTCTACTATGGTGCTTAAACAGTGAATGTAGACAAGGCAGTAATCAGGCGTATTCCTACTGTGCGAAACTCTACTTTGCGTGTGCCTAGAATGTGTTTAGGTGTATAGCCAAGAAGCCCCTCGAGGGACTAGCCAACCCCATTGACTGGTGGGAGAGCATGTAGAAGTCCAATATTGGAAGAGAATGTAGAAGTCCAATATTGGAAGAGATTTGTCTGAGGGTGAGCATACTTTGTGTGTACCTATGGACAGCCAGCTGTGGTTTGGTTTGGTGAGCCCATTAGCTGCTGAAGAAGGGAAGTGGGAATGTGTGCACATTGGTTGTCAGAAAGGAAGGGGTGTGGGACTGTAAATCCAGGAAAAAATGAGGCCCAGAAAGCTTGTGGCTATTTTAGCTAAGTGTTAGCCAAACTGGCAGGTACTTTAAAAGTTGAAGGAATTGTCCGTTACATAATACAATCCATCAATATAAGGACATATTCATAAAAATGACACTTATGATTGACAAGATTATGTGAAAAACCTTTAAATGCTGGACCAAGCATCAAGTAGACTATAAAGAAGAATTGTACATTCTTTACATTTACTGAAAAAGAAACCAATACCCAGAGGATATTAATAGCCATAAACTGCTAAAAAAAAATATGGAACACAACATAACTGCCAACAGAAAAGTATGCTTAAAAAACAACTACAACGCACTTCAAATGTGGGGCTAATACCGGTGGATAAGAGGATTAAAACATTCAATTGGAGGGTCCTTGAGCAAATGAATATAATTAAGCATAGGTAACAAGTGAGAGGTCAGCTCCTTTCTACTTACAAGGGAATCTTGCATGTAAAGCAAGAAATCTGATTTCAAACTAAAGAAACAATTAGAACATTTTCAAAAGCAAACGGGCTCCTGTGTACACCTTGTCTGCCACATCAGTCTAAGGATCTTTGACGTTTATGCACTTGTAAAAAGTGATGCATATGTGATACCATCGATGTGATTCCTTCTCCTGTAAGTACTACCAATCCATTTAGAGAGCTTCATCAGTTTCTCTTACAGCTTTTCTGTCATTAGGACATTCATGAACACTGCATGTTATGGTTGTCATTCCTCAAACTAGTTAAATTTAGCCTGACGGACCAGAAGATGTTATAGGCTTCTTATTGAAAGAGTCTGTCATCAGAAAACAGTTATGATTGGTATTTACACCAGGAATTTGGTGTTAGAAGTTGGTCTAAAATTAACTTAAGTAAATCGGAATGATTGCAAGTTTTGCTTATACTGAAATAGAAAGTGTCTACAGACTGGGGGAAGCACTTATATTCACTTCTTCAGGAACCAAATAGTAGGCAATCTGAAAATGTTATAGGAAATTTCAACAGCTCTCCTTACTTGTTTTGTTTTGCAGAGAAGAAAATTCAAGCTCTACCTTGGGAAAAAGATGGAAGGACACAGCAGACACTGTGATTATCGGCGGAGGCTGTGTTGGTGTGAGTCTGGCATACCATCTAGCAAAGGCTGGTATGAAGGATGTGGTCCTGCTGGAAAAGTCTGAACTCACTGCTGGATCTACGTGGCATGCAGTAAGAAACTGTTCTTTGATGTTTCAGTGAAAGTAGTTAATTGTAAAGTGTATTCTTCACTTTTGTTTGCACTTCCGAACATCTGGGGAGCTTATCAAGACAGACCTCCACCTGCTATTAGAGTTCTATTTCTTGTTCCAAAGTGCAATAAGTTCTTTCCATCCGTCGTTCTACCAGTATTGTGATAATCCTAGTTTGGGGAGTTCCTAGCAGGGATGTTGATCTGATCAGCATTGGTTTACCACCCCGTGGTACCTTAGCTATGTCACGAGCTGTTACCTGTATAGGCATGCAGTACATTTGGCTCAGTCAGTGTATGGCTTTCAGTAACTAGATGGGCATACAGTGCAAAAAAGGAGACTTTATAAAGCGGGAAATAATAAACCTCTTGTTTTTCCTGCTGAAAAATAAAAGAATATCTACTCTGATCTATTCTTTACCTATTACCCTAGGTATCTACTAAACATCAAAGAAACCGCAATTCCTGTCTGCAATAATGTATTAATCCTAATCACAATATGCAATAAGTCATCCAACACTGATATAATTTTCGTTTACACATTAATATATCAGGAGACTTACTGACCACAAACGTGAACAAAATACATATCCTCCTTTTTAAAAATAAAAAAGACAATGAGAGATCCCTTAGACTCTCTAACTTTTATGCCCATTGAACTCGTAACACTGTTCATAAAAATAGTTTCTATTTTTCTGGATGCCTACGAAGCTATGACGTTTTTGATCAGTAGGCCTCTTACTACATTCATTTGTAAATGAAACCTTTATCAATTTTGAATCTCTTGTTGTGTCTTATAATTGGCATATAATCAGTAGTTAGGCATTTTTCTCGTTTGTTGGATATCTGCTTTCCTCGCGGAACGGGTTCACATATTCTTATAAATGTGTCTCATCGAGGTTTGTTTACTTACTTTCATTATTTTATAATATTATAGGATTCGCTGAAGCTTCTGTGCTAGCTCTCTATGAGAAGACCTGTGTTGCATTATGCCACTGCATAGATTGTTTGTGAGGGAAGGGATTGGGGGGGGGGGGTGGGGGAAATGTAACATAAATACACAAATAAATAAATACAACAGAACGTTCAAAGCAATGGGGGTTAAGTTAAATTATTTAATGTTAAAACGTGTTCCAATTATTAATTCGTTAATGGATCACATGCACTTTGGAATTAAGATAAGGTAATGCAATGCAAATGTTCAATTAAAACGCTGCATGGGAATAAATATAGACCGGTGAATGTTGTTTCTCTACACAGTTTTTGAATATGGCTATAAAAAAATCCTTTTATTAAATAAAAATCAAATAACTAAATGTATTTTACAGTAAGTTCAGTCACTTCGAATAACATTTTCATCAAATGTTACTTTTCAAAATGGTGTCACTGCTTTGTTTTGGCAGTTACAATTCAGACATAAAATCAGCTGCGAGTTTCGTCTGCCCTGGGAGCTGCGCATAATCAGTAATGGGGCGCACTATTCATGTTACTCATTTGAAATTGCGCCGCAGCACCAATAGACAGTGTACTTTATTTGTAATATGCCCCCCCCCCGAACTCTCCTCAAGAGAGTTGGGTTATGATCTGACTGAAGGACCCTAAATGAATATTAATCTATGAAATGCACTTAATTGCTCATCGATGTGTCCTGGAGCTTTGCGATTCAGAAGCCAGATGAGTGGAGAATCACCAGGCATACAAGATGTGTAGATAGGTGGAATGCGTAGATTGGCTGCGGTTATCGAAGTAGCATGACTGGAATTTTTGGAAAGTACCCTATAAATCTCCGTGAATGTAAGGAGGACATAATTTAGTCACAGACGAGTTCTTTGAAGATGATGCAATTCGACACTGGGCGCCTGTGTAGATCAAGCGAGTAGGTTGAGATAGAGTAATGGATCTGAAGGCTGAGCAGAGGCCTAGAAGCTGTGCTCTGGTTAAGCTCAAGTTTGTAAAAAGAGCATTTTGGTAGACGGCAACGGAGAGAATTGCAATAGCTAATGTGAAATAAACAATTCAGTGGTAGAACAGGAATAATGTGTTGATTTGATAGCAAAATTGAAGATCACAAACAATTGGAGCTCCTAGTTCTGTTTTGTTTTAGAATGGGCATCTATCCAAATGGAGGGAGAGGTACCAAGGATCAGTAGCTCAGTTAAGTTCTAGGGTGTTGCTTTTCGACCAGCGGCCACCGTTGCTCAGGCAAACTCTGATTTTCGATGAGATGCCACTCTGACAGTGATCTGGGTGTCGTCGGCAGGGCACATGAATGGGAAGCTAAAGGGGGCAATGAGCTGCACAAGGTGCATATTATAGACTTTCAAAGTAATGGAGTGGAGTGAGGAACCCTGAGCAAACCCTGTAATGTTGCAAACTTGGAGATAGAATAAGGACGGAGATGGACAGACTGATCCCATCACTAAGAAAGGACATGATGCAGGCAATAGGTAGAGGAATGGGTCGGCATATGGATACCCAATTTAAAAAGACACTTATTAAAAATTGGATTGACAGTGTCAAGCAGCGCTAGAATCTAACAAGATAAGTGCTGCTCTGCCACCTTTACCCAGAATGAGTCTCCGGGATCCCTCTGTCAAATGTAGCACTTCTTCAGTTCCATGCAGGGGTCAAAATCCAGCCTGGCAGGATTTGAGAAAGTTGTTAGAGTCTAGGAACCATAATAAAGATATGGCACACTGTCCCAGTCTGTGCTACTGTGAAACCTTAAAGATGTACACTGGGTGTTGGCAATGTGCCATATCGTAGCAATGTGTTCCCAGTACAGTTGCAAATCTGCCCCTGCACTGCTCACTGCACATTAGTGAAAGGCAGACCAGCTGCTTACAGCTGCTGGTCCGCCTTTCACTGAGGCATCAGATGCAGCCTCGGGATTAAAGTGGGAAGAGATTCCACCTTCATGCAGGCTAATGCCTTGAATCTCTCAGAAAGAGCAGCCATCACTATATGACGCCCAGTCAATGTGCCTCCTGACTGCTTCTTTACCTTTTCGGCCTCCTCCATAATATGGGGAAACACTCCCTTCACATCGCATCAGCATAAAATAGCACTTGCCTGACCTGTATTACAGAAGGATCTTGCAAGCATCAGCGGCCTCTCTGTAATATTAAAGTTCTTTGGGAGTTGAGAAACTTAAATGCCTCTCGCCTTGGGCACTTTACATGAAATGGATCTTGATAGTTGACTATTCAATTGATTTTCAATAATTTTGGCTGGAAAAAGAAGAGAAGAGACAGGACTAACATTGCTGATGACTTTGGGTCTGGCCAACAGTGTTTTCAGAAGTGGCAGAATGTGAGCAGACTTCAGGTAGAAGGAATTTGGCCTGTGGATAGAGACGCAGAAACTTCCAAATAATTGCATATGTATAACATATTGTCATGGGAAAAGTCTGTGAGGTAGTTGTAGAGCTCTTCTATATTTGTTTTGGACATCAATTCTTTAATTTTCAAACACATGAGAATATAAACAGAATCACAAAGGAACAATTTTCATATGGGTCTCCAGGAAAGAGATTCAAGAAACCACATTTGTGAAGGTCACAATGCCTAATAGGCATAGCTGCACCTATAAAATAATGAATCTGATGTTGTGTAATATTACTGGTATTCATGTAAAGTGCTTCAGTGCTATTGGGCTGTTCATGCTACATAAAACTGTACAAATTAATAAAAAGAAACCATCACTTGTACAAAAGACCAAACTTCAATTAAAGGGCAAAGCCACATACAGCAAACAACCCTCAAAGTACAACCCTTCCCCCGACACTCCTTTAGGTTCCTCTACTATCACATAATGTCATACAAAAGAGAGCAAATATTCTGGGAGAACATACAGATATGTGTATATGTAGCATGGGATCTCACTCATGAATTGCTTACTCAAAGCAGAATTAAAGATTATCAGCAAGTTGGGGAACCAACATCAAGAAGCATATTTAGGGCAGGGCGTTTTCGGTTGAGGGCCTAAAGAAAGGTTTATCTACCTGATTGAAGAAAAACTATCTTGTCATTAATTTTGTAAATAACAATACTCGCAAGCAACCACTTTCTCCAACTCGGCCAATCATTCATCATGGGAAGGAACCATGTGTTTCCTCCAGTGGAGCAGGATGCAAATTTTACAATAGCAAGTGAGGTTACAAACCATTTACGCCTATGCGTGAAGTGAACCACACTGTCAGACTTGGTTTGTAATATAGCCAAAGGGTCCTGTGGGATGAGTGCGATGCCACCTGTGGAAGGTAAAGTGTACCATGTGTCCAACCAGTATTGCTGAATATCCGTACCACCTAAAAGAATGTAGCCAAGATTGCAGTCGGACAACCTGCACTCCGATACAGTTGGTTTGGGTTAGACCAGGGTCTTGATGATCTGAAAGACCTCATAAGATTAATTATTGGCAGCCAGAATACAAAATGAGTAAAAAAGAGGCTTTGACCTCCGTGATCAATTTCTTATAAATTTTAATCATTTCGAGATGGATTATTCAGGAGTTGGAATCCTAATTGTTTGCACCATTCACATTACAGGACCTTGCACTGTTGTTTAGTAATAGCCATAGGGTAGACAGAGGAGCATGGTAGGTATACGAAGACATGAGAATGGTGGCCTTGTCTATGGCTGACGTGATCCAGTAGCAATAGCAATGAATATTTGTATTCATATCCTGACCAAATTACTCTAAATCCAGTACAGAGTCACAGACCGTAGTTGAGTGGGTCTCCGAGATCATATTCCTGGCTCTTCTAAGAGGAGTGGAAAAGTGTTGAACAGTGAAAATTAAATAGTGTTGTAGGTAAGACTATAAGGGGCTCCTAAATGGTCAGTTCAAGGAATAAGGAAAGGAGGAGTTGTGGAGACACAGGTGCCAGTGACAAATATAGGAACCTGAATACTCTCATGTGTAGTGCAGAGGTGCATTAACCAGTTGATGGAACCCAAAGAGAGAAAGTCACAAGTGGGTTTTGTGTTATGCTTCTTAGTGTAGTCAAGCCAAACATTAAGATAAAACATGGTTTACCCTTTAGCTCTATTGGTTTGTCATTGTGCTCTGGAGTTTGCACTTATTTTATTTCATCGTACAGTGTCTGGTTATTTTTGATATATGATCATTTTCTGTCCAACTTACGTACATATCTTTCTTTTGTTTGGGGGTTTCTAGCAATATGTTATTATGCACTTATCTGTTCCTATGTAACTTCGGTAGATGTCAGCATTACTTCTGATTAGTCTGGGAACAATACTCACCAGAGCCACAGCTTTACCTGCTGCTAAGCTATGGTCTATTGTAATACTGTTCTTTTGGGCTGCGTTCGCTTATTCTGGCTTTGTGGATTCATGGGAAACCACTCAGCCATCCTGCACCCTATTCTTGTTGTCCTGGATCCCAAGTGCTGATGAACCACACTCTTACTTTGTGTGATTGCAGACCCTAGTGATGATTCTTTTGCAGGTCTAACCTCTTATGGGACTTTTCCTTTCCCTCAAGTGATCCAGAGAATGTTCTGGCAGCTTCTGCTGCCTCCAACATGGATCTGTTAACTTCTTCTGTTTCTGGGGCAGTGGTTGCAACTTCTAATTCTTCTGTGGGCTTCTGGTTCACAGCCCCCACCAGTATTGGTGGTGCATTGCATGCAGGATCCACCAAGAGAGGAACAGTGTGGGAGGCCTGAGATCTTGGAGAATTTTTTTAATGTTTAAAAACATTTCACTGCCTCCTTCTGCCAGTAGCAGTACTTTTAAGTGGGATGAAGAAGATGGAGGTTCTCTTAAAGGGCAGTGGCAAAAGAAGGGTAAGTAGACATCCTTTCCAAGTGGCACTGTGACGTGGCTCAGTTGGGCCCGGGGAGAAACGCTGCCATTTTAAAATGCAATTGTTTCCTAGGTTGCCTTCTCTTTCACACTCCTATACGTGCAGGATTAGTTTCCATGAGAATCTCGCACAAGGCCTGAACATACATTGTGCAAATGAGATTGTTTATTATTCGTACATGAGGTGCCGCAGCTATATAAATAATGCAGCATTTTTGGGTTGGGGCAAGGGATCCCTTGCTCTCATTGTGAGGTCAATACAGGCTGAAACCTCAGATCAGCTGCTTGCTGAGCCCTCCTCGTAGAGGTATGTCCAATACGGGGATCTACATGCTTTCGCTACAAGTGATGGGGGGGGGGGGGTTGGATCATCCATGTGGGGATTCTTGGACACACAAACACACACTCACTCACTCACTCTTTCACTCACTCACTCTTTCACTCACTCACTCTTTCACTCACTCACTCTTTCACTCGCTCACTCTTTCACTCGCTCACTCTTTCACTCACTCACTCTTTCACGCACTCACTCTTTCACGCACTCACTCTTTCACGCACTCATTCTTTCACTCATTCTTTCACTCACTCTTTCACTCACTCTTTCACTCACTCTTTCACTCACTCTTTCACTCACTCTTTCACTCACTCACTCTTTCACTCACTCACTCTTTCACTCACTCACTCTTTCACTCACTCACTCTTTCACTCACTCTTATATGCTTGCATAGATACTTGTTTTAGCAACATGGTGGAACTATTTATTCTGACCACTGGCCTTATACTGATAATCACTTTTATCTACTTCCATCTATTGTTCATGGATCAATAAATATTGAAAATGCCCCTCTGTGTATTTATTGTATATTTCACTGAGAGAGCATGAGTGACTAGGCAAAGGGATTCTAGATCTGTGACCATGATTCCTGGGGGGAATCCGGGTTGTCCTGATCTGTGGCTGCCAATATATTTGCTACCTGTCTAGATTTAGGGGTGCTGATGGTGGCACTATGAGCTAGCTAGTCTATAGAACAACATATTCTAAAGGGGTGCTCTGAATCAGTCTGGCACTATCCTGGCATCAATGATGGTGTTTTTGTTAACACAAAGCTGACAAGTTTACTGGTGGACATCTTGAAACCTGGCAAACCCTTACTGGTGGGGTGCCACCTTGTCCTTGGCAGGGGAGGAGGCTGTACCTGATTGCTAGCACCACCGGCCCTCAGGGACTGGTCCTCCCACAGAGGGATTATGTTATCTGTTAAGACCACAGGAGCCCCAAACACTCCCCGGTTCAATACCCACTTTGACTTGGGTATGGAAAATGGCCCTGGACTGTGGAGACTGGGCCTCAAAGGTAAAGGCCTTTCACTGGGGATTACAGGAGCTACTCAGTCCACAGGAGCCTCAGACTCCTCCCCGGTCCAAAGCATCTGCTCTGGGATCTGCCTGGTGGCTGGGCCTTCATTTTGGGTCCCATCTACGCTCCACACCCCAGAGGGGCACAAGCGTCCTTCCCAGCCTGCAGCCACCATACCCAGGGTAGGTACTCATACCCCAGTTCATCGGCTAAGGGTGCCTGGGGTCGATGTCATTCACCTTCCTTGTGCCAGAGTCTGGGGTGCTAAGGAGGGTTAAGTTCCAAGCCAACCCCCTCTTATCTTGGTTCTGCCTGCAAAACCAATTTTCCTTGACTCCTAGACCTCCACAAAGTGTGGGCTTACGGAACTTGGGGAGAGACATAAGCCAGACTTGGATGCACCAGGCTCACTGCTGGTTTTTGGGTTGGCCAGCCACCGATTGATCATTTGGCCGGCTGACCCGCCATCAGCTGATCTGTAAGCCTGCTGACCTGATGTCTCATGCCAACCTGGTCACTAAAGTACGCTGGTGGCAACCAACAATGAGGCCTGTATTCAGGATGCTCCTTCTTCGAACCTCGGACTGTCTTCTTCTTTCCAGATAACTCCACTGGTTCCCGCTCTAGCCATGTGGTCACCTTCCTGACCTGTGAGGGATCATGCCCCCATCCCAGTTCCTGGTGGGGCAGGCTGGAAAGGGGAGGCCCCGTGCTGCACTGCATGCGATGGAGGTCCACAGGCCTGCACCCAAAGACCGCAGGGTGACACTACCACTCGAACAGGGACAAAATGTTTGCTCAGAGAATGACTTCCAATAACTCACAGCAGTGTACCTGCTCTGCTACTCACGAAAGCCCTGACCCAGAATCAGGTAAGCTACAAGTGATTTAGCACAGCTGCCTCACAAATGTATGGTACTCAAAGGGAGATGGAAGCAGCACCTTTCTGTCCTTACTCTACATACAGGCCCAGAGTTCAGCTATCCCACGCCAATAGAGGCTCAGCACTATTGCAGTATTTTTACGATTTAGGGGGGATTCTGACTTGGAGGCGTTCAGTTACAGCCTCGGAGATGGCAGTTCCACTCCACTGGCTCCTCAAGCAAGCACACCCACAAAATGCCTGAACTTGAGGTTCCTCTCGCACTGCGGAGGATTACTTGTGCCCAGAGTCACTGCCCTTGAAGGTGGCACCACATCAAGCTGCGGCATGTGTCCATCCCCTCCTCACACCCCAACCAGACTGACACAGCCCTTAGAGCTAATCCATATCCTGAAGGTATGGATCTGACTTGTCAACTTTCCTTACCTATAATGTTCCAACATGCCAGAGGTTGTACACCTTGGAGATCGGCTGTGGATATGGGTACAGCCCAGCACAAGATTTACACCATTTCCTCCAGATTTTCAAGACACTGCAAGAGCTTACCAAATGCCTCCAAAACCGCAAGTCTTTCCAAAGCTTGAGACAGTCTCCTTTGAGAACCCATTCCAGAGCTTCTTTGCCCATCACAAAGAAAACAAAATTGTCCCTGGGGATTCTGCCGGCTTCTCCAGGATCATTTGTGTTACCACACTAGATTCTGCTATGGCACCCATCTCCACCACTCCGGACTCTGAGATCGGAATCGGACTCCCTTTTGATGGGCTAAGGGCAATGAAGGACATCGCTCCTTTCTTCCAAACGGTACTAGGCTCTCTTTAGTACTGACTGAACTATGTTTAACTGTTGTTTAAAAGGAACCTTTATCTACTGTGGCCTTCAAAGTTCTTGTTTGAATATTTGCTACTTCCCACCATAATCTGCACCTATGGTAGCTCCACCCAGTAAATTGTCCAGGGCTTCCATGCGCACTGCATCTGCCCTCCTACTCCTCTTGGCTTGGCACTACAGCTCTCTGCATTGGCGACAGCCGGGTATGGGCCTGACACTCCAGCACCGTCTGTTTTCAGGGATAGTTGATTTGATAGGTGAGTTGTTACTCTCCTTAGGGGATTCTGACTTCAATGGCCACTGATATCCATATAATTAACGCCTTTTCTGGGCTCATATGAGCATCCGGCCCCTGATCCCAGTGTTTGGTTCATCCCGCATCCCCGGTTTGGCTGATCAAAAGAGGCCCACTAGGCCACCCGCATTTGATACTCAACTCCACGCCAGCAAGTTGGGCTTTTTACCCCTTTAATGTTTAAGAATAGGTTGAGATCGAGTTGACCCCAAGACCTGTAATCATTCACCGTACAAGATAAAACTAGGGTCTCGAGTGCCAACTATCGTGACGGAAACTCTGCAGCTTGGTTGCTTCAAAGTTTCCCTCAAGATGGTTGGCGCTTGAGACCCCAGTTTTATCTTAAAAAGCAAATGATTACCAAGTTGGTGCATGAAGGCCGCCATGGGACACCACAGACAGTCATGCGCAGCGCAAAGGTAGACACCCTGGTATTTTCAGGCCCTGGGTGGACCATGCTCACACCCACCCCACCATTCCGGGAATGCCAGGCACCCCTGCAGCATACCTGTGCAGTGAGACTGGGTGGGGAGACCCTGCAATTGGCGATCTGGGGTCTGACCTTGGGAGGACGAAGGGAGCAGAGCTCCCTGTGACAGTCACAACGAAACCATGGGAAGATCCTCAGGGCAATTGATGTTTAAGTGACCCTCAGATAAGCAAAGCCCTAGATGGGACCCAGGGCTGCAGCGTACATTCCAAGGCCACTCCTCAATAACTCAAAACACTCAGAGAATGGAATCCAGCTTGAGAGGGCCACTTAGCAGAGCCTTCATGAGGTCCCAGCACAGGGAGTCACTATAATTTGGTTACCCCCAGGTTAATGCAGGGTAAGCATGGGTTCTCCTTCACAGGTGGGCTATCTCTCACATCGAGCCCTTCTCAAAGGGCCAGAGGAATTCGTCCCTCACATGCCCGGTCCTCACCCAAGCACCCAGGAACCATGTACTGCCCTGTCGGCCAAGACACATAAAGGAAGGGCTGGGGACTGTGCCTTTGGTTCCCGAGCATTTAGGCTGCCACTGTCTGGTATTCTGGCTTTTCAGCTGTTAATGATCCTTTCACAGGTTCACCTACGGAAGCCTTTGCCGACCCTTGCTGGGGCCACGCCAAGGACCTTACTAAACCATTCAATCAGTAGTAGTGCAGCAGGTGTGTACAAGGGCAGGGACTTAATCAAAGCAAGCTTATGACTCACACTTACTTAGGAATCGCAATTATTTCTCCTGAACGAGAAATTCTATCATAAACTGGGTTCAGCAGGTTCCTTGCCACTGTTAAAAAATGGTAGACACACTATGAACCATTCAGTGTACCACACATGCAGTCCCAGCTATCTAGGGGCATCACAGACCTATTATTGCTTGATCTCGTATGGCTGAACATCACTTGTTCCTAAGAAGTTGAACACCAACCGCTGGGAGTCCCGTAACTAGTTAGCATGGAAAAGTCACATTCGTATTCAAAATTAAGCAGACAAGTCACTCCACCAACTAAGACCGACCATGCACCACTTCCCACAGAACTGAGAAAGACCTATCAACCTTTCAATCCTTTCCATGTGCAGACTAGGTGAGGTTTCCCGTGTTGAGTCAAATTTAGCCACAGGCTCCATTCCTGTCAATACTTTTAAGTTTCAGCTTTGCAACCATAAGCCCCAGGAACCCAAAGACTTTGGTTTACCAGAAGCTGCTAAGCAGGTCATGGGAATTACGCCACTGCATCGCTAGCCTGCATCATTTATGGTCGGAACTACAACGGTATCTGGTCCTCTTTAAACCTACAACTTCCATGAAAATCACTTAAATGGAACCGGAGTCCAATTTCATAATTCCTGGATGAAGTAATATGGCAACCGGCCTGCTGTGAACACGCTAATTTTTTCAAAGTAAATTCTTCGGACTCCCAGTAAACTCAGTCACGAGCGCCAAGAGGACACCAAGAGGCAGGAGTTGGTTTGGGTCACCTTGTAGTGGACCACTAGCTCGATTGCAAGATCCAACTATGAGCTTTTAACTGCAGCGACTTCAATCTACACTATTGGTGCTGAATTTACAGTGCTGCTGACACAAGACTTGTCCTTGAATGGATCCTCGTTAATGGATTTAAGGTTTACTCCTTCCAGTTACAGGGCCTCAAAAGGGTCCTGTATTGTTTGTTTTCGTCACTACTTCCCTGAGTTGTGAGTGGGTAATTTGTGTACCCGCTGTCTTCCTTGGATGAAGGTAGCTGTTTCCCTAGCTCCCTTTCTGGAATTGAACCACGATTACCTGTTGCCCACGGTTACCATGGTAGGCCCAGAAAGTACCATTGAAAGTTCATAGGTCAGGCATCTGTACGTATCATTGCTGCCATGGATTATCTAAAGTCACCAAAGCGGCTAGGCGAGCCCGGATTGGTATTGGCCTGATACATACACGCATCCTGGGAAGTCTGCACTCGTCGGCGTGTATTAGCTCTAGAATTACCACAATAATCCAAGTAACAGAGCAATCAAAGGAATTATACCTGATTTAATGAGCCATTTGCAGTTCCACTGTACCGGCCAAGTGTACTTACAAGTTCATGGCTTAATCTTTGATACCAGCTTATTCAACTGGCAGGATCAACAAGATTGCCGTACCTCCTACTCAGGAGGAGGAACGTCATGCACGTGTGAACTCGACCTTCACAGCCCTATGGAGCCTGCTTTGGGAGACTGTTTTGGGAGCCCCTGCTTGCCTTAATGGGTCTACTTATCTGAATAGGTCTGGACAGCTCACTTCACAAGCTGCCAGGCAGCTTTGCCTTCACTATGCTGAGTGGCTTTCACAAATAGCAGACCCTGCTATAGCAGCCTCCATCCTGCTGGATAGTTTTGGCAGGATGGAAGCTGTTTGCTGGAAATAGCTGAGGCTTGTCAAGCAGTACATCTCTAAATGGACATAGTGTGCCCAATCAATCTGAGTATAGTGCTGGCTAAACCTGCCCCTAGCAGGCTTCCCTGCACTGGTATGTTAGCTTCCTATCCCTCTCTGCTCTCTGGGAATTAAGTCTCAGAGAAAAGGTTTGAAAGCAGCTAAAGACTCAGGCCCTGGGTGAGTACGACCAGACAACAAGGGGGGTCCCCCTGTCCCTAGGGCATGTCTACCCCCTTTCCTATAATCGGTGCACACTAAGTGACAAAGGAGGCTTTTGTAGAAAATGCCCCATACCTCCTGGTGCACTGTCTGGGCAGTCTGATGCAGTCTTGAAATCTAGGCACGCCATAGGAATGCATGGCATGGGATCAGATGTCTGTGGCATGAAGCAACAGGCAGTGGGGGCCTCATGGAGCTCTTACCTGGTGCTCGGTCAGAGCTGTGATCCTAGACAAGCATGTCATACCTCCCCTGGCGGCCTATAGGACCCTGTCCTGAGCACTTGGCGGGCCATAGGAGCGAGCCATGACTCTGGAGCTTCCACCTCAGGGCCAGCCAGAGCTCCGACAGGGGGCCTAGTCGAAGTTTTTATCCCAGGCAAACATGTGCGGCCTTTCTGGGCCTGTTGGTCCGGGTATTGTGCTAATTTAAGAGACAGTGGGTGAGGTAACATAACTCTGGGCCAGTCTTTCACCCAAAGGCATGCCGCAGTTCTGACCTGAGGCTCATTCAGAGTTTCTTATCCCGAGCGAGAAGGGGTGGGTCCCTGTACCATGCTATAAGTAACACAGCTGGCCATGGAGAAGTGTGGCTCACTGGTTAGAGCAGGCAGACCCTGAAGCAGAGGTCAGACCAGGGTTCAATTCCCGACGCGGCAGGGTCTTGAGCTCAAATGTCCATGGACTCGATAATTCTCGCTTCGGTGCCTGACCTAATCATGGGTTCACACTCTGCAACTCTGGGCATTAAGCTTGCTTAATCTCCACAACGGCCCCCCGCGGCGGGATGCCTGGCTTTCACCTTGGGGATGCCCTTTAGGGGCTATCTCACAGGGAAAAGCCAGGACGGGTTCCCAAGGCAAGCGCGGAGATACCCCTTCGGGGGTCGATTCAGGCGCTATATAAGAAACATAATAATAATAATAATAATAGAAGCCATGTCACAGCGCTTCCACCATTGAGCTAGCCAGAGCTCTGACGCAGGGCCTGGTCAGAGCTTCTTACCCCTGCCAAGCAATGGAGGCCTTGCATGGCCTGCGGGACCCATCTCTGCCACTTTGAGTCCCAATGGGCCCGGGATCAGAGCCCAGGGCTGCGTGGACTCCCACCTTAAAGGCAGCTGCTTCTCAGACTCCGGGCCCAGTCAGAGCTTCTGAACCTGGTCAAGCAGATGAGACCTTGCGGTGCCTGCCGGACTTCGTCCTGTGTACTTTGCAACAAGGCGAGCAGGAGAAGGGAGTCCAGGGCTGGGGGCTTCCACCTCTGGGCCAGCTGTAACTATCAGCCATGGCCTGATCACATCTTTTTATCCCAGGCAAGCAGGAGAGACTTCCTTGGGCCTGCCAGGGTCCAAGTGGTACAATGGGCAATAGAACTAAGCTATGGCTGGGAGCTTCCACCACCAGGGCCCTGACTCTGGGCCCGGTCAGAGGGCCTGTGGGGTCCTGTCCCAGCTACTTTATGACATAGAGCACATAAACCAGTTTCCGGGGTCCTCCCCCTGAGCCCACCAGAGCACTACCCATTCTTTTAATCCGTGCACAATGAGTGACGGAGGGGGACATTCTTGGTTTCCTGGAA
The DNA here is from genome assembly GCF_964263255.1 of Lissotriton vulgaris. Taxonomy (NCBI): domain Eukaryota; kingdom Metazoa; phylum Chordata; class Amphibia; order Caudata; family Salamandridae; genus Lissotriton; species Lissotriton vulgaris. Next base: position 496,382,431 of record NC_141689.1, read on the forward strand.
CCTGGCTTGACTTCAAGTTTTAAATGAGCACTCTTGAAATTCTAAACACTGACTCACATGAAGGAAATTACTGGTTTTGTTTTCATCTTCAGTACAAAATGTTGCCATTGACTTTGGCATGTTACATTTTGCACCAACCATGTCGGCATGGTAAAGTACACGTAACTGGATTATGCCGAGGCCTAGTCTCAAACACTTCCTTTCCTCTTCAATTTCTTTGTTAAACTCCTATGCTCTTTTCTCTCCACAGCTGTCTGAAATGCTTCACCAATAAATCTCAGACACCATCACCTTTCTCTTCATCACTGTCTTTCCCCTTTGTCCTCAACCATGTATTTCTTGTATCACCTCATCCCAGTTACAGGCCTGATCTCAATTAAGTTTCTGGATCGCTTTAACCACCACATCTATGTGGATTGGACATTCCAAATGTATTCTAGCCGCTCCTCCTATGAACTTCACCCAGAGGTTTTAGAATAACCAACTAGCTGCAAAGCAGATAATTCTTAACTATAGGTTGGATCATGTATCCCCTTAAATGGCCTTTGTGATTCCTCAAAGAAATTAATTGTCATTTGAATAATCATTCTGAAAACTGAGTCTGAGAGTCTAGTTGGGCTTAGACTGGGTGTCATGCGGCCCCTGCTATAGGGACGAGTAGATAATTGGTACTAATGAAGCGTTCTTCAAGAGTGCATAGTGAGGCATACCAATGTCTCTCAACCAGTGGGAGAGGAGCTTTTGTTTTTGATTTCTATGTGATATTACCGACTATGGACCTAATTGTGCAGGTACTCCAGTTGGTAAGGGCTATCTTCGCCCGTCACCCTTTTTACTTGGCACAGCCTTCATATGGGTGCTGATCCTCTTTGGCTGACTTGATGGGCTGTCAGTCTCATTGTTTAATAGCCTCCCAGTATTTGATCCATAAAGTGAGTTTAGAATCCCAACCATTATATAACCATAAAACTATCCGCCGTCTGTGTTTGATGTGGGTGGTCATAACCTATGTCTGGCTGATTAACTGTTGTGATTTGCATTAGAGTTCTTGTTTCCTGTCAAGATCTTTCGATTTTACTAAATTATTATGTATAATATACTTTCTTATATGGGCTTTCAATCAGCCTCTTCATTTATTGGTTTATTGTGTCAGCGACCTTTTACTTCCCTACAAGGCAACCAGCATGGGGCAGCCAATTTCAGCAATTAACCAACTTCACTGTGAGTGATGGCATTCTTCCCTTTCACAAGGAACACATCCATGCTCAAAGTACTTCCCTTCAGCCAAGGCCAGGCTTACTGGCTTTGCCAATGCTTTTTTTCTCTTTGCATTCCAGTACTTGTAGGTTTTCATGTAGAATGAATATGAGAAATAAAACTTGAGGTACGAGAATGCAAATACATAGAACATCATTATCTTTCCACACCTGATAAGGTGGACCCAGACTTTTTCGATGTAACAACCATGATCACTCTTTGTAGGAATTTAACATTTTCGAATAATGTTGGCTAAAGACAATTTTAGATTGGAAACCCCAGCTAGCCATATGCTTTAAACCTTTATTTCATACTTTATTTTTCAAATACACAATCCCAGTAAATATGGAAACAAAAGCAGTTGGTAAAAAATATATCTGCACGATCATTCGAAAAACAAAAAATAATGCCCCCCCCCCCATGCAGTGTGAAGAGGGGCCCCTGAGTCTCCCATATCACACAGCTATTAACTGGCTTTGGGCTTAATGGAGCCCCCCCCCTTAAGTAATGAGGTCCCCCACGCCACAGAGGCTTCAGTTACGCCCCCTGAGAATGATGTATATTTGATGTATTTGACAGCCATTTGCGTCTATTTCTACAGCAGGTTTACTCTGTGATTGCAAATATTAGGCAAGTGACTCATCCTCTTATAAAAAAAATAAAAACTTGGTTGTGAGCTAGTGTTCTGAAGGTCATGCACAGATGTAGAAAGTGAGTGTGCCTGTCCATTGCACTGCCCTTCCCATGTTACTTGTGATGTGTTCATGTGAAACAATTTTGATGATTCAACCTAGAGCTACATACCAAATCATTTAAACCTGGCATTATCTAGTTACCTGTGAGTGCATGGCCTGGTCACAAGTATTACAAACCGAATATGCCCCACCCCACTCTTTCCCAACTCCAGGCATCATTTGTCTTTCTTGGGAACATTTGCTGGATTAAGCAGTATATTTCCCTCTCAATCCTATAGCAAAAAGTCTATAGATCCTTTCTTAGGTAATCAAGACACTAGCACATTATTGCACTTTTGATGCTAGGCTGTTGGACAGTTAGTAGTAATATTCTCTTCTTACCCAATACTTGCCAGTGATGTTTACTTTTTAGGTCTCGCCTGCCGTTAGCAGTGCGCATGCGCTGCCCTCGCCACGCAAGGCCTTCTTGGAATCCATACGGTTCCAGAAGTGGTGTCTGTGCTCCACCTGCAAATTTCATTTGTGCGTGTCGTTTGTCGTCATGGATTATGCAAAACACAGTGTAATGATTGCACCGGAGGCATTTTAATCCCTCCTGGTTGCCACCCTGTCCGCTTTTGGCCCTACTCATTGGGATTGGATCTTTTACTTGTGGCGGGAGACAGTGTCTCTTAATTAGCCGCTAAGCACTTTATTACTGTGTTTATTTTCAACAATGGCTGACGCGACTTTCATTTCTCTGGCACGGCTTGTTCTGTTTGTTTCCGCACGTCTATTTCTTTTTGTTCGGTGTGTTTCTGTGCCTAAGAGCTGCAACCTTGTGGAAAGTGAGGCCGCGCACATACATTCTAAAAGATAAAGTAAACACAGAGCAGCCGCAAAGAGGCACGTCTTCCTGAGAAGTGGCGCAGAAATCTTTTCTGGGTGGAACTGTTCAGGCGCTTGTTTTAACTGTGTGCTCTTGCAACAAAGTTGTAAACCTGATTGATTTGTTTTCGCCGTCTGAAGTTTTTTACACGTCATTGTTTGTCTTTAATGTGATTTGCGGACTTTAAGACACGCCCGTGCCCCCAACCCTGTATCTCCTGGCCCCGGGCCTCTGCAGGCAGTTCACAAGGTGCCTTTGTCCCCTAACATTGGCCCCAGACGGAGCCCAGGTGGGTGGGGGGCAAACAACCCAAAACGTAATATAGTTGTCTGGCAGCGGGTTTTGACAGCTGCGCTTCCGACCCAAAGATGGAAATGTGAGCAGGTGCCGGGTGATGTCACTTGCTCCTTCAGGTGCCCCTTCCCCGTGTCTTGACTTTTTGAGTGCTGCAGACTTGTGAGCCGTGGGGTGTCTGGACCTGTGGGGACAGTGTGCACGGTTGTGCAGGGTTCAGCTCGCAGCTGCTAATCCCAGATGCTGAGCACCGCTTATGCACCTCTTTGACTGAACACTCCGTCCTTGTGGGTGTAAGGTACTCCAATGAATGCTCCAGTTTTTATAACGGAGTCCGCCGTGTTTTATTGGGGAGAGGAGTTGGCCTAACGGCTAGGGCGGTCAACCTCGAATCTAGGGAACCGGGTTCGATTCTTTGCAATGATGCTGAACATCCTGTGATTCTGAGCAAATCACTTAATCGCCCCGTGCCTAACAAAAATGATTGTGTCCTCGTGTAATGCAACTGGTGCTATGTAAAGCGCTCTGATACCCGATTCGGGTGAAGTACGCGCTATATAAAACTGTAAAAAAAAAAAAGTGATGCAGGGAGACGGCACACCGGCCGTGTTTCCTGTGTTATCTGTGACACCTTCAAGTTCAAGTTCAAGAATTTATATAGCGCACTACTCACCCAGAGGGTCTCAAGGCGCTTGAGGGAGGGAAGGTGAATTACTTATGGAAAAGCCAGGTTTTTAGCTGCTTTCTGAAGGAGAGTTGGTTCTGTGTAAGGCGGAGGTGAGTGGGGAGGGAATTCCAGGTTTTGGCCGCTAAGTAGGAGAAGGATCTTCCTCCCATGGTGGATCTGTGGATGCGCGGAATTGCGGCGAGGGCTTGATTGGATGATCGTAGTTGGCGGGTGGGTGTGTAGAAGGACAGTCTTGTGTTGAGGCCTAGGTCGTAGAGGGCCTTGTGTGCGTGGGTGAGGAGACGGAACGTTATTCTCTTGTTGATGGGGAGCCAGTGGAGGTCTTTCAGGTGACCGGAAATGTGAGCTTGACGGGGGATGTCCAGTAGGAGTCTGGCTGAGGCGTTTTGGATGCGTTGGAGTTTTTTCTGTAGTTTGGCAGTGGTTCCGGCGTATAGGGTATTTCCATAATCCAGTCGGCTAGTAACCAGTGAGTGGGTGACTGTCTTTCTTGTTTCGGCGGGGATCCAACGGAAGTTTTTTTGAGCATGCGTAGGATGTTGATGTTTTGTATAAACAAGTTGAAGCATGAAGATGAGACGGCGTTGGCTTGTCTGGCCATCGAGAGGGAGGAGTCCAGGATGAATCCCAGGTTACGTGCGTGATCTGTAGGTATGGGTGCTGCACCCAGGGCCGGTGGCCACCATGATTCGTCCCAGGATGAGGGGGATGATCCTAAGATGAGGACTTCCATTTGAACAGAGTGTCTGAATTAAGCAGAATACTCTCACCGAGTCAAGAGATCAGGGCTAGATCCAACACCGTTTTTTAGCTCACTGCACCATCCCAGCTCAGAACCTGGCTATATGCAAATTAGTCTGTTCCTGTCCCAGTGCATGATGGGAACAGGGCAAACCAAACTACCAAGCCAATTCTTACACTGGGAAGGAAACAAGCTTCCGGGGACCGGTTTCTGGCATTTCAGCCGTCGTCGGCCCGGCTTGCTTGAATCCTGATGGTGCAATGAGCAATAACGGTGATGGATCAAGCCCTGATCTTTGGACTGGGTAAGAGTGGTCTGCTTAATTCAGACACTCTGTTCATCACCACCCCCTTTTCTGAATCGTTTTTGGCCACTATAGGTGTGGCAGGGTATACTCAGACAGACATGAGTCCCTTTCTCACTGCACCATCAGGATTCAAGCAAGCCGGGCCGAAGACGGCTGAAATGTTAGAAAGCGGTCCCCGGTAGCTTGTCTCCTTTCTGGTGAAGAATTGGCTTGGTAGTTTAGTCTGCCCTGTTCCCATGATGCACTGGGCCAGGGACAGACTGATTTGCATATAGCCAGGTTCTGAGCTGGGATGGTGCAGTGAGATAAATAACGGTGATGGATCAAGCCCTGATCTTTGGACTGGGTAAGAGTGGTCTGCTTAATTCAGACACTCTGTTCATCACCACCCCCTTTTCTGAATCAACAACAAATGCTGGCACAAGACAAAATGCGGTCGCAGGCACAATTAGCTGGCACAATGGTAATCAATGCAGGCAACGATACCAGGCACAATAGCAGGGCAGGATGCAGGTCGCTGGCACAAATGGCTGGAAAGAGCTGCGAGAGGAGCGACCAGTTCCGACCGGAGTCAGGCTGGACACCTTCAAACGCACAGAGTGCTGCCAGGTGCATGGATGTCTGAACACACTGTGCGTGATAACTGTTCTTCTATTTCTAAGCACTGTAAGCAATGGCTGTTGTCATTACACAGTTTAATATTGCTCAATTGGGCCTTGGGCAACATTAAATGCTAGTTGAATTGGCAGGGATATACTGTTCAAAGTCCTGTCGCGGCAAGTAAATTGCTGTGACGTAATCCGATCTCTGTGGCCAGCAACACTAAATTCTGTGAATTAGAGTTTCGCGTTTACCTGCGTTCTATGGGCCTAGGAGCCCTAGAGAGCGGGCTGTGGTGGGTGACTCTTGGCAGCTCCGAAACCGCCTGTCTGTCTAACACTTTTGAACGAGTAGCCCCGTGGTGCGAATCACTGATTCTCCATTGAAATCAAACGCTGTGTTTTAGTTTCCTTCTCCATCTATAGCGTGTGCTGTATTGGTGATGCGCCCTATAGGCAGTTTATTTACATGTGTAACTGCTCGCTGGCCCCATGTACCGTATAATGCAGCCATCCCTAGTCTGCCGTGTCCTGTGGTCTGGTTTCACCATCACCCAGTGTCCAGCGCTGCAAGCAAATACGCTGACATAAAACAGGTGTACGAAAGTACAAACCCATTTCTTCCCCCATAACGCACAAAGTAAAAAGAGCACGCACTGGTAAGTGCCAACATTTCATCTACACCACAGGCGCTCTGAAAAAAGGAGGCTGCTGGCCAGAATCCCAGTTAACTCTCTCACTGCTGCGGAGGCTGGACAGCCAGGCCCAGGTGTGAAGGACAGCTGCAATGGGAAACATCATTTACTACGAAGGCATCCCCACGCATAACGTTTACCACGGTACACTTACCACACAAACGTTTTTTCAACGTGGGTGCCTTCCATAACCGTCTTTACCACGAAAGTACGTTCAGCGTGGGTTGGGGAGAGACGTGGTATTCCGTCCAGTCGTGCTGGGGGGGCTGGGGGAGGGGGGCTAGAGGGGGTGGGGGGGCTGGGGGGGTCTCCCCCCCCCCCCAAAAAAATAACAACAATTAAGGAGCGAGTTAGATAAAAAAAAAAACGCTCTGTGGTATTAATGAAGTAAAAGGAAAGAGCCTCCCCCAAAGACGTGCAGTGTACGTCAAAAAAGAAGTCCTTTTTTATTTTGGAAGACGTGTTTTGACGCTTGTTTCCATGGTAGATGGAAGTAAGGGCTGATAGAGAAAGACGTGCAGGTAAGACGTGGTACAATCCTTCGTTGTAAATTCCAGCGTGGTAAAGCCACTTGCGATGTAAAATTCGCGTGGTTATGCCATGCGTGGAACTTGAAATCGTTGAAAAATCATATATTCAGCTGCAATTGACTGCGAGGACCTGGCCTTCAAACCAGTTAAAAAATAAACAAGCATTTGCAATACAATAGGTCTCGCATTTACAGAGGTTTAAGCTATTGGCATTGTAAATGGCAGTGCCTTTTATTTTTAAAAACAAAAACATAAATAAAGGGCATTGTCATTTAGAATTCCAAATAGCTCAAACTGCATAAATGCGAGACCTATTGCATTGCAAATGCTTGTTGTGATTGGTTTGTTTCCCCTTTTCACTCCTGTAAACTAGCATGATGCAACGGTTCTTTTGAAATGTTTTTAAACATTCCCAGCCCACTTATTATTTCATGCAGCATCCCACCTCTCCCTTACGTTCTTAAAACTGTGAAAAAAAATCATTAAACAAAAAAAAGGCTGTTAACCAAACGGAAAGTTACGTTTTTGAGAAATGGCGAGCAGCTGGCAGGAACATTGTCACTGGGTGTGAGAGACTCTTTATATCTGCTTCACAAGAGGGTTACTATAGAAAGTACACTAACAACAGCTGGTAAATGGTTCTCAGTTAATGCAACGATGTCAGTCACCCCTGCCCTGTTAGGCGACAGCTGTTGCATACTGTTCCAATTTTAACCAATGGCCACTCGGCCCTTCTCAGCAGAAATAATTGAAGCACGATTATATAGAGAAAGGCACGTTTTGGGAGAGCACTAAACGTTTACTACAAGGAGCACAGAGATCTGCATTATGAATATTCGTGACAAGGCAGGAGAAATGAAGGATTGAGCAAGTATCATTTTGGCCCAGTTGTCAGCCTTTGAGACTGCAGTCCATTGTGTCCTCCTGACGAGACTCAGTGGGTTTGCATTTCTGTCAGGGTAGAAATATTTTGAAAGATCGCACATCACTCAATAAAGTTGAAGGCAGTTGCTCACAACCCACCGCGCTAGAATGCAGAGCACCTCAAGGGTCGACTGTGTCGCCCTTATTCTTTAATCTCTCCATGCTTCCTCTGGCACAACCCTTTATGGAGAGGGGTGTCACAAGGTAACTTTTTTTTTTAAGTACGTTTATTAGCATTTGTAAGTATTAAACATACATGTCAGAATTTAACCAACAATATTATCAGAAACGAACCATCTGGCATTAGAGGTAGCCCAGCACATGGGGGGGAGGGGGTTATCCACACCTCTGAATAGCAGGCAAGAGAGCAAGCTCTACGACCCCTGTAACAATCCCATCGTTCTGGGGGTTACCACCCCCATATCCCCCCCCCACACCAGGGGCGGCTCTAGGCTCATGGCGGCCCTGGGAAGGGAGCGTACGTAGGGGCCCCGGAAGAGAGGATCCGGGCAGGGCGGAGCCCCCCGGAGCTCAGGAGGGGTGGGTCAGGGTATTAGGAAGTGGAACAGAGCTGGAGGCTGCCAAATCCCTGCCAGGGGCCACCACGTAAATATGTAACCATCCTTAGAGAATTATTATATTATGGATATATATTGGCGTGGAGGCCGCTGGGGTTTGATGGCCCTGTGCGGGTGCACAGCTTGCACATGCCTAAGGCCGCCCCTGCCCACACACACGCACAGTTGTATACGTTATAGCTGCTACTCTCAATCGAATAATAACTTTCCCAATAAGGTCCTACCACATTTTGTTCGCAAGTATTCACAGGTGAGAGCCACCACCATTAGTCTTAAGTATCAATATAACTTGCATGCGTACCGCAGTGCTACTCCGGTCGTTTACATACACGTCTTAAAAAGAAGAAAGAAAAGGAAACAAAAACAAAATGGAAACAATAAGTGAGCTTCATGCAGAGGGGGGAAGCATATCGCAGGAAGTGAAACATGTACTTCAGGGGAGTTGCGCCAGAGTGGGAGTTCCCATAGGTACTTAACGGGAGAGTGGGGAGGGAGCCCCAGCTACCAACAATCTCGGTGCGTCAAAGCGACCAGGTACCATCATTCGCTAACGCTCAGTCCAACACCCATCTGATGGGCACCCGGTGTTATCGAGGGGCTCAAGTAGAGATTCAGGCTATGTAACAGCAGTTCGGTGTCCCCACCCTGAGTTGGAGTCTGTCCCATAGGACTCGCTATCCACAGGGGTGTCCCACCTCATCATTACCTTCCCGCCATTGCTCCGCTATTGGGTGTTTCCTCAAGCCTTTAGACTCCTCCCAGCTAAGTGCCCTACCGTTTGCCCCTACCCACATAATGACATCCCTATTCCAAGCTTCAAATTGGGGCCCTCATAGGGATTTACAATCCATCACGATGCAACGTTTAGCTAGACCCAGGCCAGGTCTTTCAGCCTGTTCCCAACTTTACGCTTGCGGGGTCTGAGGAAGAGAGCCAGTAGACAAGTCTGCGCTGTGGGGGTGGGGGTGGGGGGAGGGTGCAACGTTCTGCTTAGAACCGCCCTGAGCTTAACAAGTATCCCCCCCCAAAAAGGCAGCAAGCTATGACAGTCCCGGGTCATGTGGCCAAAATCCACATCTGGGTACATGCATCTCGGGCAATGGCAGGCCTCACCCCCATAGGCCACATTAAGGCGATGCAGCGTCAAGTGAATCACATGTGAACTGTATGCAGATGACATTCAGCTAATGACTTACCTTAGCACTGAACGAGGTGATCTTGGGGGAGGGGGTTTGACTGACTTGGAGTCATAAAATTCTGGGTGCTTACAAATTGACTTCACCTTAATAGCAGTAAGACAGAGGTCCTACTACTAAACTTTATTTCTTTAGCGGTTTAAATTGGCCTTCTTATTTTGGACCAGTTCCTGTGTGTTCGGTCCATCGCTTGATCAGGTCGGTGGCACACAATCCCTGTGTCCTCTTTGACTCTGGTCTATCATTGCACCCCAAGTCCAACCATCAACTAAGTCGGTGAATTAGCATCCATAAGCCCTGTCAAAAGGGCACGCTTCATTTTTTACGGTTCCATTGCAATGCAGATTTACTTCCGGCAGGTCCGTTGGCTAGAATGACGGCCCGCCACAGTTTACCAGGGCTCCGGAAAAAAAAACCATATACAATCTGTTTGCTGGGCTTGTACTCCTCCCACCAATCAAGCTAAGACGCCAACTTAATTTTTACCTTCCTATTTCAAATTCCTTCACATTTGCCTTTTAATGTATTTAGACTTTATTAAGCTGCTAATAGTATTTAATTTATGAAGTGACCTCTCTGCATGTATGCTCCGTAAGTTAACATTTGCAGTTGGTTGTTGTTGCAGCCGCTTCACATGCAGCGCCACATTGCATTCTGGTTCTTTGTCTTTTTTTATTTAACATTGCATTTCAGTTACTTCTCATCAAATGAGATTATCTATAGTCTAGGATTGAGTGGTTCCCTGCATGTATGTATTTCAGGATATTTCTATAGCACAAACGTAGCTGAGAGCTGATCAGGGGTGAAAGCTAAGGTTCTGATTCAAGATTGTTTAAAAAACGTTCCAACATGTGAGGTAGTGTCATGTGTATCAGGGCTTATGTATGGCAATCGCATGTTATGTCTGGCATGTTTTAACATTTAATATTGGAGAAGGTGTGTATAGGCATTGGTCTAAAAAAAAACTTACTATTTAAATGGTAAAGCAAAAAAAAGTGCGCTCGTTCGCCATGTGTTCAGGTCAGAAACTCCATGTTTTGCTGGCACCACTTAAACTAATAAGGTAGCGTAAGAATTTTTCACCTGTCTGTTGTACAAGCTTTCACCTTAGCTGGAGGAAAAATTATGTTGTAGAGAACCATCTTTGAAGGAAGGAAGAAGTAGCAGCATTTCTTTCGTAACTTCTGTATGCCTCTGCAAATGGGGCATTGGGTGCACATTTATGTAGGAGCATTAAGAGCTGATCACGAGTGACCCGTGATCACAACATAAAACACCATTATGCAATAAAGGTATATGAAGTACAGGTACAGAGGTGGGGTTAGACACATGGACCTGTTTCTGAAGATAGATGCTGAAAGGCTGAATTCCGTCTGCTTACCTGACCACAGCATATGTTTTTATTGAAATGGCATTAACCTACATAGTGTGTGACCCTATTCCAGGAGAGATTGCCTCGCATGATGAAGCATATACACTTAGGTCCTTTAACATTGCCAGAACAAACTGGCCCGTGAAAAGGCCAACATTTTCAACTCGTTCTGGACTTTTCTAGAGACACACTCGCTCCGATGATTCTAGACCTAATAACCAGCAGACAATTCTGGAAACTCAGTTGGATTTACTACAAAGCCAGAAATAACTGAACTTTGACACACCTCATTACAAAGGTATAGAAATACAAAGGAAACAGCATAAAGCCAAATCTACCCACCCCATTCAATCGGTGCAACATGAAACAAAACTATTAACTGGAGACGTAGGATACAGGCAACTAAGAAGCAAGAGACCAGAGGTTTGGTGAATAAAAAGCATTTAAATCCATACTACTCTATCACTAAAGTGACATCCCTTTGTTAATGAGTAAGCATTTTTAAAAGGGAGGAAAGGTGTCAGTCGTGGAGTCTTCCTAAGAAGTCTCTCCACCGTTAGGATGGGCCAACGAGTATAAAGCCACTATTACAAAAGAGCTCTTTCTGAGATGCTCCCTCTCTAAAGGCAAGAAAGATTTGGGCCCTATTCCTAATTCCCACAACCAGTTATCCAAAGGTGGGGTTCCCATGATGTACTTCTCGCACTTACTCCACAATGGGCCAAGTCATGATTGTACTTTTTCACGGTGTTTTCCATGTACATCCTTTTCAACAATTCGTGATTGGTTCTAATGCCATCTCCCATGTGAAACTGACCTTCTCTTATTGTCTCCAAACCACGTAGTTGCAACTTCTTCTCTCCTTGCCTAGCTGCTAAAACAAAGACATTACTTTGCCTAAACGAATGCTTCTCCTCCTGCAATGTAAAATATGAGAAATAACAGCTTCCACAGTGCACATGAAATTCAGAACATTATCTCAAAGCAGGAGTTGTCGGGGGCTTACATTTCAGACCTACAGCTCCGGCTAACATAAGAACACGTCACTTGGACATTACAAATTTGCATAGCTATTTCACATTTCAACCAGCACGTTTACCTAATAATGGAAAGTATTATTATCAAACGCATTTAGTATGTGAGTAATGTAAATACTCCATAATAGTTTCTTCATGTTAACGTTACCTGATAGTTACATTTATTTCCTACGTTAACTTCTCATACTACTAGAAAGAAAACTCTAATATGTCACGTGGGTACATTAGAACGATTCACAATTCTAACACACTTACACAAGACAGGATTATATGCAGGTGCTCTCTACACGTGGATTTGATGCAGCCCTACAAATAAATGCAGGTACGAAATCTCCACTCTCAGTTCCCACCTTGATGACGTTGAATCATCACAATAATCTTCAAAACACTATGTAGAGTAGACCTATCTAAACCGATGTAGTTGCCAGCATTCTCTGCCTGAACTCCTCCATTTGCTTCAAGATCCCATAGTAACTCTCCTGCAGTCTTTCCATCCGTCTGTCCCGCTCCCTTAAGGAGTTTTCCAACCTCTTCGCTTTATGCCATTTATACGCCCTTATCATTTCGACCAAAACAATGACACGGATTATAAAGCTCAGTATTGGTATTAGGATGTATCCAAAGATTTCACTTTCCAGATTTGCAAATGACCGCCCAATTGCACCAAATCCTTTTTCAATCTTATCCCAAACTCCTTCATCTGCCAAATCCTATATTTCATGATGTATCTCAGTGATATTACTAATATATCCACTCCGATCTTTACTTTTGTCAGGGTTATAAGTACAACACTGTTGGACCTTCAGCATCCAACAAACTCTGCTCTCTTTTGCGAATAAAACGTCTAGCGCAAGACTATTCTGAATCACCATCGCCCGTATCAAAACCATCTTCCCATCTATGAGTTGCAAGGTGTGTTAACAGATAGCTTATCCAATATAGTAGACCATTTTCTAATCTTGATTATCATTAAGCACTACTCTCAAACTATGTCTTATTGCTCCAAAGATCTCTTCACAACCTCTCGAACAATCATACATGTTTTTCCCTGCTTTTCGGCATTCCTTCAGAACTCTCTAAATCATTCTCATGGTATATTTCCGGGAACACAATCGCCAAATAACACATACCATACCATTTGTTTAGCAAACATACATACGCATTCTTCCCACACACACACAGTATGCTCCCGGTAGCATACAAACTGATTCTTGCAATAACGTCTCCCAAGGGCCATTGACCAATAATATATGATCACATACACTCTGTCCTAAAAATAGAGAATTGTAGGTACTTTCAGCTTGTCATATGCAAAGCTTTCCTTGCTGTTGCAGATCTAGAGCAGTCTGACCAGAGCTCACTTTAGCCTTATGACGGAACACCTCCTTGGTCGAATCAGAATTCTTATCGTTGTTATGAATGTTGTTAACTAGTTCCCTACACCTATCTTCTACCTGGTCTATAAATGTGTTTTCTATATCTGTTAGTGTGCGAGTTGAGTTATGTCTCTGCGCGTAAGCAGTGTCTAAAGTTAAAACTGATGAGAAATCATTTTCTATACTTTCTATTCTCTTCTGGGCATCATACTTATTCAAATGTTTGTATACTGGTATTTCTGAAAGTACCACGGCATAATTGGAGAAGTAGTACTCATAGTGACATTTTACATACAACATACTAAGGAGTAAACTACAGCTAATGCCATAAGTCAAAGGCAAGTGATGGTAATTCCCCTGGGTAATTGCATGCACACATAACAATCTCTAACTTCCATAGTGTCTACATATTCATACAGCAGTTTAGCAGAAACATTTAATGTGTAATCTCCCTTAGACAGGTCTTCATGAAGGAAGCAACTCGTTTGCTCTATTAAGCCTTTCTCAGATCCTAGTGTATCTCCCTTTGAGACAGTAGGAGTAGGTGTGGATGTTCAGTGTACCCCCACCCCATGCTCCTCTCCTTCGAGTGAACTTAAAACATTTGTGCCTATGATTCAAATTTCCAGACTCCATTTTAGAGTAGCTTGGATTACTGTTCAAGAAGAGGAATAGCACACAGTCTCTTTTCTACTCCAATCTCCCCACATAAGAAACTTCTTAAACTGCATTTGAAGTCTTGGAAGTCCTTTTCAACAGTCCTTTCTTGACACAACTCAGGAGACCTTCCTATCCCTCTTTCTCCTTCTCAATGTAATCCCAAAATGTATCTTCTTCCACTCTGGCCTAAGTTATCTTCTTCAGACAAGATGATTTACAGTTAAATTCACATCCCTTATTAGGTCAGAACCAATCTCCTCAATAACTCGGTGTAACAGTTCAGCTCTCAATGCTGTACTCTTTTGAGGAGACTGTGGCACTCCGAAACTTGGGAATTCCACGTCAAAGTCCGTAAGCCACTTAGCCTTGGTGGGAAAGGAACAGTCAATGACAGAAGTGCATTTACTTCAAGACCAGGAACTCTCATCAATATCTCAACAACCGGCACCAAGATATCGAACCTTGCTCTCCCCGGCATTTGCAACCAGATAAGTCCACTCGGGAGAGGAATACCTCTGACAAGGCACTTGAGCCCTTCTTGATATTCTCGCACTCTCTGAATTCTGCTTGGTCTCACCCAGATCCCACTGTGCAAGAGGCATGGACCCATATTGGTACTCCGCCATGCTGCACAGCAGTCGTAATCACCAGTATCACTTGGTATGGACCTCGCCAACGATGATCGGGACAGTTTTTTCTCATGTGTCTTTTGATGAGGACTTAATCCCCTGGGTTCAGGTTGTGGCAGAGATCTTTTGATATCAGTGCAGTCACTGCTTCAACCTGATGAGACACAGAACGAACCACGTCAGTGGCTCCTTTACAGTAATCAAGGACCAAATCCTCTGAAATGTTCACAAGCGTTGGCAGGCAAAAGTATCGCTCTCCCCATGAATATTTCCTGGGGTGACAACCCAGTTACCCTGTCATGGTTGCTACACAGACTCATTAGCACTAAGGGTAGAGCATCAGGCCACCCTTTATAAGCCCCTCCATGTGGCTTGAAGTACTCCTCTTCGTTACTTCTTATGTCTGACATGGTTGTGCGCGCAGGCTGTGGTAAAGTGTTTTTATAAAATGTATTAACACAATGGAATTTAAGTCATAATGAATTCAAAACATTCTGTTGAGAAGCTGTTTATTTTGACATTGGATAATGTAGGCTCCGATTTCACAACAGTTGTACTGTCTGCAGTTGTCTTTTTTTTTTTTAACGCAGTCATCTCTTTCCTCACTATGCACACTGCGTACAATAGTAATTTTGTAAATAATGTTTCGAAACACACTGTCATTCTCTCACGTCCAACATGATGCTTCCCTCTCAAGCTTCGTTGTCATGCTGTATTAGCAAAGTAAATGGTTTCCCAACGTTTTGCTTACAGTGGCCACAGTGTGATTCTTGTGGTTGCTTAACCTTGATTTGTAGCTGTATATGTACTAATTATTGAGTTGTATCAGGAGCACCAGGGACAGGAACTGTGTTATCTGAATCTGTGGTACAGCATTCAATAATGTGACTTTATAAACTGCATTGTTCCTACTGTAGTTTGATTGTTTTAATCTGTGAGATCCTAATATAGTAGTACTAGCAGCCCGTCCCGACGTTGTCCGGGAGCAAAAGGCTGCTTCAGGGCCCCCGCCCGCCCCACAGAAGAGTTGTCTGTGCAAGTCCTGGCCCTGTTCAACTGATTTGGCCCACTTGTGTTATTTTTTTAATTCGTATGTATTGTTTTCCGCGTATTATGTTGTCCGCAAGATGTGAGGAAAGGGTTGTGTCACCTGTTTAATGTTTTTTTTTCTTTCAAAGGCTCTTTCCGTGTGTTCGTTTTTGTACCCTTCAAAGAAGTTTCCCTTTCGTTTTGTCAATTGTGTGGTGAAGTCCTGGCAGTGCTCGAGTGATTATGGGCAGTTGTGTTATTTTCGTTATTCGTATGTCTTATTGTAAGCGTTTTATCTTGTCCGCAAGATGTGACGAAAGTCTTGTGAATTCGCAGTCGATTGCGTTTCTCCGTTAAGAAATGTCGGCTTTTTTTGTTCGTGTTTACCCCCCTGTGACGTCGTTGGTCAATGGCCAATGGTTAAAGACTTTTTTTTTGGTAAGCCGAAGTCGTGTGTGTGTTGTCTTTAGTGCGTTGTGATTGGTGTAGTATGCGATTAATCCTGCGTCATTTGACACTCCTCGTCGATGGACGGCCCGCCCGGTTTTTAATGTGAAGGCGTCAATGTTGTCTGGGTAACTGCAACGAATTTGTGTATATTTCTTACAGCGCGCACCTCTGCTGTTTTTGTATATTGGTGTTACTGCGCTTTATGTGTGAATTTGAATTCATTGAAAGCGCATTTCCGCTGTATGTGTTGGGATTTGCAAATGTTTGTTAGAAATTCATTGAAAGCGCATTTCCGCTCTATGTCTGCATATTGTGCGTTCTAAATTCAGTGAAAGCGCATTTCCGCTCTATGTGTGCATATGTAAGTGTGTTGTGAAGTCGCTTGGCCTATGTTTGTTATTTGCACTTGGCACGGCCCTGTAAACGCCCACATTTGTTGTTTGAGACGCCCACGACCACGCCCCCAAGCGACTACTTTACCACTTTTGGCGTTTTCGCTTTTTTAATGTATATGGTGTACATATCTATAGCCTATGTCCTTCTGCCACATCTCCCCTTTCAAATGGTGTATTGGGTGTAGTGATTGGTGCATTACTTTTGTAGTTTACCTGGCTCAAAGGTTTGTGTTCTCTCTTTATAATAGTAGTATAGATTTACATCTCATAACACGACAGCTAGGTTCCTTTTGTATTTTCTTACTGTAAAAAGCACCCTTTTCTGAGTGTATTGGGCTCACTCTACCCTAACTTTCAGAAGGAGACACTCTGTCAGTCTGACCTGATTTATGAAATATTTACTTGAGCTGAATTCCATCTTGTTCTTCTATTTCATTATTTACATTTTTCTACTGAGCTTCATACTTTTAAGCCAAATGACTGACTCCTTGCTGCTTGTTTGTGTTCTGTAATAGCTTTAAAATTTCAGTAAACTTTCATGGTTTTCACTGCAATTCACATCAGTTATTATTGTGAAACCTAATGTGAATTACAATTAATTCTGAAATGTTATTTGATATTGAATTTACATGTTGATAAAGTCCATTTGAGGAGCCTCAAGATCCTGAAGGGAATAACCTCTCCCAGTCCACCATGGGTACTTTGTGGTTCAAATCTCTTTATTCATGTATGCCAATATGTGCAATGTAAATTCAATCCAATGTGCAGCACATCATACAAATCTGGCTTTGATGAATAACAAGAAAACAGTCCCCCCCTGTGTCCTCTACCCTCTCACGCCAAGACACTCTGCATGCTGCCATAAAAGTGGACCAATCACAGCACCAAGTTTATTTCATGAGTCCATCTCTGAACCGGTGGTAGAGGTTACTTTGGATACTCACAGGATGCTGAAGTGTTTAGGGCCTGTCGGCTCTTGGAAGTCCTGCACGAGGAGAGACGGTTACGGTTGCCAAAGGTCTCCAAAAAATGCCTCCTTGATTGGTAATAGAGAGTGTAATCTTTTCCATACCAAGAATATACCACAGGAGGTGAAGCCATCCCAAGTGAGTAGGATATATGTGTTGATCCCCAGTGTGTGACTATATTCTGTATCTCTGCCCCTATAGCTAAGACAATCTGCTGCCTGTCTGAATTTTAGGGGGTTAGTGAGAGGGTTGGGTAAGCCTAATAGTGTATAGGAAGGGAATCGGGGAAGTTGGTTGTCAAGGTGTTGGTCAATGTCATTGTGTATTTGTGTCCAATATGCTTGAATCCGTGACACTCCATAAAAGGTGCACCAGTGTCTCCGTTAATCCACAGCCCCTACAGCAGTCCCCGCTTGTGTTCAGGTCAATCCTGTGTAGCCGTTCGGGGGTCAAATACCAATATATAACTACTTTAGTAAACCTTTCAGTAAGGGCTGTGTTGCAGGAGATATGACAGGCCCTATCCTATACATCCTCCCATTCCTTGACGGTCAACTGTCTCCCTAGCTCTTTCTCCCAACGTGTTTGTTTGGTTTGTATATGTGTCCTGTGAGTTGGAGCAAGAGAGCATATAGCTCAGAGATCAGCGGTTTGCCAGATGTTATAGTGATCAGCTGAATTCTCATAGGTAGTGGGCTGTCTTTGGGTCGCAGCCTTGTTATCAGGGTGGAGAAGTCAGTGGCGAACTTGCAAGTAAGGCAAGTGTTCTGTTGCATGAAGATTGGCTTAATTCCATTATAACCATTAATAAACTAGATAGAAAGGGAAAATGCTCCAAAAAGTTTAACTTCTGGGAAATCTGAGAAAACCATTATACTAATTAATATATGAGAGAAACTTGGAATAAAAACAATATGTCCGATGATTAAAGCTGTGACAATAATTCAGATGGGAATAATTTCCCGCCGAGTAGTCAAAATGGCTAGCTCTCTTTCCGCTCCGCCATGAATTATTGAATATGGTAAAGGATGCAGGAGGACTATAACACGACCGTTCCACCAAAGGGGTACTCTATGTGGCCGGAAAATATAAGAAAAGAGTGAAGGAATAAAAGTGGAAGTCCTAAAGTTCTCTGTTGCACTCTTTATACATTCATTTGCAAAATGAGGATAAAAATAAATAAAAAAAAAAAAGGCAAGTATTCCGTCTCTGGGAGTACGAAGTCTGCGCGTAGTTGTGTGAAAGAGACCCCATCGACATCTATCATGGGTCCTACTGAGCGGCATTTGGTCTGGCACCACTTGGTGAATGCTGCAGCGCTATTGCCAGGCGTAAAATCTGGGTTGTCAAGCAGGGGTATTGCTGGTCCGATCCCTGGCACCCTAAGTCACTTTGGTGATCGGCAAGAGGTATACACTCGAAGGTCTGTGATCTCTTCAGAAAGGGGATTTTCTATAAAAAGGTGCCAGCCCCTGCCCTGTTTTGGAAGAGCCAATGTAATTCAGATTCATCTTTGTTCCTTTTGACCAACTACTGTAGCTGGGCGCCTGGAAATATAGTAGGAGATTCTGGATGTCTAGGCCACCTATGTTCGTAGGAAGATGGCTAATTTCTCTCCGCATTTGAGGCCTCTTCCCTGCCCATACAAATTGGTGGAATTCAGTTTGCAGCCTGCCTGGAGATCATCCTTTTTAGAGGAGTCAAGGGGAGTGTTTGAAACAAGTAAAGAATCTTAGGCAAGCTAGTCATCATAAGGGCTGCAACTCTCCCAAGCGAGGAGATTGGTAGGTGCCCTCACTGAGCGAGCTCCATTCTGATGTGTTTATGTAGGGACTGGTAATTAATTACGGATGTCCTCTGTAGTGAGGATGCCAGTTGGATTTCCAAATTGGGGACCACCGTCTCTGTCCATTATATGGGGTATTGCGCTGCAAGTGGGGCTTCCAGCTCGGGAGATAGGGAGAGGTTCAGGGTCTAGGATTTGGCAACATTGACTCGGAAGCCAGAGGCCAGGTCAGACCAAACACCTCGAACTCCGACTGGAAAACTGGCAGCAACAAGATTTATTTGTCTAGAGTCACCAGCCGGTCATCCGTGTACAGGCTGATCGTGTGTTGCTCACACCCGAATGTGGTGCAGCTAATTCCAGGGTTACCTCGGACTCTCTGAGCCAGGGTCTCCATATAAAGAGCAAACAGCAGGGGTGACAATGGCCTCCGCTGCCGACTACCCCTACAAATGGAGAAGGGAGCGGACTCATATCCGTTCACCCTAACCGATGTAATGGGGAAGTGATGGTCGTTAAACACCCAGGTTCGAAATCTCTCAGCCATCCCAAAGTGGGCCAAAACATGCTCTGAAAAAGGCCAATGTACCCTGTCAAAGGCTTTCTCTGCGCCAATTGCTAAAAGTTTAAACTCTCCCGACATTTGTTAGGCCTTTTCTATGATGTGCAAGATGCGCTTTGTGTTATCCCTAGTCTGGCGTTTGGGGATGAAGCCTGTTTGATCTGGTTCTATAATAGATGGCATGTGCGGGTTCAGCCTGGAACAACTTGAGGTCCACATTTAAGAGATATATTGAATGATATGAGCTGCACTGCTGTTTATCCTTGCAGGCTTAGAAATGACTGTCACCAAAGCTGTCAGCATTGAGGGGGGAATGCCCCCTGGTGCAAAGAAGGAGTTGTACAACCGAGTGAAAATCAAAGCAAGCAAAACGTTTTATAAAGGATAGATGAAAATCCATCCCGGGCATTTTGAGAGCTTTTGTCGCGAGCTTGCTGCAATGTCCTCCACCCTAATGTCTTATTCTAGAGCATCTGCTTGGTCTGGGATTGGACGGGCTAACTGCGGAAATCCCTGTATGGTCCGACAATGCAGCCGGAAGTATCTCGGAATCCGAGGAGAGTGTGAGAATATCCTTCATACCCGGTCAGAGATCCAACCGTGCGTGCGTATGTTTTGTGTGCGTGGGAAAAGTAGGAGTATTTGCGGGTCTGGGGATGAAGTGTTCTTCAGATAACTTGGAGACCCATATCCTTGAGTCACTTGTGCCCTTCCCTGGTCATTGCCCCAGTTTGTGAATTGATAAAGTTAGCGCACAACTATTATGAACTCATGAAACACTGAAATCAAAAGTTAAACTTGTATGCTTGCCAACTAGACCGGGGTCGCCAACCTTTCGAAGAACAAAAAATATACAAGTGACTGTTCAGGAATTTTTTGGTTTGCTATTCTTCACACCGCTCGGTTTGTGTAATTTCTTGTTGCCATGCGTTAGCGCATTAAAGGTTAATCATCCACTAATTCATCCCTGTACGTTGTATATCTGCCAATTGTTTGCTATCAACACTATTGGTTCTTCATGTATGTTTGCATTTTTTTTACAGTGGCCCCTGAAAAAGGGATGCTTTAATCCCGAAATGTATTGGCCACATCTTCAAATGAAGACTTCACATTAATGTTAACCTCAACATAATTGTCATGTTTCTATGTTTTTGTCATTGCAAACAATGACTGTGTGTCACATCATTATATGTACTAGCATAATGATCCTAATAAAGGCTATAACTTTAGTGTGTAATCCATAGATTCTTGTGTTTAATCTTTTTGAGATTACTTACTGTTCATCGTGTATTTTCTACTTTGATAATGTGAAAAACTACATTTTACGCTGTGCATCCAGAATTTGAGTGCCCCAGTTTGGCCATATCTATATATGGACCTTTCAATGTCGCTCTCTAAAACCAAATTAAAGTTTCCTCCAACCAGAACCAGTTTTTCTTGGGTGGACAAAACCTCTGCGAGCGCTAATAGTAGAAGTTCCTCCTGACCCTCATCCGGAGCATATATGGAGGCCACCACAAATGACCAGTTTTGGTGAGGTAATAAGCGAGGAAGCGTCCTTCAATTTCACCGCTTTGGTGCCTATTTTCCCAGTAAAGGCATGCAATGAGGAGAGCCACCCCAGCTGTCTTGGTGCATGCAGAGGAAAAGAACTGGTGCTGGAAGATGCATGAGGGAAGCTTGTGGTAATCTTGTGGGAGAAGGTGTGTCTCTTGGAGCAGGCATATGTTTGCCCCTGTATTCTCCAGGTATGATGGTATCGCCCTGCTCTTGACTGGGCTATTAAGGCCATTTACATTGAGGGTAAGAACCCTCGGGTTGTCCCTCATTGTATATCCAGAGAAAGCTGAAGGCTACCCCATGTGAGAGTCGATGTGTGGTCTGGGGGCTAGCCTGTCGTCCCCTAGAACTCGCTTCTACTGCATGCATATTATGTTGCAATTGCTGTGAGCATGAGGGTATCTCAGAATAAAACAAAATCTCCTTAAGAATAACAAGCAAAAATGTAATCAGGAACATGAATACTCCATCTGGAGGAATTTACAGTCCACAGTTCCGGGTGTCTGGTATGTGGGTGCACTCCGTGACCGCTCCCCCTACCCCACTACCCCACAGCCAGCAGTGCAGTCCGTAAAGTTACTTGCCCATCAACAGTAAAAGGGGTCCGTTTTAGCCAATACCCAAGAGAGTGATCCCAAGGCTGCCTGCTGTTCCTTAACGATTGTGTCCGGGTCCCGTCTGTTGATCCTTTCCCTGGTCCGTGAGTTAGCCAGCGAGGGAGACCATTTGTTGAGCAGGATAGCTCAGGATGTAGAGCAGTCTACTGCCGGGTCGATGCCCAGCACCTTACATGTTTCTTCCAGAGAACAGAGTTGGAAAAGCTTCCCATTTAGACAAAATATCAGGCTGAATGGATGCCCCTGGGAGGAGGGCACCCCCATGTTCCGGAAGTGACAAGTTGCTGGCCTGAAAGCATGCTTCTTTTGCAGAGTTTGCACTGCCAGATCTCGGTAAAGAGTGAGTGTTTGGTCTCTGAAGGTGATGGGATGTTTCTCTTTGGCCTTATGCAAGATGTCCTCCTTCATCTAAAAGTCATGAATGCAGACCAATATGCCCACGAGGGGTGGTCTCTGGTCTCGGTAGGCCGACTCTATGTGCCCCGTCCATCGTTCTCTCCAGAGTTGGGGGGCGTTCAAGATGGAGCGAAAAAGATCTGCGACGAAGCCCAGTGAGATCGGTGCCTTCTGCCTTTGATGATGCATCTCTGAGCCAAATATTATTCCAGTGGGTTCTATTTTTAAGGTCCTCAACGTGGGCATGGAGGTCCAAGTGCTGATCACGAAGGCGGAGGACATCTACTATGTGCCCACTGTTCTGTTCCTCTAAGGTAGCAACACGGTCCTCCAGGGAATCCATATCTCTCCTGACTCCAGTATGTCGGTGGAAAGGTCCTTTTTAACCTCTTGCAGATCCTCCCTGGGAGCTGTGTCACAAGGGCTCAAGGAAAGAGCGGGTCACTGGCTAATCCAATCCATCTTCGTCTAGTGTGTGCAGCGCCCCTGTGAGTGCAGCGCAACGGGCTCTGGGAGTCGATCGCCAGAAGTATTTCCAACCAGCCTAGAGAGCATACCTTTCAAGTTGTGATCTTATTGGGATCTGGTTGTGGCCATCATGGGTAGACTACATAAGTGTCTCTCAAGACCATGGCACATGCAGGTTTTGAGTGATCTCGGCCCAAGGCCACAGGAGGTTCGGCTGTTCAAGGGGTGTGCAGGGTTTCAGAGCTCTAGAATTCTCACCCCTCGTCCAGGGATGTTACTACACGTAGAGCTGAGGTTCTACATGCACCTTGCCAGGGCACCAGCTCCTCTCCAGGCCTCCAACCTGTACCTCCAATCCAGTGTCCACTCTCGGCGGGCCCTCCACGGGCAGGCCCAGGCCCATCGAGGCAAGGGAACACTGAGTCAGTGTCCGTGCTCGTTCTCGTTGCTAGGAGGCATTCGTGTCAGCTACTGAGGGCTGGTGATATCCGGCCCCTTCATGCCTCCTCCACTCAACGCAGAAAGGCCTCCGAGACCTTGGCTGCAGAACCCCGGGGGTTCCTGTCCACCGTCGCCCATTGACCTCTGGGGTATGTAGTGCGAGGGTTTAGGGTCCAGCTATAGTTGGGTCCAAGTGCTCCAAAGTTCAATTCCCCTGAGTAGCTCCGGCCTCGGCCACTCTCGTCAGCCACAACCCATGTGTAAGTGCTACTGAGCTCCTCTCCTTCCCATCCAGGCTCACCTCAGTCGTCTGCGTGCTATCTTCTGGCTTCGTCTGCGTGCTATCTTCTGGCTTCGTCTGCGTGCTATCTTCTGGCTTCGTCTGCGGGCTTCGTCTGCGTGCTGTCCTCTGGCTTCGTCTG
The DNA here is from genome assembly GCF_964263255.1 of Lissotriton vulgaris. NCBI lineage: Eukaryota > Metazoa > Chordata > Amphibia > Caudata > Salamandridae > Lissotriton > Lissotriton vulgaris. Next base: position 496,405,972 of record NC_141689.1, read on the forward strand.
CGTGCTGTCCTCTGGCTTCGTCTGCGTGCTGTCCTCTGGCTTCGTCTGCGTGCTGTCCTCTGGCTTCGTCTGCGTGCTGTCCTCTGGCTTCGTCTGCGTGCTGTCCTCTGGCTTCGTCTGCGTGCTGTCCTCTGGCTTCGTCTGCGTGCTGTCCTCTGGCTTCGTCTGCGTGCTGTCCTCTGGCTTCGTCTGCGTGCTGTCCTCTGGCTTCTTCCCCTGCGCTGTCCTCTGGCTTCGTCCCCTGCGCTGTCCTCTGGCTTCGTCCCCTGCGCTGTCCTCTGGCTTCGTCCCCTGCGCTGTCCTCTGGCTTCGTCCCCTGCGCTGTCCTCTGGCTTCGTCCCCTGCGGTGTCCTCTGGCTTCGTCCCCTGCGGTGTCCTCTGGCTTCGTCCCCTGCGGTGTCCTCTGGCTTCGTCCCCTGCGCTGTCCTCTGGCTTCGTCCCCTGCGCTGTCCTCTGGCTTCGTCCACCGCGCTGTCCTCTGGCTTCGTCCCCCGCGCTGTCCTCTGGCTTCGTCCACCGCGCTGTCCTCTGGCTTCGTCCACCGCGCTGTCCTCTGGCTTCGTCCACCGCGCTGTCCTCTGGCTTCGTCCACCGCGCTGTCCTCTGGCTTCGTCCACCGCGCTGTCCTCTGGCTTCGTCCACCGCGCTGTCCTCTGGCTTCGTCCACCGCGCTGTCCTCTGGCTTCGTCCACCGCGCTGTCCTCTGGCTTCGTCCACCGCGCTGTCCTCTGGCTTCTTTCCACCGCGCTGTCCTCTGGCTTCTTTCCACCGCGCTGTCCTCTGGCTTTTTTCCACCGCGCTGTCCTCTGGCTTTTTTCCACCGCGCTGTCCTCTGGCTTTTGTCCACCGCGCTGTCCTCTGGCTTTTGTCCACCGCGCTGTCCTCTGGCTTTTGTCCACCGCGCTGTCCTCTGGCTTTTGTCCACCGCGCTGTCCTCTGGCTTTTGTCCACCGCGCTGTCCTCTGGCTTTTGTCCACCGCGCTGTCCTCTGGCTTTGTCCACCGCGCTGTCCTCTGGCTTTGTCCACCGCGCTGTCCTCTGGCTTTGTCCACCGCGCTGTCCTCTGGCTTTGTCCACCGCGCTGTCCTCTGGCTTTGTCCACCGCGCTGTCCTCTGGCTTTGTCCACCGCGCTGTCCTCTGGCTTTGTCCACCGCGCTGTCCTCTGGCTTTGTCCACCGCGCTGTCCTCTGGCTTTGTCCACCGCGCTGTCCTCTGGCTTTGTCCACCGCGCTGTCCTCTGGCTTTGTCCACCGCGCTGTCCTCTGGCTTTGTCCACCGCGCTGTCCTCTGGCTTTGTCCACCGCGCTGTCCTCTGGCTTCGTCCACTGCGTGGTGGCCTCACTCCAGGTCACAACTCCAGCAGGGGAGCATCCAGTGAGTTATCACCTCCGCCCCAGTGGTCTGTTCTCTGTAGACCCGCCCAATGAGAGTAGGCCTCGGGGGAGTCGCATGTTGCCTCCAACCACCACCAGTCTCAGCCCTTCCCGGGCCAGGACATATCGTCGCACAAGCGAGCTCTGGGCTGTCCTGCAGGGCAGCCTACTAGTGGCCGTGAAAGATCACGGCCGCAATGTGCAGACCTCTCCAGGACTTCGCCTCAACCCACAGTGCCGACTCCCGGCTATCAATCCCTGTTTCAGCCAGCGGTGCCACTCTAGCACTCGTCAGGCGTAGTTTACGGGCAGAAGCTCGGTGCGCTGGTCCCTGATCCTCTGTGACTTCGGGCAAAGTCTTGACAGGAAAGTCTAGTTGTGTTGCCTAATAAGGGTCACTCGAACAGGGCCAGCCAGGACTAGTAAAAGATAAAAGTCCTGTATAGTGTGCTAGCACTCTGATACTGGGCTGGTCTTTGGCCACTAGGGGTCAGTTAGCCTTCTGTGACATCTCAATCTGCTCGCTCGGCTCCCTTGGCACCAAGAAATATCTGTTCAGCCACAGTTAAGAAACAGCAGACATCTTTCTAATTGACCTTCATCCATCAAAGGTTCTCAAAGTTCACTGGCGTCTTTGCCTTGCCTACTGTCTGCCTTACCTTCATGGGATATTTCTGCTATGCACTGAATGCTGTATGGCAAGCTAAAAATTGGTACTGCTTTGTGACCTCTATGGTAATGGCAGTTGGCATATCTCTATATGCATATATGTAAGGTTCAGTGATTGTTGCCACATGGTCTGTGGTACTTATCTTCACTTTGTTAATGTTAATTTCAGATTTCTATTTCTATGCTCATCAGGTTAAAATCTGAGGACTTCATGTTACTATTTGTTTTGAAAACCTGACATAACTTTTTCACACAATAATCAGAGCTATGGTTTTAGTCTCTTGTTTATTGTCCCTCTGTATATTTTCAGCATATGCCCTTTCTTTTTTTAACATTTGTTGCACATTTTCTTCTGTTTATTGATCTCCAATATAATTCTTATATGCCAATCCAATCCACTTGCACAATTTGTTTTGTAACACCAAGGTTGGTAAAACAAGGAGTCAACCTTTGCATTGCTCAATACTGGCACTTACCCAAATATTGCATGACTTGCTGACAGTGTTCCTTTAAATGTTGGCTTTCATCCTTTTTGCTTCATCATCATTGCCCAGGAATTGGCCCTGCTTCCCTGTTACTGTTTAATCCGTTTGATTTGCTAATCAGAGCTAAGGAATACCCATGCTTTTGCCTCTGACCCTCTCCCAAAAGCTCAATAATGAAATGAAAAATAATGACCGGTTCAATTGTTAGTGATTTCTTTGTGGAAATGTTGGCCGCGTAAGGTTTGCACCTGAGGCTGGTGAACAAATCAATACATTGAAATAACATGAAGCACAGTAAGCTCCACAAGGAAGACAGAGTGGTTACATTTCAAGCCATAAAGGTTTATTAAAGATCAAAATGTTTACAGAATGGAAAATCATCAAGTTAGTGTCAATCAATATATGAATGCATTAGTTAATATGCTGTTATTCAAATCAAAGTCATATTAGAGGATGAACTAGTGTACAACCACGTCAGAGGAAAAGTTAAGTAAAATTCATTCTCCAATGAAGAGACTATCATACTCTCCCCTAAAATGTCTTAAAAGTGGATAAAACCTTTTGAAACTGTAAGCTACTCTGCACTAGCTTAGATCACACCGTTCTGAAATTTGCGACACCTACACATACTTCCCCGGGGGAGGGGGTTGGAGGTGCCGCCGAGCGCTTTGTTAGGGCCGGTTTTAGGGCCTATTTTGTTGCAGGGCCGATTTTGCAGCTATGCTGCAAAAACGGCCCAGTAACAAAATCGGCCCCCAGGGGCTCAAAACCGGCCCCCACCCTTGCGGCGCACTGGGGGATTGCCCGGTGTTCGCTATGGCCAGTCCGGGCCTGCCAACTCCCCTAAGCAATCTGCCACCCAGAGTGTGCTTCATCAGGGCCGTTATGCCTTCAAAAAATCAAACAACTCACCCTCTTATCCACTATTCTCAGCTTGTTACGGCTCGCTCTTTATCCTATATAAAGCCATATATCCTTATAAAGCGCACAAAAGAATACGTGTGGACATCTGCATCTAGTGTATTGATTTGTTTTGATCCGATTAAAATATTTGTTTCCACCACACTCCAGAATTACAAACAAATGTAGTTCATTTGTGATTTCCTACTTTTCATATATTCTGAAATATGTTTACAGTTCATTTACAGGCATTTGCATTTTGTCGTGTGCTCGAAAAAACAGCATCCAGCAGCCTTTTTCCATTCTCATACCCAGCAAGATTTCCATGTAAATCCTCTCACTTTGCAGTGGAGACAGATAAGTAAACACCATGGTCCTTGGGAGACCCAGCATAAGATTTGATCTGTCTTTGAATGCCCAGCAAATGTGACAAGATAAACACTATGTTTATTGCTTATTCACTTCTGAACTTCAGTATGATTAATTTGGAGGTGTTTTGACACCCCCTCCCCTACTTCCGTTGCCTATGGTATGGGCGTGAAATTGAGGCAGAGGAATGTTTAAGTTATGCTATTAGTAAAGAGCACTGACCAATATCAACAAGCTCATAGCTGGAGCATTGATCCTCAGTCATCTGGTAGTAGCAGAGATAAGTTAAATCCCTCAAGCAGAAAGATAGGAGGCAGGAAACAACAGTAAGTAGCATCCAGGAGACAGCTAAAACACATATATGTTGCGGTAGTGCCTCACGAAAAAGAAAAGAGATCCCAGAAAGTGAGCACACGTGCATACAAGGAGCCAGTCAGAGAGGTGGTTAACTGGCTATGCTCTACAGGAGGGACAAAGACAGGATGGACAGCCAAAAACAAATAAATCCAGCCAATAGAAAGCAAGCAAATGTGAGTTAAAAACCACTAAGCCAATAGTATGCAATGTGTGGACTGCATTCCCAGGGAAACTTTCAGAATCTCCAAGAAGTCTTTTAAAACCACACAGCTGCGCTGTCTGCTATGCTTCTGCCTAGAAAGAAGTTTGAGTGCTTACAGAAATTAAACTCAGGATGGACTCCGCCACTGAACCAACGCCCCCTACAACCACCCTCCGCGCTTGGACTCCCATCAGCACTGAAGACACCACCCACGTTATGAACACCATCCACTCCGGCTTTCCTTCCGACCCATGCCCTCACCATATCTTCAACAAAGCTGACACCATCATCACACCCCACCTCCGGAACTTCATAAACAACTCCCTCAGGTTTGCCACCTTCCTAGAGAGCTGGAAGCACACAGAGATCAACGCCCTACTGAAGAAACCCACAGCGGACCCTAAAGACCTCAAGAACTTCCGCCCCCATCTCTCTTCTTCCCTTCCCTGCAAAAGTCATCGTGAAGACCGTCAAACAGCTGACCGCTCCCTCGACCCATCCCAGTCCGGATTTCGAGCCAACCACAGCACCGAGTCTGCCCTCATCGCAGCCTCCGACGACATCAGGACCCTGCTTGACAACGTGGAAACAACCGCCCTCATCCTCCTAGACCTCTCAGCCGCCTTTGATACAGTTTGCCATTGCACCCTAATAACCTGCCTCCACAACGCTGGGATCCAAGGTAATGCCCTGGACTGGATCACCTCGTTCCTCTCCGACAGAACCCAGAGAGTCTACCTCCCTCCCTTCCGCTCCGCGGCCACAGAGATCATCTGCGGCGTACCCCAAGGCTCGTCGCTCAGCCCATCCCTCTTTAATATCTACATGAGCCCCCTTGCTGCCATCACACGCAAACACAACCTCAACATCATCTCATACGCCGACCACACCCAGCTGACTATCTCCCTCACCAAAGACCCAGCCACCGCCAAATTCAACCTCCAGGAAGGAATGAAAAACATCGCGGAATGGATGAAACTTAGCCGTCTGAAACTGAACTCAGACGAGACGGAGGTCCTCATCCTCAGACCATCCCCATTCGCCTGGGACTACTCCTGGTGGCCCACAGCACTGGGCACCGCACCGACACCCACAGACCACGCACGCAACCTGGTATTCATCCTGGACTCCTCTCTCACGATGACCAAGCAAGTCAACGCCATCTCATCCTCATGTTTCAACACCCTGCGCACGCCCCAAAAGATCTTCCTGTGGATCCCTACTGGAACTAGAAAGACAGTCTCCCAGGCCCTCATCACCAGCCGACTAGACTACGGGAACGCCCTATACGCAGTCAAACTTCAGAAAAGACTCCAGCGCATACAGAACGCATCCGCACGACTCCTCCGCGACATCCCGCGCCACATCCACTTATCTGCCCACCTGAGAGACCTGCACTGGCTCCCCGTCAGCAAAAGGATCACGTTCAGGCTCCTCACCCACGCACACAAAGCGCTCCACGACCTAGGCCCCGAATACCTCAACAACCGCCTCACGTTCCACACTCCAACCCGCAAGCTCCACTCAGCCAACCTCGCCCTCGCCACCGTCCCACGGATTCACAGAACCACCACCGAGGAAGATCATTATCCTACCTGGCTGCCAAGACGTGAAACTCCCTCCCCGCCCACCTACGACTGACCCAGGACCATCTCACCTTCAGGAAACACCTCAAAACCTGGCTCTTCGAGCAGTAGCAGCACCTTGAGACTCTTATGGGCGAGTAGCGCGCTCTGTAAATGGATTGATTGATTGATTGATGGCTCAATTATCTCCAATGCTCAAGATTACCGGTTCCTCTCCTTCTGCAACATTGCCTTCCGCATTCTTCCTTACCTGCCACCAGAACCCACGTTAAAATGTTGCTTTTTCCTGCGTTATGAATGTATAATCTCCTCCACTGTTACAGCTGCTGTGTTCCAATTGCTTAGCATTAGAAATGTCCCACGTCCCAGTCTAAAGGACAAATTATTAACTGTTGAGTGATACACAGACTTGACTAATGCAAGTATTTTTAGTTGTGAATCTACCATGCACAGCTTGCTTTTTCACATTTTGCTACTAGATCCTTGGTATTTTTACACAGACAAAGGCACTCCCCTCATTTAAGAAGTTGAAGCCATCCAGCGACACAAAAGGGCACCAGATTTCAAAAGGTCTGAAAATGCCTACGTTGCTACGGAAGGGGCGAAAACACATTGGCAAATGCAGTTGTCTGGAATCATGAAAATCTTTGTATCCGTGTTACCTTGTTCAACCGCCAAACTAGATGAATCTGACAAGTACAGGGTACGTCCTAAGTACATTTTCTCGTAACAGTGTTTAAAAGTGTTCAGTGATATCACCCTCATAGCTCTCAGCTATTTTTTTAGCTGCCTCCAACATGTAAACCAAACTCTGTAAACTAGATCTTAACGATTGTACCTAGACTATCTTGTTCATCCTTTAGATTACATTATCATACCATTGTATGTAAATTGCCCAGACCCCATCTGTAGAATGTCCTTCTTAGGCCAAACACGAGCCACCCTCTATTCAGAGTTCAAACTCTGCTTCGAAGCACATCTTCTGGGTGTACAGATATGAACCTTACATTTCAGACCGCTATCCCACATTACTCTTTTCATGCTGCACTCATTCTACATTGTAATTCTGCTCTAAACATGTTTGTACAGTCCTGGCCAAATCACTGCCACTCACAATTAATCATGCTTCACCTCGTCTGTTACCCCCTAGGCTAATGTTCCTATGTTCTACTAGGTTACCGTGTGCTGTATTTATTATAATAACGTTTTTGACATTCATGCAAGTTTAAGAAGTGCTACTTTGTAGACTAGTGTGAAGGCACTTTAAGTCCTGGTGAAGTATGTCGACTACTATACACTCTAATCCTGCCAATACATGTACTATTGTATTCTCTTGTAGTCCCCTAACATTAGAATCTACACCTCACCTTTTCTCTATCTCTATTTTCTGGATAGTTTCAAAATCTTGTATATTGGATCCAATAGTTTTCCTTTCCCCATTTTTGGCTTGTGCTTTTTTTTCTTCTAGAGAGCCTCTCTTAACAAGGGTGTTCCCTTTAGTCCATTATCCAGTAAGAGAGAAAGTCCCTGACCGAATGCTTCCCTCAGGTCCACAGCTTCTGTCCCTGCCATCATCCAACCCGCCTCTCCGGCCCCCACTTGCCCGTAAAAGAGAAGGGCTCTGACAGGATGCATCTGCTCAGGTTAGCAACTTCTCAAGGATTGGCTGGAAACCTCTAATTATATACATACCCATGGGTACCAGCACACTATGAACAACTGGGTTCTGCCTGTATACAGGCTGTGGGTGTGTGAAGATAAACAAATACCTGCCCTGAAGATGTGACCAACACCCTAACTCTCCTTTAAACAACTCCATTCCAGCCACAGATGAAAGCACTGGTGAGGAGGGATGTGAGCTCGCTTCTGACGCTTCCATGCACTGTTCCCCCAGAGGCAATGTCCAATCTTGCAGGGAGTTGTGACTAAAATTTCAGTGTCTCACCACAGGCTTATAAACACCACTTCTGTGGGCCCTAATGTTGTACATGGGTGATTTCAGGAATTTGTTGGAAAAAAATACACATTTGAAAGGGACCACCCATCTTTGTGGACTACAGAAAATTGAACACATGTAAGACAAAACGTTAATGCAAGACACAATGTTTAATGCCATTGGAAGCAGCTATCCAGATAGGGAGAGGATGATCTGTATGGATTGTCACTAACGCTCGAAACTGTCCTAAGACGCTCTTCAATGTGGTCAAAGAACTCTATGACCCTTTCAAAACGTTTACAGCACCCTCGCTTTCTCCGACTCAGTGCGAGGAACTGGCACTTTTTTTCATCAAAAGGTGGCTGATATGCATCTTCATCTGTCCAAGGTCCTTAAGGGTAGAGTGCAGTCTGCGGACTGCGCTGTGTCAAGACGTATCCCGAACGACACCCAAAATGACCATAACAGCATGCACATGCTGGGTCTAAGCGCCAATTTGAAGCTGTGGCCCCTCTTCCCACCTCCAACTTTTCAGCGATCTTACAGTATATTAAATCGGGCTCTCCCCTGGATCCCTTACCACCTTCCAAGCTCAGCCTTTTGGATCCGGAATGGCTATAGGTGGTGGTGAATGTCCTGTTTCTTTGTTTCCCAGAACTAGAAGCTCGCTATGGTTCTACTGCTCCTTAAAAAAAAAAATACTAAACTTTCACCCAATTTCACTGTTGTCCAGTTTCTCCAAAATTTAGGAGAAACATGTGAACTAACTACTTACAACCTACGTGGAGACCCATCATTTTTTTTACATTCTTCGCAGTTGGGCTTCAGGGCTGGGCACAGCACTAACGCCATCCTCCTGGGAGTCACTGATGATCTTAGATCGAAAGATTGGCTAGACTGGGTCTGGAACAGCGCTGGCCTGGTTAACATCATTCCTAAAGGCTCAGACTTTTCAAGTCTTATCGGTCAATGCTAGGTTGGAGACACGCGCTTTAACTTCTGGAGTCCCTCAAAGCTCAGTGATCAGCCTAATGCTGTTCAATATTTACGTCCGCCCAATGGCAGATGTAGTGGAGAGCTGTTGTTTGACCATATTCTCTTATGCTTCTGGAACACATCAGCTTCTCTTTGTCATCTGCACAGGGTCATGGACTGTCCTATCTTAACCTGGGCTTGAGTCTTATTGTTTCTAGGATGAACAAAATCTCTCTCATGCTAAATGGTGATAAGATGGAGGTCATGATCCTGGGCAACAACATTCAACTCTGGGGCCCACAACATTGGGCGGAATCCCTAGGGACTCTTCCTGACCTAATCCCCAAGGTTACAAATCAAGGCTTTGTGTTGGATGTGAGTCTTTCCGTGAAGCCTCCGGTGATGAAGGCTACCTCCACCTGTTTTGCTGTGCTCAAGTAGTTGTAAAGGATCATCTGGATAATTCCCCAAGCAGCTCAAAGGACTGTGGTCCAAGCCCTAATCCAGTCTAGATTGGACTATGGTAACATGCTGTACTTAGGAATTGATCAAACAGCTGTCCGATGCCTACAGATAGTTCTGAATCCAATGGTTAGACTTCTGTATCGGCTCTCATCTTTTCCCAAGAGCTCCATTGGCTCACAGTTCCAAAGCATATTCAAGTCAAAACTCTGTGCTACATCTTAAAAGCCGCACCACGCCCACGGTACATACAGGATCTGGTGGTGCCTTATCCCACAGGTACGTTGAGATCTCGGATACTTGCCTTGTGCACTTTGCTGAGGTTTCGCTTGGCTCGTTGGGAGGCCGCTCCTTCTACATTCTGGGTTTGAAACTGTGGAACGCCCTTGCAGAGCGCCTGAGAAATTGCACGTCTGTACTTAGATTCTGTAAAGGCCTTAAGACCAGGCTGTTTTTGCTGGTTCTTCGTTTGCTCAGCACCAGGAAACCCTATTTGGGTAGCTGTGCAGTTTTCAAGATTATATAATATTAATTGTAAAATGGTGTCCCAACTAGTAATCTGATGGACTAATTGCCCGTTTTATTGCTGTGCTCCTTTTTCCAGGGTAGCATAAGGGATCGCATTGGAATGACGCTTTCTGCTGCATAGAACCACATACATAATCCCATCCCTGAATTCATGAGACACAACATGCCTTAAACCAAGGTCATCAGCATCAGTTTAAAACACAAATAGATCTTCAAAATCCGGACACTGCAAGGCAGTCTCACAGGCCAAGGAGTGTTTTAAGTCAAGGAGAGCTCTATCATCCAAAAGACCCCACAACATTTTATCAGGCACGTTTATGTTGGTCTAGAACCGCTGTCAAATGAGCTGCATTATTGGAAAGAGTGTGGCTGAAACTTCAACCATACTCCATAAATTCTATGAAAGATCTGGTAGTGGGGCAAGGATTCAAGTTAATTGCCTCAACCTTGTCTTTCTTTGGTCTTATCTGTTCATTCCATAGATGCAAGTATCTGACTCTCTGGGCAGCTAGTACACACTTGTTCGGATTTGCTGTCAACTCTGCTATGCATAAGGTGTTAAGGAATAGGTTCAGTTGATGCAGAGGAGTCTCCCAGGATGGGCCGTAGATTATAATGCTATCTAATTAGGCGTCCAATAAGGTCTAATGGGGTGGCAGTAGTTGATTTACCAATCGTTGGATTGTGGAAGGTGCCCCATTCAAACCTAAATGGTACTACTTTAAAAATGAAACGGGCCTCGGAGTGTTGCAATGACCACAGGGGAACCGACCAGTATCTTTTAGTGAGGTCTCCAGCATCCGGATATACTTTGCAGCCCCAAACTTTTCAATCATCTAATCCACCCCGGCCATGAGGTAAGCATTGAAAGTTTGCATCTTAGTTGACCTGATGGAAATTGATCCAGAATCTGATGGATTCCTTTGGTTTGCGAACTATGCTTTACAAATATTTTTTATTGGCAAAAATGCTTGACTATTTTATTATAATCCGTGCAAGTCTTTTTAACATAATTGCATTTTACACCATATTTTCTATCTAGTACATTAGAAATCTGTTGATTGTGAATTTTGATAAAGTATCATTACTATTAACACTGAGTACAAAACTCGTCACCCTCCCAAATCCCGCCACCTCCCCCCTTTCAAGTTTGGAAACTATAACAATAGGGGAGGTTTATTTGCTTTTTTATGCTTCTACTGTCTCCATTTCTAGGTCCTTGCTTTGTGTCTTGCTTCTAGGGTCTGAGACGGTCATGCTGTGACCATGGTATTGGATGGGCACTTGACCTGGTGTTTAGTAAACAAGGTGTGTGACAGGGCAGGGTTGCGAAGAATTCCCTATTGTCTCCAAAATAATAAATCTGTCATTTTTAGGCACTATATCTGTGCTTTAAATGAGCTCAAGCCAAGATCCAGTAAGGAGGATGGGATAAATGTTTTGAAACTGAAATGGCTTTGTTCTTTTAGTAGGTCCCCAGGCCATAATAAGGCTCCGGGTGGGGCTCGCATTCCCCTTTCCCTTACTTATGCGTGCCCGGGAGATGCGGTCCCAGGGGCCTTTTAAGGCTCTGGAAGAGGGGTCCTCTCTCCCCTTGTTAAATCATTTCGGCCCTAGGGCCTTCTTAGGTTCGAAGGGGAGGGGCACTTGTCCTCCTCCCGTTAAGTAATACCTGCGTCCCCCCAATGCCCAGCCCACCCGAGGGATTTTTGGGGGAAATGCACAGGAGTCTGCTTTTTTCTTTTAAAAACATCTGCAGATATGGAGAAAAATTAAAACAAAAAATATTTTGCCACCAGGCAGGCTTTCCCTATGGGTGACCACCACCAGGCCTCAAGAGTTGGGGTATCTCTACCCTGCCCCCATGTCTTTTTTTTGTGTGTGCATTTTCTTAGTACTCTGGACTGAGTCCTAAGATCGCTGCCATCAGTTATGTGTTGATATGGTGTTAGCCAATCAGATCTTAGCAGGAGATCTGTTGTATCCCTGGAGAATCCTGAAGGCATATTTTTAAACATTCATGCACTGTGTGCCAAGCACCACGTGGTTTCTGACACTCGGTACATGGATGTTAAAAAATATGCCTTTTTCAATTGCAGTTTGTGCTGCAGCCTTTTTTTGGGCCGTAGCACAAGCTGCAATTGGAAAAGGCATATTTCCGATAGTAATGAGCCCCTCAGTTTCTTCTTGACTTATGTAGAATGTGTACACATTGTGCAAATGTGTGTCTGGGTGTGTGTGTCTGGGTGTGTGTCTGGGTGTGTGTCTGGGTGTGTGTGTGTGTGTGTGTGTGTGTGTGTGTGTGTGTGTGTGTGTATATATGTGTATATATATATATATATTCACTGAAAAAACAAAGGTTTGACACCAGTTATAGTTAGCTGGAAATTTTACTGACATAAAACCATTGAAATTCCCACGTTATAGTTAGTTGGACTCACTATAACTTGCGCGCCTGCAATGCACTGCTGATGACGTCACATATTACATCACTCATGACATGGTCAGTGACATCACTCATGACATCACTGATGACACCATCCTTGTGACAGAGTGACAGACCTCCTTTCAGTGTAATGTAACCCTTGAAACACATATTCAAAAATAGAAACTAACATTTTCAAAAAAATGGAGATACCCATACCAGTTACAACAACCAATTCAGTAATTCCACCATCTATATACACATCCACTCATTCACCAACAGTTCTATATAGTCACTCATACATATACTCACTCATCATATGTAGTGATACACCTATACATCCTGTTACACACCGACAGTCATCCAAAAGTTACTCACACACATACTCACACATGCAAATAAACTATTGAACATCCATTTATTTGCATATACAACTAAACACACACTACCAGCTTACTTCTAAGGAAACTTACACATACTTACTCTCTTAAACAATCACTTATAGAAACACATACTTATTTAAACAGGAACTCTTACAATCTCTCACTCTCACATATACTCACTTATACACATCAATACTCACATATACTAGATTAAAACATATGTCATTACTAATAAAGACAATAGTGAGACAGTCATTCACTCACTAATACACACATATACACACTCATCCACCCATACAGTCCTGCACATATGCTGTCTTCAAAACACATACACACAGTGAGTCAGTCACCAACCCATGCAGCCACTTATACACAAAGTGAAACACTGATACATATATTTCAATATTTAAAAGTTACTCGCTAATATATGTATTCACTAAGATACACTTAATAAGCCAGTTAACCAATCAATTCTTTTTTTAAAAAAAAAACAATTTAGACACTTATTTAAACATTTATTCTTCCATCTACCTTGACATATACATAAATAAAACATTTATTTATCAGAAAGACACACATTCACTGGATGGTGTCATCAGTGATGTCATGAGTGATGTCACTGACCATGTCATGAGTGATGTAATATGTGACGTCATCAGCAGTACATTGCAGGCGCGCAAGTTATAGTGCGTCCAACTAACTATAACGTGGGAATTTCAATGGTTTTATGTCAGTAAAATTTCCAGCTAACTATAACTGGTGTGAAACCTATGGTTTTTTCAGTGAATTTAATAGGTTTTTTTAATGCTAATTCCTAACTATAACTGGTGTGAAACCTATGGTTTTTTCAGTGAATTTAATAGGGTTTTTTAATGCTAATTCCTAACTATAACTGGTGTGAAACCTATGGTTTTTTCAGTGAATGTAATAGGTTTTTTAAATGCTAATTCCTATCTATAACTGGTGTGAAACCTATGGTTTTTTCAGTGAATTTAATAGGTTTTTTAAATGCTAATTCCTAACTATAACTGGTGTGAAACCTATGGTTTTTTCAGTGAATTTAATAGGTTTTTTTAATGCTAATTCCTAACTATAACTGGTGTGAAACCTATGGTTTTTTCAGTGAATGTAATAGGTTTTTTAAATGCTAATTCCTATCTATAACTGGTGTGAAACCTATGGTTTTTTCAGTGAATTTAATAGGTTTTTTAAATGCTAATTCCTAACTATAACTGTGTGAAACCTATGGTTTTTTCAGTGAATTTAATAGGTTTTTTAAATGCTAATTCCTAACTATAACTGGTGTGAAACCTATGGTTTTTTCAGTGAATGTAATCGGTTTTTTAAATGCTAATTCCTAACTATAACTGGTGTGAAACCTATGGTTTTTTCAGTGAATTTCAAAGGTTTTTTAAATGCTAATTCCTAACTATAACTGGTGTGAAACCTATGGTTTTTTCATTGAATTTCATAGGTTTTTTAAATGCTAATTCCTAACTATATATAGGGCCTCAAACCTATGTTTTTTTCAGTGAATTTCAAAGGTTTTTTAATAGCAAATTACTATAACTATGAAATGTAATATTTTGTATAATGATTCCTATATTGTATATTTATGTAATACTATTTTCTTTATGTATATTGTTCATGGTTTTTTTAAATTTTTCTTTTTTTTTGCCCTGGAGCGCTCCTGGTGTGCGTACCAGTGAGTGTCCCGTTAGCGCTAATGCCGCGAACGAAAACATCATCGTGATGTATCGCGTAGCTGTGTCCGCGTGATACGCACGGCGTAAGCACACCCGGAAGCACTCGAGCGCACAGGATTGCGCTACGTAAGCGACCCGGGGCACGCAGCGTAAGTGCGTCGGGTCATGTGACCTGAAAATAACACTTTTCATTGGTTCAGAAGAGTTTTGGTTTCCAAATGATGAAAGCCCGGGTCATGTGACCTGAAAATAACACTTTTCATTGGTTCAGGACAGTTTTGTTTTCCAAATGATGAAAGCCCCCACATTTTTTCCTTATTCTCACTTTGTCCTTTGACTGAGGAAGACCTGTTTGGAGATCTATTACTACAGAGGAGGAGGAGGACGTCGTTGTTGTTGTTGTTGTTGTTGTTGCTCCTGCCGGAACATACTAGCACATTATCTGGGAGTATTTTTCAATCCCAACGGACCTCAAAAAAGTAAATGCGCCAAGGGTTACTTGTTTAATCTGTGGCACTGTACTTTCCAGGGGGAACCCTAACAAAAAGTACTCTTTTGGCAATAACACCATGATTCGCCACATGCAACGCCGGCACCCTAACAACTATGCTGCGGCAGAGGTCCGAGAAATGACCTGAAACCCTCCCCAATCTTCTCCCAGCACCTCCCAAAGTAAGCAACCCACTCCATCGGGTCCAGAGGCAAGGGAAATGGTCCCAAACATACAACCCCAGTTTGGACAATACAAAATCGTTTGTATATTTTCTGGCAAAACAATTATCTATGGTGAGCAAAGCATTAAGGTCATCAACCGTGCTGGTGACAACCACAATTGCCCCAAAAAAGCTTAATTTTTTCCTGATTTTTTTTTTTTTTTTGCTCCAGTTGAGTTGTTTACAATTCCCTGTTTTTTGTTTGTCCCCATAAAAATAACAAAAAAATATATAAAATTGTTCATAAAAACAAAAAAAAGTACAAAATGTTCCAAAAAACAATAAAAAAATATAAAAGAATAAAAAAACAGTTCTTTTTAGAACTACCTCCAATTTATAAAAAAAAGCTACATTTTTTTAAAAATCTGTCATTCTTTTTTCCCCATGGTACGCTCCCCGGTGCGCGTACCGAGCGCTCCCCCCGCGCAAATCGAAAAAAAAATGTTTTGCCCCGTGGGACCCTTTTATGGCCCCCACATCAAACCTAGGGGGTCAAGGGGGATCTACCCTGCCCCCTTTTGGTCATTTCCCCCTTTGTTTTTTCCACCTCTTGTGTCTCGATCCTACCGAGACACAAGATGGCGGCCGCTCCGGACTGTTTGGAATGTTGACAGACACCCGAGACCCAATCAGCTTTCCGCTCACGTAGCGCGCTTGTGCGTGCCCCGGTGCACGTACCGGGGCGCGCTTATAGATATATATATTTTTTTTAACATAAGTTACTCAAAATCCACTGGAGCACATATCTTGAGACATAGCAAAGGCACATCGGGCTACCAGTCCCCACAATTTTGCCAAGTTTGGTGGAAATCCATTCAGCCGTTCGGGCTAAAAGTGAGTCCAACCGCCCTATGGAAATTAACATGGGGAAAACACGTTTTGGGACCCCCCTTTTATCTCGGCCCCCGCTGGACGAATCCCCCCCCAAACTTTCAGGGAAGGAGCGGAGCGCCGCGAGGCATTTGAGGAAAATTTCAGGTAGATCCCTGAACCGGCGCCTAAGTTATTCCCAATAGAATGTTGCGGATTCCCTATACAAAATAATCCTAACTATACCTACTGGCAACCGCCAGTAGGTAATATATTATATATATATATATATATATATATATATATATATATATATATATATATATATATATATATATATATATATATATATATATATATAATATATATATTTTCGTATACATGTATGTAAAAACGTGTGTGTGTGTGAACAAAATCGTTCACTCAATAGAGAACTGAAAAGGCAGCACACTATCCCAGTGAGGCAGGAATCTCAATGAAGATATATTCCATGGCAAGCAGTCAGACGCTAAAACAAACCAGGTCCGCGCGGTTCGGCAGGGATGTCTTGATCATAGCCAATGTTGTGTGCTTTGCGTTGCCATTTTGTAGCTACTGAGGTGAAAATAGACTTAAACTTGGGCATAGAGAGAGGACTTCAAGTCAACATTTCAAAAGATACCCTTTTACATGCTTTGCAGTCTCTATTTTGTACACTGGATAAATGAAGGGCCAGTGTTTGCATCAGCAGTGAGCGAGGACCAAATGATTACATTTCCATCAAAATCACCGTTATTGCCTGCTGTCCAAGAGAACATTGGTTTGAAAGCCCAAACCCGTAGAAATTGAAACTCCATCACTGCAATTCCTGAGGAGAGGCACCATAATGGTGGCCTATTTAGAGTGTTTCTGCTATTTTTATCACTCTAAGAGCTTGGAAGGAAGATGAGGTGACCTTGTTCACTTGTGCTTTGTATTTAAGGTCTTTGTCTAGAATCACCCCTAGATGTTTTACCTTTGAAGCCGGAGTGGGGAACGATCCTAGATCAGACGGTCACCAAGCCGGGGGCCGAAAGAATGGTTATTTCCAAACAGAATTACCTCCGTCATGTATGAGTTTAGCTTCAGACAATTGCAGTCCATCCATTTACCTATTGCAATCATGCAGTTCTTGAATATGTCGCTGGAGTCATCATCATCTTTGGAGAGTGAAACTACTATTTACGTGTCATCAGCATAGGATGCTAATGACAAGCCAAAAATGTTATGAGCTGAGCCAGAGGAGTTACATGCATGTTGAACATCGTCGGACTCAACGATGATCCCTGTGGAGCTCCACAATGCAAAAAGACTGGTCTGGATGTGCACTCTCCCAAGGACATCAATTGTTGCCAATCTGAGAGAAATGACTCGGTGGACAATTCTCATCTCGGCCATCCATGTGCCTGACCCAGTCCAGCAGCAGTGTTTTCCCCCCAACTTCTCCCCACCAGGTCAACACACTCAGGCCGTGGTGGGCGGGGGAGGAGAGAGTATGTGGGACCTCGCTGGGGCCAGGTGTTGTTACCTTGGCCCCACTGCCTGTTAGGCCTTGGTAGAGGGGTGTCCAGTCTCAGCGTTGGCTCAGCATCCTTTGATTCTAGGCAAATCACTTAATCTCCCAAGGCATTCAATAACATGAATTTTATCTTGTATAATATAACTGGTGTGCATGTAAATTGTTCCAATGGCTTTGGGCCAAGTTCATGCTATATAAATCTACACAAGCACAAAATATTCGACTAGAGTCTGCACAGGCCCAAACATGATATTCTTTATTTAAAAACATTCTAATTCATTTTTAACCTGGCTTTTCTGCCTTTATCTTCTAGTTCAACTGACAGTCGGGGATCTTTACAGCAGCTTTAGTACAACTTTTCGTTCAAAAACGGTTAGGTGGCAATCTTAGCCAAATGAGTTCTTGTGGCCCTAGTGCTGTTTTATTTCACATCGCCAGCCCGGCCACACTGCAGTGTTTCTAGTTTTCACTAACGTCACAGGCTCTGTGAGCTTCAAAATGCTTAACGCAACAAACATTTCTCTAAAAATTAGTCCAGTGATAATAACCAAATGCAGATCCATGAAAAGGCCGATCCGGGAATGTGATTATGTGAGCCACTTTTGTTGGGAGTACCCAGGCTTAATTGTGAACCCAGTCCGACCGTGGGAGGTGGTATATACAATATTAAACTGACTTGTGACTGAAGTCTGAAGTGTGCCACACCAAGCCGAAAAGCACACAGAGTTGACTGAGGCAAGCAAGTACTAACCACACATGTATACTTTAAGTACATAAGTTATATACGTATGTGTTATGTTGTGTTATTTCCACTTGATGTAGCGCATATGACTCATACCTGAAGGTATATCTTGGCGCTCAGCCAACACAGAAACACAACAGCCTATAACAGACAGGTCTTCAAGAGTTTTTTTTAACTTGGCAAAGTCGGAACAGCAGCGGATATGGTAAGGATGTTTATTACAACCCAATGCGGCTGTAAAGGAGAAAGCTCCTAATCTGGAGGCGCGGATGGATGCGTGGAATGGTCAAAAGCATTGTCAGATAGTTGTATAGATACCGCTATATAACTAATCGTATAATACATAAGAACACCTCCAGGAAGAAAGTACATAGAGTAAACCCCACCAATAAGAGTACTGCTCATATTTTCATCTTTGATAGTAGAGTGAAGCTCCAAAAATAATGATTTTTTTTTCTAAACAAACTTTATTAAGCACCACAAAGTGATTTCAAGTTGTCATAGCGAATAAACATGGCATTTTCTTCTTTTTTTTATTTTTTATCGTAACCCACATTTTCATACATGGAGATAAAAGATCTTCTTTCATATGTCAAAATGAATAGGATAATCTTATGACTATATTGAAGACAAAAAAGGAAGAAGAGTGCATATATCAGATACAAGTACCCTACGGTATAATAAGTAATATATACCTAAACAACCCTGTTAACATCCGACAAACCCCCCTCCCCCCCCCCACCCTCCCTCCTGGCCTGTGGGTTCCTATGTGAAGCTCCCAAATGATCTTACACAGAGCATTCGAACAAGGAAAACTCTGAGTGCCCTAGATACTACACAAATACTAAGAGACAGAGTGGTAGTATAGAGGCACCACCTGCACGATACAACACATTAGCATTATTAGTCTGTATTAATCAAAGTCTACAAGCATTGATGAACTAGTTTCAAGTGTATTAGGTTTATGACCTGATAAGATAAATGCAGTATGTCTGACTTATCGCAAATCAATTGGTAGTATTGTTTGAATCCAAGCGAAAAGTTCTCACTACCTGAACTTTACTTTCTTTATTAACCAATGCTTTCGTTTTTATTTTATATTTAAAGGCTGGATTGACAACGTATTTTCACCCTGGAATAAATCTGAAGAAAATTCATTATTACAGCATTAAACTTTATGAAACCTTGGAAGAAGAGACTGGACAGGTAAATATGGTGCCAAATCACTGTTGATTTGTTTCAGGAAATAAATATTATCAATTGTGGGTGGCTCTGTCTTTATGGAGATGGCAAGGCTGGCGAAATCAGGAGCTGAAGCACATTTATTTTTACATGCACTACATTTTAGGATTAACAATTTTGAGAAGTGCTATGAAGGTCCCAAACCCACGGGAATTAATCTTTCTTTTACAAACCAAATATGTTGTTACTATAAATGTTGCAGAATGTTTACACAAGATTTGGGAACCTACCAATTTTGCCTCGCCTCTCAGTGGAGAGTGATTTCTCCTTTATGACTTCAGTTTACTTGTCTATCTTAGGCCAAGCTTTATCACCACCTCCATTGAAGTAGATTTGGGGACCGTAATGGAGAAGAAACTGGATAATTGAGCGTGTAAAATAGCCAGAGTAATACAGGTATCTGCATGGAGGCCGCCCTGCTGCGCCACCTCTTCCCCTCTGCCCCCTTCCTCTTGCAACACACTATAAAATATGTTTGGTCACACTTGGCTCTCCACTCAAGGTCCTGCTGTTGCCGTGACCTATATTACTGAGCGAATTTCCACCCGTGCAACTCCATCTCCTCAATAGCTTCCTCTCAACTGTGGTTTGTATGCTTGGACCATCAACCCACTAAAGGGTAAGCCTCATCCAAGCACCCATGGTAGTGTATCGCCTTAGGAGAATTCCTGAGCGTTGCAATGTTGAAACTGAAGCTACTGGGAACTTCAAAGCATGATCTCTCTTCCCATATTCCATGTGGCAACATTTTAACTGGAAAGATCATTGTGAGCTAATCATCTCCCATAATGCTTCACCTTACCTGCAGATGTAGTTAACCAAGGGGAAGAACATCTTCACTGTTCAACTAAAGCTCAGAGCGTTTAAGAAGGGCAGAAGCACATTATATTGGCTGATACCCTTAGAGCATAGTTACCAATCCTCCTCACCCTGGAGGTAACCGGACACAAAATCATGCTCTTAATGCATTCCATATTTTCGGATCTGAATGCGTGTCTCAAGCGCAGCAAGTTCAGTACTCGGGTTGTATCAGTTGTTAGATCTTGGAGGTGTCGCAGCATCCCTCTTGACACTTCTAGTTGTGACGTTCTCTTCACTATGTCTTTTGTAATGTGGATATAAATCAATAGGAGACGGGGTCTTGCTCTTTCAACTTATCCGAGACTACGTTGAAATGAGCCATTTCCCCATAGGCTGAACTGTACTGGAGGATAATGACAGGAGCTGGTTTTAAGAAGACATTTATCTGAACTCAGATCATCCTAAAGTTCTCCTTCAAGTTGCGATGTACTCCTAAGGAATAAAGAAAATTGGGAAGAATTAACAGACATCAGTCAAGCAATAATAACCTCCGATATAAAAATCAAAAATAGGTAATGCTTGCACATGACTTTTCTGATATTCTAAATAATCAGTTTCATAAATAAAAATGCTATAAAAAAATTGTGTATTCTCAACCTTTTTACCTGTTCCCACAAATAAACGAGTAGATGTTAAGCTACTGAGTTCAAATTTCTGGCACTTGAAGATAAGTGATTCCCTATCAGCCAATCTCAGTCTGCATGTACCTGTGTCCAAACAATATTTTGTTTCTTAAACTGTCAGAGTACAGCTGTAACTCAAATATATAGTCTTGAAAACAAGGATATTGAAAACGCAGTCTTTGCTTTGTAAATCATTGTGTTTATTTTTAGGTCTGGCTTTTAAGACCGCTGTAGTGGTTTCACCAGGATATTGATTTCCCCAAAAATCATATATAATATACATACACAGACCAATGGATGAAGCCTGCTGACCAAAAAGGTCTAAGTTGTCCCTCACAGTTTGTTTCCAGCCTCACACTATACAACATGGAGGAGTATACAGCTCACCTTATTCATTGACTTACTGCGTTGTGTGGGAGACTACACAAAGCCTCTGCATATTGCTCTCATCTGCCTCAAAATAGTTATTTTCTCTCCTGTTGCAAAGCTGCTTCATGAGAATACTTTTTATTTTTTAACTTTTTATATTAACTTTAAACGTCGGTTACTTATTTTGCCTGCGCTCTTTTTTAAACCTCTTATAAATTGTTTAAGTGACATTGTAACATTGTTACATTACGGTCTGAGTAAATGATCAGGTGGTGATTTATTTTGATTTTCTTCACTCATAGTAATAAGTAGTTATAAAATGCATCGCACGCGTGAAAGTCTTGCTGTTTAAAAAAAAAAAAAAGAAAGCAAAGCATTACTAGTAAAACTGCTGCATCATGAATGTTTTCTAACTTTAATATTTTTCTTGCCAGCAGAAGGCATCTATGTTTCGGCGACAGACTTATTTTCTTTTTTCCGTTTTACCTTTTGTGTTATATTTTTGCCATAAAAAAATCATTCTACCAGCAAGCCAAGGCGAGACTATTGTCTTTGCCAGTGTTTAGTTTCCACCAACAGTGCGCACATGAAAACAAACTTCAAACCATTCTTGTTTTTCTCATGGAAAATGTACCTGTTCACTTTCACAGAAAGTGTGCTTGTGGAAAAATATGTTGGCCTTATGCAATGCTTTTGACAAATAAATAAATAGACTTATACTTTCCTTTTCCTGGTGGTAAAAAAATGTGTGCCTATAGATACACATGGTCAGCATACCTCCGCAAATTAGTGTTGGGTTTGGACAATGCAACCTATTTTCCTTCATAGTAACTTCGAGTCGTGTGCTGTGACGCTTTCCTTGGTGCACATTGCGCATAGGCACTGACTCCATCTCGGCTTGTTTTTTTCCGCCCTCTGGTTCAGATGTGTTCAACAGTGCTTCTGAGACTGACATGACCCTCATGGTCTTTTAGGGCCTAACTGCTCCACTTTTCTTGACTTACCACTCTGAGAATAATCCCTGTGTAATGTTCGACGGCTCTGCAGACAAAACCACTGCTCTTCTCCCACCACCTGGGATCATTTCGCTTCCCCCTATTCCAATGATTAGCACCACGGTCTTTAAATCAGTTGAGACTCCTTCGATGCCCAGGAAGCTTGCCTCAGAAAATGCAGACAGAAAGGGTGTGATGCAACGCACACCCCTCCAATCTTGTCCACAGAGCAATGCAAAGTACCCCTGTGGGGTGTAGCGTGGCATGTGCATCCCCTGCCTCTATCCTGACCACAAGACTGCCTGTGAGCTCTGCTTTGCTTTCCAGTGCAAAAAGATCCCGAGGTACCGAAAGAGAAGGAAGTTGAGCACACACAAATGAAACAGCAGTCATCCAGAATCTTCAGCAAATAGGATCCACTCACCATTGAGGAAGAAGAGTAGGGTCCCTCTGGGATCCCAGCTAAAACCCAGCCTGAAGATTTTGTCCTAGAGTACCTCTGAAGAGGAAGACTAGGAGGGTGGGGGGGCACCTTCGGCATTGACACCAATTGGCGCCCGCTCCAAGAAGAAACTGAGTAGCTGAGTAGAAATCTACCGCAAAACAACGAGCCCAAACCTGACCCACTTAAGCGCCCCCATGCCAATGCTGAGTACCGCTACTGTGGGAGTCAGTCATCGAGCCCCGAATCGGATAGGAAGAAACTCCCAGCCTCCGGGACAACCTCTGGCCTCCGAGGAACTCTACGCCAATCAGAAGCAGCTCTCCATCCACCCAGAGACGATCAAGATTTTGGCTAAACTGCCCCCATAAAGCCCTTAACCACACTGCCTCTGATTTCCCAGAAACTGAGCGCATCATTCAAGAAGGAGCTATCCTTCGATGCACCACAGCAACGGGTGCCCAAAATTCACAAGGACAAGGCAACCCCCAGACACTTGCCACCGGCACCACCTCCTACAACACCTCAACCACCACACCGCCACCCCTCCCCGGATTCTATGGTGGTATATACAGAAAGAAAGCAGGCCTCAGCCCCAGGAATGGGAGACACTGCCAAGGATAGAAAGCTTCTCAATACCACTAGATAGTGTGGTGATTGGTGCAACCATCCACTGGTGCACTGCCAACTCAGTGGGTTTGCTATCGAGGTACTACAGGTTTGATTGGGAAAAGATGGAGGCAGTGGTGCAGCAACTCCCTGAAACAGAAGAAAAGGGAGGAGCTAGTTGCCGAGGGAAAATTTTATTTTCAACGCAATCATTTGCTGCACACTTGATATTGTGGCTAGCGCTTCACACAGTATAAAGACCAGTATCTTGCTCTTCTGCAAGTCATGGCTCTGCTATCTGGGTTCAAAGCAGAGGGCCAACAACACCTCCTCAACATTCCATTCAGTAGGGAGCATCTGTTTTGACCCCCCAAGTGAATGAGATGTTGGAAACAATACATGAAGACCATGAGATTGAAAAGTACATGGACGCCTTAAAGTCTGCCACTCCGAGGGGCACCTATTGTAAACCGAAAACCAGGGGCGGGAACACCACCACACCCTCTGGTCAGGTTTACATCACTGGCACCAACAACAGGTCTTTGAAGTATCCCAGACCATCACAGGATACTGAAGGCGTGGTTACAGAGGCAACAAGGGCAGAGGTGGCTCCTGTAAAGGAGACACTGCTTCCAACTGCTAACTCGCCCACCCTCCCTACAGATCACATAACACCTTTTGCAGGGAGGCTAAACCAGGATTTCTACGTTCACCTCAAATCAATGGTTGCTAGCAGTAGTTCATCAGGGCTACTGCTTAGAATTCCTCATAATCCTCCCCCCACATCTCCCAACATACCACCACGCCAACACAGCCTCAGTCATGTTCACTCCACTCTCCTAAAAGAAGAGGTCCAAGAGCTCGTCCAGAATGGGTACATCCTGCCAGAGCATTTCCATAGCAAAACCATATAGGAAGTCATCCTGCTGCTCAGTCAAGGGGGTTTCTTGATGGCCCTAAACCTCAAGAACACTTACTTCCACATCCTCATGCAGCCTGCTTATCGCCAGTACCTTCAATTTGTGATCAGTAGACAACACTAATAATTTGCAGGGTTTCCCTTCGGGTCACCACAGCTCTAAGGTTTTTTTTTTTTTACCAAGTGTCTGTCAGTGGTGGCTACTCACCTATTTAATGGGCATTCATGTCTTCCCATACCTTCACGAATGGCTGATCAAGTGCAACAACAGACCGCAAAGTTTAGAACACCCCAGGATAGTTCTAACCCAACTACACAGGGTCGCATTAAATGTAAACAAGTATCCCTTCCAACCCCAGCAGATCCAGCTTTTCTTGGTTTGGTGTTGAACTCTGACAGGGAAAGCATATCCCATCCAGCAGAAAGTGATGGGATTTCCACAGTTGTTGTCTTTTTCAGTCCACTTATCTGCTATCTTTTAAAAATGTAATGAATCTGTTCAGTATGATGGCATCCTGTATAGCAATTGTGCTACACATCAGATTGCACATTAGCCCACCCAAATTTGGGCTTGCGAGGCATTGGTCACAAGGGGCGGGCCAGTGGCAAGATTTAGTGTTCACAAAGGCCAACGTTCACTGCCCTATACAGTAGCGGAACAGCAACAACCAATTGCTTGGCAGGCTTTTCATGGACCATATCTCACAGGTGACCATCATAAGGGACTCATCACTCACTTTGGTGGAGCGCACATCTTGGCAACATGACTGGGCAAGTTAATCGAACCTCTCATCACCAGTGTCAACACATCATCTACCTACAGCCGATGGCCATCTGGCTTGCCCTTAAAGCCTTCTACAAGCTGGTTTATGGCAAGGTTGTACTTTTAAAGTCTGACAACATGACAGACAATTATTACATACAGAAGCAGAGAGTGTACCCACTCCTCTCAGCTGTCTGCACTAGCACACGAGATCAGGCACTGGGCAATCTGCAACAAGATCCATTTTCTAGCAGTGCAACTATTGGAGGGGATAATGATTTTACAAACCTGTTAAGCAGGACTATTCAACGAGTCCTCAAGTGGGAACGCTACACACAAGTCCTCCATAGGTACTTCCCGCACTGGGGAACCCAGTCTTTGACCTCTTCACCACCTTGGAGCATGAACATAGCCTACAGCAGAAGTCTTGAATCTGTGGTGCGTAAGCCCCAGGGAGGGGGCGAGGAGTCCTGGGAAGGGGGCACACATTCCCAGGCCTCACTTCTGCCTTTAATCCAAAACGTGTGCCTTTCATTGTGGAAATAAGACAACCATCCCGGGGACGGTTAATTCTGATCATTAAAATGTTTCAGCTGAAGCTTCATTGAGTCTCCTTGTAGGAAGCTGGATTTCCAGTGCAGTAACACTCCCCTCCCCCCCACCTTTTGCCAGATTTCTGATGCACTTTGTCTTGATGTGCCCTGGGTCCCAGCCAATCTGGTCCCCAGGGCCTGTATTATTTCTCAAAACTGTACCTTTCTACCCCGAATTGGCACCTAAAGCCATAAAGAGTATATGGCCTGGAAGCTTGTCATTACGAACTCCACAGCACCATAATGGTTGTACTGAATTCTGGGAAGTTTGGTATCAAACTTCACAGCTTAATAAACCCACCATGATGCCAGTGTGGGATTTAATATACCATGCACTCAGTGGGCATATTAGAGATCCCCTGAAACAGTACCAGACTCTAGTGGGTTCCCTGACTAGTAAACACGAGCCTGTCACCACAAGACATGTTTAGGGCCCCTGGGGCGGTAGCCTTCGCTCCCTGGTCCCAGAAACAAAGCCTTTCCTGGGTGGAGGTGGTCAGAGCTCCCCCTGGTCAGGAAGAGCCATCTGTGGCAGGGGAGCTTCAAAGACCTTGCTGCCTATGTAACGTTACCCCCAGCCTCTACTGCTATCAGGAGCAGGTCCCCTTCCTGCCTCCCCTCTTTTTCAGCAGGAAGACAGGCGTGAAAAATTAGAACAGCCCAGAAGGTGTGCCCACCACTGCCAACCCCACCCTTCAGGTGGGGGAAGCTAGGTGAAGCCCGCTCTTCAATGCACGCCATCTTACAGATGGCAGACACTCTCTAATCGGTGTTAGGGATTGGGCCCACTTCCCCACTTGGGGTGAGAACATCAAGGGTGTAGTCACCCTAAAGTCAGTAGCCCATTGGCAACGGACCTGAGACCCCTAAAATGCCCCTAAATACAGGGGCAGCCCTGAACCCAGAAGGCAGATTCCTGCAACCTACGAAGAAGGACGAAAGAAGATGCCCAGCAGAGGAGACTGCAGAGAAGAACTGACTTGGCCCCCGCCCTACCAGTCCGTCTGCAGTTTCGAGAGATCCTGTGCCAAAAGTCGCCTTGTCCTGTAGCCAACAACATCCAGAACCCCTGGGAGGACTGACTGCCTTCAGCAAAGACCATGTCGCCTGTGAACAGCAGCTCTGTTCAAAAGAATCACCAAAGAAAGACTCTGAGCCTGTTTAAGCCCAAGAAACACGACGCCTGGAACCCCCACTACGACAGTCACCTACGGCCCCAGTCAGAGTAGTCCATCGGTCCAAACGAGGTCCCTTAGCTTTCCAGAGAATGAGTCCACTGCGGGTAGACCCTTCCAGGAACACCCAACCTCGTCTGCAGCCTCTGCACGGAGCCCCCCCCAACCGGGAGTGACCCAGTAAGGTGAAAGCTGACCTCAAAAGGCACCCCTGCATCCAGCCGCCCTGCACCCTGGAGAAGAGGACCTGAGGTGCACCTATGTCCCCGAGCCCTCCAACTTACCTGCCCAGCTGTTGGTTCCTCCCGGAAGATTTCCTGGACTGAGCCTGCAGCCAAAATCCCAAACTGGCAACTCCCATTGAAAGCAACAGGGCACCCGACGCCAAACCAGCACTCTGCACATGGCAGCCCTGTGCCACTGTGGGTGCACCTTGTGTGCTAAACCGGATCCCCGGTTTGCCCTGAGCTAAACTCTAGGAGCTATGCTCCCACATCCAAGTGGGTTGCCTGTAGTCAGCCACCAACCGGAGGCCCTCTATCCCGCACTGGATAACATTGGACCTCAGCACTCTGCACCCGGCCTCCCTATTGCCGCTGAGGGTGCTTTTTGAGTGCATCCTCGACCCTCGGGGAACCCTTGTTCTAACCCAAGAAACTCAACCCCAAGGGCTATTTATTTACCTGTAAACCTATAAGTGTGGAGTTGGTAAATTGTATGTCCCCATAAAAAACGGTATGTTTATCAAAACTGATTTACTCACCTTTTATCTAGAAAATGACCCAGTGTGATATCTAGGCATATCACACGGAGTAGAAAAAGTAACTTAAAAAGTAATGTAAAAAGTAACATGTGAATAAATGACTTATCTGTAACCAAACCAATTGATTTCAACTGCATTCAATGGTATTCAACTGTATTATTCTTGCAAAGTACTATTTCACTTACCTGTACCAGGCCTAGCTTGGTTCTAGAAATAGAAATACAACTAAATAATATTTTTTTATACAAACAAATTGGTCTCAGTTCAGTGTTAGAGTGTGTGACATCATTTCTTGCCTGAGTGTGTACAATAAATGCTTAACACGACCCCCTGATAATGCCTTACTGCTGGTCCACACTACCACAAATAGAGAGTAAGGTATTATCTACTTTTACCTCTGCCTGCCTTTGGGGATCCAGTGGATTCGGTGCATACTGTACCATACTTTGGTATAGTATATACAGAGCCAGCTTCCTACACTCCTGTGTTGTGAAACAAAGCCGGGCAGACAGCTAAACAAGCCTTTGTGCCTGGGCGCCTGCTTGCCTGAATAAGATGTTAATGAGCATTATGAGTTCATCTTTAACTGTAAAGGGTAATCTGCAAATGTAAAGGATGCTCGGGAGCCTGTTCTGGCTTTAATTGCTCTAATCACTCCAACCATTGTAATATCAAAGATTACTTTTTATTGAGTGGTAGTGCAAAGAGTTAAATCTGCTGTTGAGTGCGTGCTTTTAATCTAAAATTGTATTTACACAGCGCCTAGTATCCCTGAGAAGCTGGTGAAGGGACAGTTATGTAAAAACAATTGCATTACGTACAATCTGGTATTACTAAACTCATTTGGAAGCACCATTCTATTGTATAACTATTTTCACATTTTTTAGCAGTTTATCTTATATTGTGTGTAATGCACGTATAAAATAATGACTTGCATATTTGCAGTGCTTTCAGTCACGGGCTCTGACCTTGAAGCACTAAAAATACACAAGTCACTATTCTCCACTGCACCAACCAAATGTAATTCTGTTGCTCTCTGGGTACACACAGACCTCTGAAGTGCATCAACTAATAAAGGTTTCATAATGTGCTAAAGTGCATTTCCCACTGAGTAATACATTTTTTTAAATTTATTTTTCATTTAAGCTGCCCATTATTTAGTATGTAACTACCTGATGGTGAAAGACCTAAAAAAACAGAATATTAATATATTGCTACTATTTTTCTAAATTGGTTTGGGATTTTTCTTGTCTTGGGTTTTCACTTTATTACGGTTTGAGTGCTGCATAGTTGCTTTAAATATTGCTTCCAAGTTAAACCTGCCTGCTTTGTGCCAAGCTAACAGAGGGTTAAACACAGGTTTATATTGTTACTTTAGTAATTCATCCTGATAAGGATTGTGATCCTTTTTTGAGTTGGGTTCTCACCCCCCGCAACTCCCCTTTCAACTAATAGTCCAGTTTCTTACACTGACTTACAGGATGCATGAAGAAAACATTTGTGCAGGACAAGCTCTGTATGATGTGTAATCATAAAGCCATCTCACAACAGACGCCTTGTTAAAAGGCTGGAGTGCACACCTACAAAACCTAACTGCAAGGGGTCTTTGGACCCCGTAAGAGCAAAACTTGCACTTAAACATCCTAGAATTCGGAGCAGTAATACTGGCCAGGAATGCCTCTAACTCTTGACCTTGAACCAGTGAGTTCTTGTAAGTACAGGCTGGGTTTTACATCACAAGATCAACCTGGCAGTAGAACATATGCCGGTATTACAGAACATAATGGCAGATGTCTTAAGTATTAAATCTGTAGACTGCCATGAATGGGAGCTGAACAGGAAACGACTATGATTGGTGTTGCGGAGCTAAATCTTTGCTACTCCAGAGTTCTCCAATTGGCATCATTGTAATTGTAAGCACACTTATAAAGCGCGGCTGCCACCCAGAGGGTATCCTGGCGCTTTTGACCATAAACATTACCTACAAGATGTTAACACTACGCTGCTCTCAGAAAGAGATGACTTTTGAGATCCTTTTTAAAAGACAAAAGGTCCTGTTTGCACCTTAGGGACATCGGTAAGGATCCTTACGCCAGCAGGTGATTTTCCTGATAGTCAAGGGTAAGCATTTTGACTCCTTGGTCAGGTCTACCTGCTCCACTCTACACCTCCCCCTCAAAACTAAACTTAGTTCTGAAGGTAATTCCGAAGTTGAAGAAAGAGCCAGGGGCACTTACACGGATTGCTTCGCCAGGGATTTCAGGTACACAGAGCTGTGGAGTCTCTCGGCAGAAACACAGATCCAATTCAGATTGACCTGTATGTTCTGTCCTAGTATCAAGGGCAAGTTTTACATTACAAACCAGCCTTGCTGTTGCAGACCTAGAGTATGACCTCCTTAACATCTTGAGAAAGATTTGTAAGGCAGGTAGAGCTGCTTCTACAGTGAAGTCCTATTTCACAACAGTTCTGCATTTGGGCTTTTTCAGAGACATTGGTCCCCTTTTGATGCACCTATAAGAGATACTGCCCTATCTTCGATACCTATTAGAGCGAGGTTTATGATATTCCTCTGTTAGGGTATACTTTGCGGCTATATCCAGATATCACTGGACTCAAACTGCATCTTTATTATCATGAAGCTAGAATAATGATTGAACCACATTAATAATATTTTTAAGGGGACATTTTTGCACCTTCCCTCCTCTGGCAAAAAAAAATCCAGCAGTTGGAGAGCTCAACATTGTACCAGGGTTTTATGTTTTAAAGACTCCTTCAAGCCTATACATAAAACCCCTTTAAAAACTCTATCGTTAAAAACTGTGTTTTTGTTAGGAATAAAATCTACAAGGTGCATTAGTGAAATTCAGAACTTTTCTTTTAAACTGCCACATATTTAAGGTTTTGCAAGAACAAGGTGACTTTCTACAAATCATAAATTCATATTCAAGTGCCAACTTATTTCTATTTGAAAGAGAAGTTTCAGTTACCAGCCTCTTACCCTTAACCATATAGAAAAGTCTAACATTCTTTAGGCCTGAAACATGTTTTTTTAAATTGTATATCAATAGTATTAAGAAACATTCGTAAAACTGATGAACTATTTGTTTTTTAAGGAAGTTCCAACAAGAGTTGTCCTTTGTCAAAACAGGACACAGCTTGTACCTGCTTATGCTACGCAAGAGCTGAGTGCCCCATCAGACACAAGAGCAGGGCGCACTAAACTAGAGACATAGCTGCCAAAGCTGTGCGATTCCCTGGAATGCTCCTTTTAGACAAAAGGCAGCGACTTGGGCTTCAACCCATACCTTTGACAAGAATTTGCGTCTGGATGTCCACTCGAAAGCTGTCATGGCATTGGGAGAGGCAGTGCTGTGTAACCTGTATTGTAAAAGGGAGCCTCATTTCCACCTATACTTTTCTAATAATGCAATGTGCTTAATTGGTAATCTTAATTCAAGCATTGTTCTGCTTGTTCTTCTGCTCTCACAGGCAGCAACATTTTCTCCAGACTGAGTGTCTCTCTCAACATGCGCCTTCTGAAAGAATCTGAAATGTAGCCATCAATGATTCTGAGGCGCATGGCTTCATCTGTAAAGTCATAGAACTTGCAATGTCTTATAAGTACGTCCAGTATTTCAACAAACTCATCCATTCTTTCACTAGACTGTTGTGGTGTTTTGCTGAATATATACCTTTCATAATCCACATTCGGCATTGGATTGAACTTGGCTCCCAACCCTTCTTCCACCTTTTGGTATCACATTGCATCAGGATGTGATTTTTTTTTTTACCGCTTCTTTCACTCCATAACCTGCAAGGTTTTTCAAATATTTAATGATTTTCTTATCTTCCTCCTCGAGTGCATCTATGAAGTCATCGAAGGTTTCATAGTACGCCGAACATCTAGCACCAATGTTCTCTTTCTTGGATGTGTCGAGCAGCTGTGGTGGCTGCATTGTATTTGGTGCTCCCTTCTGCCACCATTTTGCTAGTATGTCATTCTGCTGATAGCGATGTGCAGGGCGACTTTGAGAACTTCTGCGAGCCTCAGCCATGTGCAGAAGCATGTGTGCGGTATAGTTTAATTGCCCTAGAGTGTGAATATGCTCTTTTCTTATACCTTGTTGGCGTTATGATTATTTTCTCGCTTTGTCTGAATAGTTGCTTTATGTTTGAGGCGCGGCGTCTCTCTGCCGACAACATCACCGGTGGTATTGGCAGGCGTTCTGAAGACGCTCCTCTGCAGGGCCTTCTATTTCTTCTGCGGCCATATATGGACTGGAGCAGGGCTTTGACTCCACGTGCATTGGTCGCAGACTACTTTGCACTGATTCTGGGCACACGTGGCATGCACAAGCAGTTTCCCATACTGTTGCAAACTCTCAGGTGAAGCATTTTTATTTTCCACAGGCACGAAATTCCAGACACTTTACCAGTTGTAGCGTGTTCTCCAGCCTGGGAGCATGCAGATGGATTACGCCACACACGGGAGAT
Organism: Lissotriton vulgaris; assembly: GCF_964263255.1. Taxonomy (NCBI): domain Eukaryota; kingdom Metazoa; phylum Chordata; class Amphibia; order Caudata; family Salamandridae; genus Lissotriton; species Lissotriton vulgaris. Next base: position 496,437,982 of record NC_141689.1, read on the forward strand.
GCAGTTAAACATATCTTTATTCTTTAACCCCTTCGACGCTGATGACGAGCTCAGCTCGTCATGAAGTACACCTCTCGTACGCTCATGACGAGCTGAGCTCGTCATGAATCACGGGATTTTTAAATCGTCAGCGCACAGCAGGAAAATGCACCCACCGATAGTGTTAATATCCATTCCAGCTGTGCTTATACCACACCCTAACACCTCCCCTGCATACTTCCTGTTTATTGTCCGCTCAGAACCACAAGAGTCCTAGTGTTTATGGCATCAATATGCTGCAGTGAATAGAAAGTATCGATCAAAGGCTTGACATTGTTAATAGAGGTGCATACTGTACCTTGTATATATAAACTCTCTTTTTGTTTCAATAAAAATTACTGGAATTTAAAAAAAAAAAAAAAATGTTTTGAGCTGGGCATCTGAAACTACTTGCACTTTTTAGCTTCTATTGGGCAATCCCATTTTAACACCAGATGTGCTTTCTACTTTCTCCTTCCATGTTTCGCAGGCGGTTGGATTCCATCAGCCGGGCAGCATTAGAATTGCTTCAACTCCAACACGAGTGGATGAGTTTCGGTACCAAATGGCGCGGGCAGGCTGGCACCCAACGCCGCAGTCTTTCGTCGAGCCTGAGAGAGTGCAAGAGCTGTTTCCTCTACTCAACATGGAGAAGGTAAAGACGCGTAATCTGTTGTAATGGCTGTTTACAAGTATTTATTCATCTCTAAAGGTGGGTAGACACGAGCATTCAAGATTAACATGCCCTTTGTTTCATGAACAGGATTAAACAGTGAAGTGATGCCCACGCATTTTGTATAACGATGTAATGTACAGAAATGGAAATCATGGGAAATGTATCTAATTTAAATTTGTGGAGCGAAGAATACTATGCACATGAAAAAGCCACCTATATTATTATTAGAATTATTTCTCTAGGAAGAGGTGTGGTGCTGCGGCCAGGACGGCTGACTCCGGAACAGGGGGGCTCACAGTTAGATCCCTGGCGCCGGTGGCAGGTTAGCCCAGCACCTTGTGACTCTGGGCAATAGCTCGCTTAATCTTCCCTCGCCTGAAGTAGCTGCGCGCTTTACAAATGCTGGTATTAATATTAGGTGGCAGACCGAGCCACAAGGGGAGTGTAGCTATGTACCAGACCATCAACTGCCAAGGCTGGAATCTCCACACACCAGATAGAACACACTTAGATACTATGGGAGATAGAGAAGGTAGGAACACTAAGAAAGGACTACAGACACCAAGTAAGAATATACAACATACACATAACAAGATGACTTAGGATCAATAAAATAGAAGCACAGTAGTGAAGAAGAGAACAACGAACAGTTGAGTACTTTACACATAATAGGATATCATAGAATCATTATAACACAAAGTCAGCAATAAAAGGAGAAAACAAGTGGTTGATCATTAACTATAGAAGTAGAATCTTTTAAGATGCATGTTCATGTAATTTTAGAAAGCCCCATAATCAGGACCTAGTCTAATATGGTAAGATATGGAGTTACATAGTCTTCAGACAAGGCATGAAAATGCTTGCTTTGAGGTTTTCTGTTTCGGGATTTGGTAATTACTAGAATTGTATTATTTCTGTTTATGATAGCTTGTTTGCTCAGCTGTGGGTGGGAATTTAAGACTGAATTGAGTTGTGTGTAATCTTGAAATCACTTCTAGATCAAGTAGGAGCCAGTAAAATGTTCTTAAGACGGCAGTGATGTGAGGCATAATTTTAGTCTCCGGTAACCAGCTGAGCAGCAGGGTGGAGGATGGCTTTTAGTGGTACAGTAAAAGAGTTAGAGCGGCCTGCTAGGATTGCATTTCCTCCACCAAGATGTGTAGGAACCAGATGCTTGTAGTAGGTTTCCGCTTCCTGAACGGATGATGTTGCTAGGAACCAGATTTGGTTATAAAGTTTATAAAGATTCAAAGAAGTAGCTTTAACAATTACTGTGGTTATCGACAAAATTAAGTAAAAATTAATGTGGATGTTGGGATACTCACAGTACCCGCAATCTTCATTTGGTCAGAGAATGTTCCCTTATACCACCCTCTCAATTTCCGTTTCCTCTGTAGATCTGATTCTTTGGATCTGTTGGTACAGCCTTATCCTTGAGCTCTGTAAATCTGAATCAGAAAAACAGAGCACATGCAAAAATAATAAATCTAATTTGCAGACCATATGGCGATGGCCACAGCTGTGAACTCACAGCGCCAATTAGTTTCCACTGACCCAGACCTGGATCTACTGAGCACATTACAATTGTTTGGAGTTGTACACGTGGGCATGGGAGCATCATCTGATTCTTTGAAGGATGTGGGAGTTCTCAAAGGGATAGATATTGCCCCCATAACTGAAAAATGCTCATGGCTGATCATATGGAATTTTACGAAATGTCCATAGAAACTATTTATTTTTGTTGTTCACTGGCAATGTGTGAAACCATATTTCCATATTTGTTGATTGGATTGTTTTTAACACAAAGCCTATCCACAGGGCAACTGTGCTTTGCTAAGTTAACTGAGCCTTATGTATATGTGGGCTAGGTAGAGAACCTGTTGAAAAGCCAGGCCCTCCGCTCAAGACTTTGGTTGTTTGGTATGGTCTCACAGGAGATTCATGGACCATGCCATCACCAGTATAGGTGAGGAGGCTCCAACACACTGCATGGGTATGCATGTCTTCATAGGCAGTAGAGTTCATCGAGGTCTGCAAAGTATGTGAGCTGCCTGGTGTGTGAGATCAAGTCTGTGATACACATGTTAAATGAGAAATAGGGATGGTCTAAAAGTCCCAGGACACTAAAGGACGCTAATACCTTTCAATGGTGGCAGCTATTAGTGGAGTACAAGTTCATCATGTTTCAGAGCATTCTTTGCCTGGCAAGGGAAGTATTCTGACATAGGGTATAGACTTTGATGTTTTGAACATTGTTTTTGGGAGCCATCCTTACCTAGGGTATCAACTTTAACTTGCACTGTTTATCAGAAAGAGAAGAGAAAGGAGGATCCTTATTTATACAGGCCTGTTTGTTTTCTTTAGTCACAGTATGGTATTAAGGTGTTGATAATCATGAGGAATTAATAGCTTGTTGCCATGAAGGAAGATGGAACACTAATGTGTATTCCTTATGTTAAAGCTGATTAAATTATTACATTAAGAATCCATCGGAGCACAGATTTCATTTAATCAAATTGCGTTCCAGACCACCATTGAAAAAAAACAATTTATGGCATTTTTCTGGTCTCCCAATAGAAAAAAGCACCTTCTAAAACTTACCCTTCAACAAATCTGCCACTGTGCTCCACAGCTTCACAAATACAATTCAATACAGACCACTGAAAGGTGAAACCCATCATCCCTGAAAAACAGAGGTACTCCAAACAAATATACCTTCCTCCTCACAAAACATGCTCATCTCTCTGTTCACTTTGCAGCACACTCTATCAACGCTCCAGGATTTTTGCATCTTGCCACTCCCTCCTGGGCAATGAGTCATTCCACAGCACTATTCTACCTGACCAGCCCCTTTCAATTACCGCAAATCTGCCTTCTGGCCTTCAACAACACCAACCCTTACAGCTTCACAAGGTAATTTTCCCAGAGATACACCAACACCACATCCTGACAACACACATTAGGTGTGGGAAGTCAAGAATTACCAGACTGAAGAAGAATCTTTTTAGAAAATATGTCTTCTTTATTCGCATATAACTTCAGCCATGGCACGGAGCAGTGCGACTCTCAGGATCCCGATCAGAACTGAGAACAAGTTAATCGAATCCTCAGGGACGCACACTCCAAGCACGCAGCCACCAGAACATTTTAGAAATAACATTCTAAAAGACAACAATACAAACCCACTACATCACCTTCCCCCTTAACACAAAAAAATGACAATCAGAATGTAATACAATCCTTAAACCTAGAAGAAAGCTATTTACTGCTATTGACAATCAGTTTGTAATATAATCATTAAACCTAGCAGGAAGTTTTTTACTGCGACATCCCCGAACAGTTTTATCCGAATTATCATTATGCACTCCACCAACAGGATCCCCATTAGACAAACTCACATTCACACCCCTGGAGACAGACAAATCCTGATCTTGTAACCAATAAGTCCACTCTAAACCGTGTGAACCCCTACCTGCCTTCTTATCTCTAATTAATTCTGCCCTGATCCTTTCTCAACTTAACCACCTGACTTTAGTTCCACCAACCCTTGTCTTCCAGAAATACAGCTCCTTTGCTAACCTTACAAACCAGCACAGGATCAGAAAATAGAGACTTGCCTTTTCTAATCGTAAAAGGTTTTTTAAATAACACTCAGTCCCCTTCATAAATTTCCAAATCACTAAGGGAACCTTTCTTGTCATATCTTTTCTTAATCTCTGACTGTTTTTCTTTGACTACTGTCGACAAACCAACTGAATCAGTACCCATAGACAACTTATTGTCCAACCATTTTTTTAAAAACATAGTTTTTATTGTTTTGCTGCAATCTCGCAAATTCAGCACAATTAAGAGCCAGGACAAACTTGTACATCAGCATACCCCAGTGATCTTAATAAGCATTCAGGATTGCCTATGCAATTAAGTCTGCTGCGTTGTCTGCGGCCGTCTCAATCTTCCAGTCCTGACGCAGTTCGTGTGTGGGTGCCGTTTTACTGTCCGTACCCAACTGACCCTAATCCCAACCCCAACTCGATTACCCCCAACCACCCCCCCAAGGCGTGTCACTTTTGGAGCTCACTTCTGCCCTTGGCGGCTAATACCATGAGTGTTCTATGGGACGGGACCAACAAAAATGCTATGGTGTCAAGCATCCCATATATGGGCCGAGTACAGCTCTGTGCCGGTAGGTTAGAGTGTGATCCAACCGACTGCTTTGTTATGCCGTGGTGGCCTCGGGACTAACTGCTAGGACATCATCATGTGCATCCCCAGGGGCTATAAGTTCCAGAACTAACCCCTCCCAGGCTCTCGCCCTCCAACACCTTCTCATTGCCCGTTCTACGTGCTATTTGTAATCGGATAGTTCCCTCACACTCAGCTCACTTTTGGAATTCTGCCTTCCACTTCTCTATACTAGGACCCTTTTTCGCTTTCCAATGGGTGGTTATAGTTCTTTTAGCCAATAGGAACCCCATATCAATAGATTTGCTAGTGATTTTGTTGTTTGAGGTGTGGGGTAACCAATGTAGGATACAATGTGCCATGGAGGGTTGTAGGTCTCTATCAGTTATATCTATCAGCAAGGCCGTCGCCTCCCTCCAAAAGAGGTCAAGAGATGGGCAGTCCCACAACATATGCTTGAAATCCGCTTCAGCTATTGCGCACTATGGGCAGGACGCTGACTGGGTCAGGAAATATTTGTGCAAACGGGCTGGTGTTAGATATGCTCTGTGGAGGAGGGGAAATGCACTAATTGAAATTCTGCATTTCTTGTGCTTTTCCAGGCCCTTTCTACAATCCCGCTCCATGCTGCATCTGGGATGTCCCTCCCTATGTCTGTTTCCCATCTAAGCTTCAGGGCTGCCATGGGGGAAAGGGATTCTTGTATCATGCGCCTATAGGGACATGTCACCGCTTTTATAGTGCCCGCTGCCATCACTACATATTGGCACCCCATGGAAGTGGGTGGCTCTGTAAGGCCCGTTTTTCAATGTTTTCTAATGGCTGTCGTGAGAGCAGTGTATTGCAGAAAGTCACTGCCTGGCAGATCATATTGGGCTCGTAGGTCGTCAAAAGGAATCGGGGCTCCCTCCTCATAAAGGTCCCCCTTTGTCATAATCCCTGTTGGGCCCAGGTCTCCCATCTCTGCCAGTTGCCCCCAGGCGGTAGGGCCCTGCACAACTTATTGTCCAACCATGACAGTAATAGAACGGAATTCACTTTCCTACCCCTAAGCAACTCAAAAGTAGTAACTCCAGTAGTGCAATGTGGAGAGGTATTGTAATTCCACATATTTTCTTCCAAAAATGTTCCAACATCAAGACCAACTGCAATAGCTGTTTGAATACCTTCTTTAAGAACTTTATTGCCTCGTGCAACTAGACCATTTGAAGAAGGAGAATACCTTGCCACTTTCAAATGCTTAACATCATTAGATTCCAAAAATGTTCAAATTTTACCAGACACAAAGTGAGTTCCGTTATCAGTAACTAAGGATTTAGGTGCTCCTTCTAACTAAAACAGTTTCTTCAAAAAAACAATAGTATTATCAGTATTAGGTGAATCCACAAATTTATAAAACATCCACTTTGAATGATAATCGACTGCCAGAATGAAATACCTAAACTCCTCAGCTAAAACGATATAAGGACCCGAAAAATCAAGGCCAACTTTATCCCAAGACTTCTCAGGAAACTAGGTGGGATGCAAAGGCAACTTAGAGAGTTTCCAGTGTTTGTCCGAAAGTAAACACTCCTCACAAACATTCACTAGACTCCTAACCTGAGCTTCCAATGCGGGCCACCAGTAATGCTCTTTAATCTTCATACACCCAAATGACCCTTATGTCCGATTCTGATAATAGCTTTTCTCAGATTAATAGGAGGTACAAATGTATCTCCTCTTAGAACAAAACCATCCTTAACTGTGAGCTCGTCAGCAACCAATGCGAAATTCCTTAAATCGCCAGACAGGTTTCTTATTTCAGGCCAATTACCACTACAAAATTCTATCACCTTGGAAAGAATCGTATTATCCAAACAAGCTCTCCTCCAATCTGCTTCCGAAATAAACAAACCACAATTCTCAACAGCATCCAAAACAGCTACACATTCCAGTTCATCCTCATCAAACTTTTCTTCACCATCTTTCCCCATTAACATTCTTGACAGACAGTTGGCGCGAAAAATCTTTCCTCCTTGAATTTGTTTTATATCAAAGTTGTATTCCTTTAACTTTGATACTAAACGGGTCAACCTAGCTGACATGGTATTATTAATGGACACTTTGTTAAAAATGAAAAAACGAGAATATCATCTAAATAGGCTTGAACACCCACCATGCGTTTAAACATTGTATCCATTATTCTCCGAAAAATGATAGCCGCAGATGCTAGCCTGAAGGGAAGTCTCAGGAATTTATATGTGCCAAAAGGTGTAACAAACGTCGTTAATTCCTGAGACTCCACTTCTAGAGGGATTTCGTGGTAGGCAGACTTCAAGTCAATAAGGGAAAACCATTTAGCCCCCCCAAATTTGCCAGAATCTTGTGAATTTTAGGAAGGGGATGGCAATCAATCAAGATGTTTTTATTCAGACCCCTCCAGTCCGCACAGAGCTTAATTTTCCCAGACTTTTTGCGGGCCACGACTATCGGAGCCACCCATTGTGAAGACTCTGTGGGTTGAATGATTTTTTTGAGCACATAAATCATCTAGCATAGCCTTTATCTCCTGCCTTGCATTTAAAGGAACAGGTCTGACCTTGTGCATCACTGGTTGTGCATTAGGTATTAGCCTAATTTTATGTTCAACATTTTTAATACAACCCACTTGATCTTTAAACACATCCTTAAGTTCATCCAGCAAGTGTTTAAAATTCACTTCAGCTTCATCCACACTATATACAGAAATTTCTTTCACCTTAATAGGATTATCATCACCGGGTACTATATACAGACCTTTCCAGCCTACTATGTTCTTTCCCTTTATTGCAAAATACACTGTAGTAACAATATTGCGGCCCAACACCTCTACTTTAGACCAGAAAAAACCTAACATATTGATGCCCTTGTCACCGAATGCTTTCGGGTTCACATCTGAATAAGAGAAAGATCTCCTTGCCCCATTTCTCAAAAAATTAAGAATCACGAAGAATAGTTATCGGTGACCCAGAGGCAGCCATTACTTTTGCTTGAATTCCATCAATTAAAGCATCGCAAAACGGACTTTTAATTTCCAAAGTCTCATCCTCTTATTCTAAAGTCAAAAGTAAATTGTCAAAAGACTCTGCACATGACTCCACATCGATGTTTATATTGTGCACCTGAACTGATCTCTTCTGCCCTTTACAAAGTTTCTGAAAATGGCCAATCCTTTTGCAATTGGAATATCGCTTACTCAAAGCGGGACAGCTGGAAAGTTGCCATTGTGATACTTCGAACCACACCTATAACAGAACGTTTGACCTTTCTTCTGTCCAGGAACGTTTTTTTAAAAATTATTCTACCCCCCTCCTCCCCACTAAGTACACTTTCCTCCGAAGTGTTCTCCTGATCATAAACCAGATTAACTTTGCTTGTAGTACTTGCTTGCAAAGCTTTAGTAGAAATTGCTGATCTCTCAATACTTAAAGCTAAGTCAATCACCTCCGAGAGAGAGGGATTTTTACAACTTAAAATTATTTCCTGAATTTTGTGTGAAGCAAAATTGAATACACCTTGATCTCTTAATTATGTCATCAGATAAAGGTCCAGATCCGCATGTTGTGGCCAAAACTCTTAGAGCAGAAATATATTCTTCAATTTTTTCTTCACCCTGTTTGCATTTATAGAATGTATGTCTTTACAACATAATACTAGGAGACTCAGAAAATTGTTTTTTAAGTCTCTCAATAGCTTCTAAATATACATTCCACTGTCTGTCACCTGACTGACTAGTTGGTGGAGGAATAGGAGGTAAGCTTTGGAAAATGCTTTGTGCTGCCAAACCTAAACTACCAAAAAGGAGTGCAAATATTTTCTTTGAGGGGAATATTCTGTAGCATCAATAGGAACAATGTAGTTTTCAAACAGACCAAACCGCTCTAACCAGGGTAGACCGGGTTGACCTGGTTTCACAAAAAATGGTGCAGGTTGAGTGAGTTGGGTGACTTGCTGAGCTGTTGCCATATTCAGTAAAATAAATAACTGTATTACTTTCCTAAAAACAGACAGAAAATCAAGGAAAAGCAATGAAAGTTATAAAACGCAAACTAATTGCAAGATGTGCGTATCACTGTGATACGCCAGTAACAGAGCAAATAAAGAGATGAATTCCATAAATATTCAAACAATAGGTGTGTGCATCGCCGTGATGCGCAAACTAATGATTCCAGAGCGTATATCATCATTGAGAATAAGGGCAGAAAATCAATTGTTAGGTGTGCGCATCACCGTGACGCACAAACAGCTGATAAAAATAGCCGAAGACGTGAACCAAAGAACTGTGCCTCAGTAACGTATGCACAGCTGATCCTCGCTGTCATAGCAACCAAGGCTTTTTCCCCCAACAAAGATGGCCGCTCAGCGTTCAGACGCAGTGCGAAGACGTAACAGGAGAAGTTTGACGAGGACACCAGGCTCACTACTGGAGAGTTCCAATCACGCAGTGTCCATAAACGTAGACCTCAGTGCGAGCAATCGCGCGAGCTGCCCGTGAACATTGGTCTCCGTGCAAGCGAGCGCACAAGCCGCCAACGGCTGACAGGAGCAACCGAGCTGAAAGCGCCCAAAATTAAAATGGATCCTACCGGGTTTCTTCAGGAAGACGTAGAACGATGCGCCACAGAATTTTTGTTCCACCTGTAGCTAAGAAGCACTCAGAAGCAGTGACAAGTGGTTTTTGCTGCTTGGGCTTCTTCTAGTGACTGAAGTTATTCTCCCAAACGTACCCAAATGTGGTGAGTCAAGAATTACCAGACTGAAGAAGAATATTTTCAGAAAATGTCTTCTTTATTCATATATAACTTCAGCAACGGCACCGAGCAGCGCGACCCTCAGGATCCCGATCAGAACTGAGAACAGTTGATCGAATCCTCAAGGACAGGGCTTTCTCCCTCACCATAGCGCCTAGCAGCCTGGTATTTACCCAAGTGTAGGACCTCGCGGTCTGCCGTCTCACAGAATTCAACGAGAAAAGCCAAACGTCTTCCCTCCCTCCCTTTCTTGGTCTGTGGAGTGGGCTGATAAGCCATCTATGTCAACGAGATCGCGCTCTATGTGCACCAGTGTGTTTCGAAGATCTTTATGAACTCTGGAATGTTTCGCTATGCAGACTCCCCGGATGTATGCCTTGAAGCCCTCCCACAAGACTGCCAAGTGTCTACTGATCCTGTATTAATCGAGAAGTATTTGTTGATGGCTTCGCAAATCTCCGCATTAAACAGGTCATCTTGTAGAGCGCAGCTCGGGAAGCGCCATTGCCTCTCGAAGCCCACCGGACCTGGGACCCGTAGATGGAGTTGCACCAGGGCATGATCAGAATATGTTCTTGGCAGCGTCCCCAATGACCGGAACCAGCCGGCAATGCCTGGGGAGACTAGCGGAAAGTCAAACCTGGTCCAAGTGTTGTTGTCCGGAGCAATGGGTGTATTCTGTGTGTTCGGGGTTTCATTGGTGCCAGATGTCTAGTAAGGAGCAGTGTTCACATAACTCTTGTAGAGCGCGGTGCACTTGTGGCTTGGCATCTGGAGTCATGGCAGATCTGTACAGTCTTGGGTTCCGTAGCAAATTCAAATCCCCCCCCCCCCCACCCCCCCCAATCAAAAACAGGCTTGGTTCTAGCCTACCTAATTGGGCTTTTAGTATATGGAAGAAGTCTGGTGAGTCCATGTTTGAGCCATAAACACAACCAGTGCCGTGTGGTGTCCCATGAGTGATGCCGTAACTGTTACATATCTGCCCTCGCTATTCTCGAGCACTGGTAGGGGGCTGAAAGGGACCCTCTTGTGAATAAGGATGGCGGTGCCCCTGGCGTAGTTGCTATAGTTAGCAAAATATCTATGTGCTCCCCAGCTGGTAGCAAACGGGCTTTATCTGATTTGGGTAAATGCGTTTCCTGTAAATAAGCAATATCCACATTGTGTCTCAGTAAATAGTGAATACCCTGCCTCTGTTTGCAGTTGTCGTACAGTCCCTTTACATTCCAAGACTTTAAGGATAGGCCGGACGGACCTTCAACGTTACCTAACCGGGCCATCTATCATATTTGTCAAGCATAGCGTAATTGCATAACAGTGAATAGCGAAGAAACATGACAGTGACCATTGCTGCGCAGCAAATCCATATTTCAGTGTAATCTCATATTGGGTCAACCCCACAACCTGTTAGGTAAACAGAAGCAAACAATTAAACAATGCCATTACTCCAACAATATTGGCCTAACATCTTTGAAAACAGTCTGATTTCCACATCCCCAAGTGTTTGGGATAACTTCCATAGAACAAAGCCTCCTTTCAGCTTCCTTCACAACTCCTATCTGGAAAAGGTGTGTCTTCAAGTAGCTGCAACCTCCCAAGAGCCTTGTGCAGAACCCCCAAGAGCTGTGATGCCATAACCCTTCATCGGTCTCCATGTCTAAAACCTCCACTCCACCAAATCACCAGAGCAGCCCTTCTCATTCGGTTATGCCAAGAACATCACTCATCTCCCTTGTGATTTGTCTTTGACCACACCAGCCTGATTCAAACACAGATTGTTTACCCCTCAATGTTATCCCTTTGTACCCCCCTTGCACTGCAATCTCAACAGCTCTGCTACCCTGAGCGCTACAAAAAAATAGCTGAACCATCAATAAAGCAAATGTCACGTCCGACCTGTCTCTCCAAATACCTAACAGTAGCCCCATCAAGTTCAACACTCCCAAAGTCATAGGTCTCTGCACCTTCTTATTCATTCCCTTTCTCCAGGCCAACTCTCCAAAAGTCTCTTACCCATCTCTACAGCCAATGGCTCTTGGCCCCAATAGAGCTTTTCACAGAAAGCCAATCTTGCTAACTTGGAACGAACATTTTTCGATCACCACTATTATAAAGTTTACTACATTGTCCCAACCCTGCTTCAAACTCTGTACTGTATTCCTCCGCCTCGCTCCAGATGGCAAGTAATCTACCTATGCCTGAGTGAAAGCCTTTCATGTTGACTCAGACAACAGCCACTCAATCAACTCTACCTCCTGTACGACCCTATGTCGCAAAAGTGCAGAGGTATCTTCATCTACACTGCAGGCCCCTCTGGAGCCAACTTAGAGAATCTCCTCCACTCTAAACAAGATAAAGCATCTGCAATGCCTTTGTCAATTTTAGCTATATGCCTTACCTTGAACACAATATTGTTGCAAGCACTCCATCACAAAGCTCTCAAAAGCCACTAGACTTTTCGATCCCTCGCTGACTGTCTGTTCACTGTATTAACAATGGACATGTTGATGTTACTTGAAAAGTATCTCCACCCACAAAACCACTGCCGCTATCCAGGGAAGGAATTCCAAAAAGGTAATCCTACATCCACCAATCTACTACTGTTCTGCACACCGGGACACTTGCGAGTAAATCCCAAATCCTGCTCCACCGGAAGCGTCAAAAAAGCTCTGAATGGACCGTTGCACCACCATTCTCAAGCCTCTCCAGGGTATTCCATTGAATTCCAATAAGAAAGTTTGCCACACCATCAAATCCTATTCAAAATAGCAATACCTAGGCAACTTCAGGGTCCTGCTAAGATATCAGGTACAAAGACACAATGATAGTAGGAACACAATTGTGGTGTATAGTGGGGCAGTGTACAGGACAAATAAGCTAATATAACAATTTCATATACTTCAAATTTATTTAACAAATTTCACAAAGAGTATTATATTTTAAAATAAAAAGAACATATACATAATTCATCAATAAACAAATTAATACATAAGATTTCAACACGGTTGACACAATTAAAAACAATTAGCACAAATAAGATTATACATTTATAAAAAACAACAGCCAAGTGGATAAATGAGGAATCTCTACGCACGTTTCGGCGTAACACACGCCTTCTTCGGGAGACCACTTGTGATTTCTAAAATTGCACGAAGATATGCGCAAAGTGAATAGTTGCAGATGTCGCATCAGTTACAACTTGACGGTTCTGCCACCCTATTTATGGACTTGTGATAAGGCAGTCACAATCGACTAGCTGTCCTTACTGTTTAACGCACTATGACTGACTGTAAGCAAGAATGTAGTCAGTCAAAATTATTTTAGCAATCTTTAAAACTTGAGGAACCTGCTGCCTTCTATGCAGTCCAATATGGATTTTAATTAAAAAAGCACTTTTAGCTTCACCAATTGAGTTAAAGGGTCAGCCAAGTTAACTGGTGAAATACTTATCCGACAAGGTGAACATCACCTTCGGTTTAAGTAGTTTGGAACTAAATGCGTGATGAGTCAGGTTTCTGTTATTTATTTGGAAAGGGGCATGGATGGCCCTTTAAGCACGATGGCAGTATTTGCTGTGTGCGATGTCCGTGACGCCTAATGGGGTTCTGGTATAAGTATTAGTTCACACCATCAAATCCGCCTTCATCCCTGCTGAGAGTTGCAATCTGTGATGGGGCAAAAATGCCCTTGTAAAAGAGCCAAACCCCATCTCCTGGAAAATGTGTGTCCAGCCTTCCCCACCATACATTCCTAAATAAATTCAAAGGGCCCAATAACACCTTAATATCACAAACTTGCACTTTCTACTTGGCTAGCATCTCCTTCAACAATGTCAACAATCTCTCTTTTTTGTCCTGTGGTAACCATCCCTCCATTTTCTTAGAACCTAATTCCACCCCAGAAATGTTCACATCGCACTCTGCCCCACCGTCTTATATAGGCCCAAAAGCACCCCAAAATCCATGATCAAGTCCTGAAAACTTTAAAGGAATTTGGCGCGCTTCTGAAGCAGCCTGTCCAGCAAAGAAGAAATCATCCAAATAGTGTGGCATGCATTTCTCACTAGTAATCTCATGAGCAAATACTGTAAGAAGCTGCTAAACCTCGCAAAAATAGAACAAAAAATCGAACGGGCCAAGGTCAGAGCCTTGTCAACAAAAAAGAAACCTCCAAATTGTATGCTCAGTAGCTCACAGTCCGCTGGGTGCACCAGGACAGTCAAAATGCAGATTTTATGTCACACTTTGCCAAGAGTGCACCAGACCCACCATCTTTGTCACCAGAGTGAACACATCATCTAATGTGGCTTACCTCCCCAAAGTCAGCTCCTCCAGAATGAAATCACTGATGGACAGCCCCTCAGATTAGGATAAATACTGAAATAGCCAAAACTTCTCATTCTCCTTCTTGGGCGCAACTCCGGTGACAGAAATCATCAATGATCCAATGGGCACTCATCAAAAACCCCCACAATTCGCCATTCTCTCACCTCCTTCATCAACTTTGCATGCACCTACTTCTCATGCCCATGGATTAATCGTACATTCTCCGCCTATTACCTGTTGCATATGCCCTTGTTAAACACCCCGGTACAAAAGGGGGTGGTGATGGACGGAGCATCTAAATCAATCAAACACTCACACCCGAACAAGGGACTCACGCCCTTTTGTTTTTTTTTAAAATAATTTTTATTATTGCAAGATACGACAAAAACCATTACACTTCCGTGCCATAATACAGTTCATGTTTTAACAAGGTTATACCACTAATATCATTTTGAATAGTTAACGTAAATAAAAAGTAACAATTATATGGTAAATGTGTGGGAACAAATCGATGCTTAAAAGCAGAAAATACATTTTGAACCGAAAAATTTATAGTAAATTTAGAGAGAAAAAAAGAAAAAAAAAAAAAAAAAAGAAAAAAAGACAAAAAAGATAGACATTACAGGGCCTGTCCCCCCGTCTTGCCCTTCAAAAAAGTGTTTCCAGATCTTTTCTTTTCTGATAAGGGCTTTTGGGCCTCTATATTTGGCTAAGGAAAGTTCCATAGTTCTAATTTCGTGAACTAATGCGAGCCAATCTGCTACTCTAGGGGGTTCTTTAGATATCCATCCCCTAGCTATAGTTAGTCTTGCGCAAGCTAGCAAAATCGTTATAATATCCTTATTAGGGGTGTTGGTATCCTGAATATCTAATAGAACCAATTGCCCAGTAAGCTCCGGCATAGATATCTGGTTAGCTCTACAGTGGTCGGAGATATTGTTCCAAAAGATGGAAAATGCGGGGCAGGAAAATAGCATGTGTTCGACTCCTGCCGCGACTGTGTTACATTTGACACACATAGATTTGTCTGAAATAGAGTGTCCTTGGGTCCATCTAGATATTTTTTGTGGTGTATAGTACAGCTCAGTAGTTGTTCTATATAATTGCATTCTGAGATTAGAGGAGTGTACTATATCAGTTAAGTGGGTTAAAGAGTTTCTAATCTGGTTCGAGTTTATGTTTAAATTTAACCTACAAGACCATTTAGCAGCAATTTGAGTTGTGTTTCCTTCCTTATCTTTAGTTAGCCATTGGTATCCTGCTTTTATCAACGACTTTATTTTGTCAGAGTAGATACACACAAGAATGTCTGAGTGTTTCACTTCCGTTATTTTCATTTTGTTATGAAAAAAGTCTCTCAATTGTCTATATCTAAAATGCATATCTTCTGTGAGCCCGTTGGTAATTTTTAGGTTCTCAAATTCGGTCAGTCCATTAGTGCCATAGAGGTCTCCTAGTGTAGTTATTTCATGTCTGATCCATCGGCTCGCCAAACCATCAGAGAATACGCCCGGAAGACCGGGGTTATTCCATAATCTAAGTTCAGCGTTAAAAAATGTGCTTTTACTAATAAGTAGAATTTTATCCCAGATTTTTATAGCATGCTTAGCCGTCTTGAATTTGACCCGCTTAAAGTAGTTTGGATCGTGCACTCGTAGCAGAAATTGGTTTGAGTCGGCTCCTAGCATGTACTGATGAAAAAATAAAGAGGGGGTGTTTTTTAACAAGCTCCTTATTCGTAAAAAAAATGTGGCTAAAAAGTAAAGGTTAAAGTCTGGGAAAGAGAGACCCCCTTTAAAAATAGGTAGTGTCAAGAATTTAATCGCCCTTCTTGCCTTTTTATAGCCCCATAGGAAACTGCTACATATGCCGTCTAGTTTTCTAAAAAAAAGTTTATTTGGTTGCAGCGGAATAGCTCTACACAAATACAACAACTTGGGTAGTATTTTCATCTTAATCAGATTAAGTCTCCCTATCAGACTAAGAGGTATTTTATGCCATTTTTTGAGGCTATCGGATGTTTCCTTTAAAAAAGAATCATAGTTTATTTTCAAAATTTCCCCCACTTTGGCAGTAATTTTAATGCCTAAATAAACGGCTTCTTTACATGTGTTATAAATTTGTGATTCCGGGGTATAATTGAGTATGATTTGAGTTTTGTTTACATTCAATTTGTACCCAGAAATTCTCCCAAATTTTTGTGCTTGGTTTATAATTTCTGGCATAGCTTTATTGACGTCGGGTGTATAAATTGCTATATCGTCAGCAAAAGCTGTTAATTTAAGAGCTATATCTCCATGACAAGCCGGCACAATATTGGTTTGATCGTTTAAAGCATTTAAAAAAGGTTCTAAAGACAGGGCAAAAAGTAAGGGAGAAAGGGGGCAACCTTGTCTTGTGCCTCTTGCTATCTTAAAATTGGCGGAATTTTTGCCTCCATAGCTTATCATAGCCTGAGGTTCTTCATACAATGACTTAACCCACTCTAAGTAGGAGCCTGTAATGCCCATTTTACTTAATACTGCCCAGAGATATTCCCACCCCACTCGGTCGAATGCTTTTTCCGCGTCTAGCAATATCATGCCGAGTGGGGTGTTAGTGGTTTCCGCAACATCAAAAGCTGTGATTGAGGTATTGACATGCAAAGTGGTATCTCTGCCTACCACAAAACCATGTTGTTGGGTGTTGACAATGTCCGGCATGTAAGAAGCTAATCGATTGGCTAGGATTTTCGCAAAAATTTTAACATCAGAATTGAGTAGAGATATGGGTCGGTACGAACCGCACTCTGTTTCGGGCTTTCCCTTTTTAAAAAAAAAGATAATTTTGGCTATTTTCCATGAAGCAGGTGCTTGTTTAGAAAGAATAATTGAATTAATCACCTCTTGTAGTAGCGGAAGCAATTCCTGAGAGCAAAGTTTGTAAAACTCCATCGGTATACTATCCTCTCCTACCGCCTTCCCTAGGGGCAGGTGATCGATTGCTAGTTTAATATCCTCGAGTGTTACATTAGAGTTTAGGTGTTGAAGTGCTTCAACATTTAAAGCCTGCATTGGGGTTAAGTATTGATCAAGATAATGTGAGATCTCTGTTTTATGTGGTATATCATCTGGTGTATAGAGTTGTTGGTAAAATTTGACAAATTGGTTTAGTATTTGCTCCTCCCGTTCATACATTATCAGATCTGGTCCTATTATTTCTTTGATTTTGGTTTTAGCTTTTTTATCCGCGGTTTTATATGCCAATATCTTCCCGATTCGGTCGCCACCTTCATATTGATCTAGCTTATATTTTTGTAATTTAGACATATATCCTTCTCTCAAGGTTTTTTTTAATCCTGCTTGTAGTTCCGCCAATTTAACTCTAATCCTCTCCACATTATTTTTTGAGTAAAGTGTTGCCTCAGCCAGTTGCTTTTCCAAATCCAGTAGTTTTAATGTTAGTTTTTTATTTTTCTTGTGATTTTCAGCATTAAGTCTAAATACATATTGTTGGACGAAGCCCCTAATGCTGCACTTACAGGTATCCCATACAGTGTTTATGCTGGCCGAATTGATATTTAATGTGATAAACTCCTGTATATGTTTTTTGACTAATGTAGTAAATGTAGGATCGACAAGTAGGTGTCTCGGGAAAGTGAACTTACGTGGTTCTTTCATATTTAGATCTTTGAATATAATCTCCAATAGCAATGGGTTGTGATCAGATGTAACTTTAGGGCATATTTCAATTTCACAGTTATCCAGCACTTGATCAGAGGCCCATATCATATCAATTCTGGAGCAAGATCTATGTGGCGCAGAGTAGTAGGTAAATCCTGCCAACATAGGGTGTTTAGATCGCCATAGATCTCTGATATTATTCAATCTTGCAAGTTCAAGGATTGATGCTCTAACTTTATGCATTCTTTTAAAGTTCTTTGGCCCCGTAGAGTCTATTTTGTAGTCCATGACACAATTGAAATCTCCGGCAATAATAGTTTCGCCTTCCCATTCGAGTAGTTCTACACTTAGCTCTTCAAATACTTTGGGGTTATCAATATTTGGTCCATATATTACACATAATACCAATTTGACATTATCGAATTGCATCTGTGCTAATGCCCACCTGCCGCGAATGTCAGAAGCCGTTTTAATGGTTTCTATTGGAGCTCCTCTTAGTTTTAGAATAGCTACCCCCCTTATAGTCTCATTTAGAGTTGAGCATACAACCAGTTCATAATTAAATTGTGATAATAACTTTCTATCCTGATATTTTATGTGGGTTTCTGACATCAAAACTATATTAGGTTTATACAGTTTGATCTCTTCTTGCACCAAATTTCTTTTACTCTTACTGTTTAGGCCATCAACATTCCAACATAAAATTCTTAATTTAAGCATTTAGCTATTATACTTTTGCTCATATACGTATTGTTCCCCTCTACCTTAATTTGTTTCACAATCATTGAAATTTCCTTCCAACTACTCTTAGCAAAAAAAATAAAGAAAGAGTCGAATCTTGCAATCACAGTTTTCCCCCTTATTTCCACCCACCACCCACGACACACGTTGCCACACCCACCCCATAGGCAACCCCACCCCCTCCCTTGCTGAAACCCGTCCCTTGGGGGGGAGCACCCCTCTAGCATTTGCTGCCGCTGTTTAGGGCAGCGTAGTGAGGGTGCATTCTTGAGAGGCTGCTCCTGCCTACTCTAAGTTTAATCTATGTTATTTCTAAATTTGCTCCTATTTTGAAAGATAGAGAGAGAGAGAGGAGAGATAAAAAAGTAAAAGAGGAGAGAGAAAAGGAGAGAAAAAAGAAAAAGAGTGAAGAAAAAGGAAAGAGGGGTCGTGAGCCTATGGATGAAGTAACAAAAAGTGTATAATGCATACAAATAGAGTCCATCTGAACGTTAGATTCCAGTTCGAATAAGTATATTTGAATAGGCTCATAATTTTTCTCCCCTCTCCCCCCCCCTCCCCCTCACCCTCCTCTCTCCCCCCCCCCCCCCCCCATCTCCCACATCTCATTGGGTTAGTTATCTTTCTCTTTCTCTTTTTAACTTCATTTTTCCTTCTCCTAAGAGAGATTTTCTAGAGATTGTTCAACAGGTGATAGATCTATAGAGAAAAAAAATTTGGCCATTCCGGATAGCGTCTCCTTTCATTAGTTCTCTTTCTCTTTTTGGCTTCTTTTTTCATTCTCCCGAGAGATTTTTTCCAGAGATTGTTCAGCAGATGCTGTATCAGTAAAGAAGAAAGTTTGACCATTTCGGATAACCTTGAGGCGAGCAGGTTCCTGGAGATAGGCCATACAGCCTAAATTTTTGAAAGCATCAATCATTTTCCGAAGTTCCCAACGTTTATCCATAGTGGTTTTGCTTAAGTCCGATTTCACGAAAAAAGTAAGGTTATCAACTGAGACAGGGTTATTGGGCTTAGCCTTAAATGCCACTGCTTGTCTCAAAAGAAAGTTTCCAAAATATATCAAAAATGGTCTTGGGAATTTGTTATTTGTGTTTCTTTGAAATATAGGTAATCTATGTACTCTCTGCAACTGGGAGTCCCAATCCCAATCAGCCAGGTCTATAAAAGCCCTTTGGAAAAGTTTCACCATGAAGGCTCTCGGATCGGACCCCTCCATGCCTTCGGGTATACCAAATAGTCTAAGGTTTTGTCTTCGAGCCCGGTTCTCCAAATCCTCCACCTTAGCTTCCAGCAGAGTCACTTTTGTTGTATTTTGATTAGCAGTTGTTGTGACCTGGCTCACGTCTTCTTCCACTACCACTATTCGTTGTTTTATGTCCTCTATGTCTTTTATCACTCCTCCCAAACCTTGGCAAATATCCCTCATAGTTTCTTGTATCTTGGTGTTGTCTTCTCTTAGCTGAAGATATTGCTGTTGTATCTCTGCTCTTTGTTCTACAAGAGTCTGCATGATTGATTCCATTGATATATTCACTGGGACTTGTAAGGACACCTGAGAAGCTTTTGGAAGTGGGTGGAAGGTTAGACCAGGTACCGTTCTTTGAGCCTTAGATTTTATATCAGCCCTCACATCCTTCACGGAGTCATGTTCTAAAGTTCCACTTAAGTCAGCTTCCAAAATCCCAGCTGGAAGTAGTTGAGTCTGCCCCGAGCTAGAAGCTATAGATTCAATGGCCTCCGTTGTCTGGTCAGTATTATCGGATGATAATACACACTCCTGATCTTCGACATCTTTTCCGGCATCATTTTCTACCTCATTATGAGTGAGAGGACACTTGAGAGGATGAAGAAAGATGTTGGAGGTAGAGTTAGGGGAAGTAGGTGAGGCGACCGAGGGAATCTCTGGGCTTAGTGCGCCATTCGTTTCTGTAGTAGCTGTAATAGCTGTATTCAGATAGCTAGATGTCTCTTGGTTGGTAGAGAGTGTACTTAAGCTAGAATCCATTAGAAGATCTATAGGGTTATTTAAGCTTTTAACGTTATCTGAGGCGTTTAAGTTATCCCTCTGAAACATAGCCTCGTCAGGGCTCGCTCCAGAAAGTCTTAGGGCCATATTCTTGACTCCACCTTTGGCCTCTATCCACCTTCTCAGAGGGCTATCATCTAATAGACGATTCTTTTTAATTCCTGTCAAATCCTTACAAGTTGTCTTCATTAAGAGGGACTTTTGCTTGGCTTTAACCTTCCTTTTAGCTTTCCTTGATAGCAATTTCTTGTTTGTTAGGACTTTAGACTCTTCGTCCGGTCCTTCTTCTTCTTCTTCAGATATCTCCTCGTATTCCACATTTGAATCTTCGTCTGAATTGGCACCGCCTCCACAATTGCTCTCTTTTGTTTTATTTTTAACAACCTGCAAAGGAGTCTTTGTATTGGTGTTGGGAACTACAGGATCGACCTTTTCGCTTTGTATCATAGATTGTGATACCTCTGCTGTTTGCGTTATTGAGGCATCCATAGTGCTCTCTCCCCCACTCGATCTAGCCACGCTAGCTTCGGTTATTTCTAAACTAGATAGTGCCTTGACATATGGAAGCTTGGGAAGCTTGTCTGAGCCCTTCTTTCCTATCTTCGTCTCGGTTCCCAACCCAGTATCTTGTAGCATCACCTCGGTATTTTTTTCCGTCCCCGTCGCCACAGAGTTGTTTGTTGGAGGTATAATTGATGAGCTCTCCTGAGTTTCCACATCTTTATCACTCGCTTTCTTTTTTGTTTTTGCTGCAGGTGATAGCTCTGCTCTTGGTCTTAGGTCTGCGCTGCCCCCACCCTTCGTGGTCGGTATAGGAAAAAGTTTCTCATCAAGGTGCTTATCAACCTCTTTTCGTTTGTCAGCTTCACCACCCCTACAGCTGAGAATTTTTAGGCTATCGTGTTTTTTAGTGTTCAAGTTATTTGTAAAATTCTGGGATTTTTCATCTAGTGAGCCCACTGCCACTACCCCTGTGATTGCTGCTGCCATCGTACCTGTAAAGTCCTTTTTTCCCGTCTGGGCAGTCTTCCTAGTCCGTGCAGATCTGGTTTGCCGTGCGGACATCAGTTCCTGCACTACCTCCGTTGCTTCGGTCGCCTCTATCCTCCGCCGCGCTGTCTGCGGTGTAGTCCGTAGGATTGGGTATCCTGTCTGGTGCACGCCCAGCTGCTGCGGAGTCGGAGACGCCCAGGTGATTGCAACCGCTGACGGCGGGACTCGAGTGAAACTCGCTACTTGACACCAGGAGCGCAGCAGATTCCTGCCGAGATATCGAAGCACAACCCTCAGCATTGAGCCAGTTCGTGTCGAGCCAAGAGAAAAAGTACAGCAATTCAGCAAACAATTCGGCAGTCTGATTCGTAAGTCAGTTTCCTTTCCCCCTGCTCTCTTTCCGTTGCACAGATAGCACAGATAGCCTTTCCTCTCGTGCCTCGATCTCTTCTCTCTTTTTTTTTTTTTCCGCTTTTTTCAGCCCTCCATTTAGAATTTAGAGTTTAAGGATGTCAGCCCATAATTACGGCGTTTTCAGCATTTTCAGTGTCTCTTTCAAGCGTTTCTTGAGCAACGTTTCTCTGGGCAGAGCAGCTCCTGCAGCACCTCTCACTCCAGCGGAGCTCGATCCGCCATCTTGACTCCTCCCCTCAACTGACTCACGCCCTTTTGTACCGCTTTTGGCCACCATAAGTGTGGCAGGGTATGCTCAGACCTGAGTCCCTTGCTCACTTTGCCACTGGATTCAAGCAAGCCAGGCTGAAGACGGCTGGAATGCCAGAAACCAGTCCTCGGAAGCTTGTTTCCGGTCCAGGGAAGACATGGCTTGGCAGTTCGGGCTGGACTGTTCCCATGAGGCACAGGGTCAGACTGATTTGCATATAGCCATGTCTGAACTGGGGTGGCAGAGTGGGCTAAAGAACGGTGATGGATTAAACCCAGATCTTTGACTGGGTGTGAGTGTTTGATTGATTCAGATGCTCCGTCCATCACCACCCCCTTTTGTACCGCTTTTGGCCGCCATAAGTGTGGCAGGGTATGCTCAGACGTGAGTCCCTTGCTCACTTTGCCACTGGATTCAAGCAAGCCAGGCTGAAGACGGCTGGAATGCCAGAAACCGGTCCTCGGAAGCTTGTTTCCGGTCCAGGGAAGACATGGCTTGGCAGTTCGGGCTGGACTGTTCCCATGAGGCACAGAGTCAGACTGATTTGCATATAGCCATGTCTGAACTGGGGTGGCAGAGTGGGCTAAAGAACGGTGATGGATTAAACCCAGATCTTTTGACTGGGTGTGAGTGTTTGATTGATTCAGATGCTCCGTCCATCACCACCCCCTTTTGTACCGCTTGTTAAACACCCAGCATGCTCCAGTTTGCCCCACCTGACCTCTCCCAATGCCACCCTGCCCTTCTTGGGCAGGATGCCCCTGAAAGGGCTTTTAAACCAAAGGCCTCCCACTGGCTGTGTACGTTGTGGGGCCCCGCCTCTTAGGTGCCATCATCTGCAGAAACAATTAATTGTTCTATTAACCCCATATACCTTAAGCATCCTCTGACCAGCAGGATCGAAATTCTTCATTGTGTTGTGCGCACCACTAAAACTCAACTTTGCTTTTTGTATGCGACATCAGTGAATTTAAAGAGGGTCCCATAGCATTCAGTATATTACATACAATATACACTGGCATACATTCAAAACACCACTGTCCAGTTTTCTATTGTGACTGAATCACAAGGTCTCCTCCTCTTTAGTGCCCTCCTTTGCCCTAATCTCCTTGTGCAGGAGTTTAAAAATGTTCACAAATTTCCCCTTTTATTTACACTTTTTAGTTATAGCCATTAAATGAGCTCCCAAACACTTTGTAATGCCCATGTAGGGCAGTTTCTCTACCTTCACCTTCTTGCACTCTTTCTTCTCCTTCCAACTTTTCTCCATCAGCTACAACCTTTCCATCCCCAGGCGAATTGCTCATAACCTTTTTTTTCACTGAGATCATCACCAGAAGTTGCAACCGCCCCCTTCGATGGAGGATCTCCCTTTGGTGCTTTGCCAGTCCCCATCAGGCCCCGTGCTGAAGACTGCTATCCTAGTATCAGCCAACACTTCTGCGGCTCCCTCGATGCTTGCCGATCCACCTTTCGAAGACTCCTTCCGAAACGCTAACAAATCCTCCATCTTTGTAATCCAACATCCTCTCTGACACTAATTGCCATGCAGCGACCACCATAACTTCTCATTCCCACCTAGTTCCTCATATCTCACCATCCCCAGGTCATCCTCGTCATAATCCAACAATGTGTCATCATTGAGCAAACTCCACCATGCCAGGCACTTCACAATCACCAATACCACCATCACCAAATTCATCCCCTTTTTTAAAAGTGAACAGCTGAGCCTTTTTTGCGAAGGTGGCCGTCCTCAATCTTCTAACACTGTATCCGAAAGGTCCAGCAACATCCCAAGGCCGGCCGCACAGAACTAAGCCTTGACGTCTGAGTGGTGTATTCGAGCCGCACCAATCTGACTCCTGTGCTCTCTGCATCACACACTACCATCCTGAAACACCTGGTAGGGACATTCCTCAAAACCTAATGTCACGATCTCATCTAGCCCCCGTCCTCACTGGCCCATATATTAATCACCCTCTCCTTGGCACAAGAGCTCCTAATGGGGGCTCTACCCTACCTGAGCCTCCAGCTCTGGCGAGCACAAAGTCATCATTAGACTTCTCCCTACCAATCGGTTACCAATGCCCTTTGCCTGCTCCTGAGCCTCGTATAAAACTGAACACTCTCTGTCCTACGCTTGCCCGCTGATGACCTGCTCATGTTGCTCCTGCTCTTTATTATCCCGACCGCTATGCCAACTCCCTGAATTCCTGTTCTCCTGTGCAGCCTTGTGTACTCGAACTAAAAAAGGGCTACTCCCCTGCGCTCCACATACGGTAGTCTATCTTTAGTGTCACTGCCCTACCCCTGTGACAAACACGTTTCCAGATGCAGGCTTGCATCCTCTCTCACTCTACCCCTCCAAATTAGCCAGACCGCCCCTCCCCGGCTCTTCTCAATCCACTCACCTCGCTCTCTCCTCTGCATGTCACTGAGGGACTCATCTGAGTGCTTCTCACATCGCAGGTCCCAGATTAAGACGCCGCCTTAAAGGCACCTTTTTAGGTCTCGCAGAGAGACCTAATGCCGCCCATCCACAAAGCTGACTTTTTACGAGCGGGATTTGTAGAAGTGCACGTGCTCGTGACCGCGCTTCTATCACAGCCATCAGCCTCCCTCCCACGGGCAGCTTGGCCTCAGGCATTCACCCAAGCGCGACTTCTCCTCCCCCCTAATTACATCCCTGCTCCACCATTGTCTGCCTCGCATCAGATTTCAAAGGAATGCGCTCCGCTCCCCCGCCTCCCCCACAGCAATGCCGAGAGCTTGTAAGCTAAACGTGAAAGGCACTCCCCCAGGCCACTTTTATTTAGTCCAGCGTGAGTTCCTTTCTGCACGCATCACCTCGAAGGTTCCTATATGCTCGAGAGCTTGTTTAAGCTTGTAAGCTAAACGTGAAAAGGCACTCCCCCAGGACACTTTTATTTACTCCAGCGCGAGTTCCTGTCTTCCTAACTTATCTCTCTACAATTCACTGGCACTTTTGGAGAGCTGAAAGTTATCTGTACCGTCGAAGCAATTTCAGATAAAATAAGCTGTGTTTATTGTATGGGAACAAGGGTTCATTAATTACAAAAATGTGGAGCATTCTTTCTCTCTGCTTCGGCATTTTCGCAGAGCCGGCTGCAGTTCCAGTCGAGATCCCCGGTCACATATATTATTTATCGATTTTAGTAAATTTCTTTTCTGCACTAAAAGAGACGTAAGCTTGAACATATTAGCCTGTTTGGGCCAGAGCCTGTACAAGAGTCATCTCGACAAACGGAGTCTGGCCGTGCTTTCAATTTATTTCACAGACCATTTAGCGGAGTAGAGCCTCGCACTGTCTGAGTGGGTGACATTTTCAGATCTAAAAACCACTTGTGATTTAT
Source organism: Lissotriton vulgaris (assembly GCF_964263255.1). NCBI lineage: Eukaryota > Metazoa > Chordata > Amphibia > Caudata > Salamandridae > Lissotriton > Lissotriton vulgaris. The sequence continues at coordinate 496,463,421 of NC_141689.1, forward strand.
TTGCAATGAGCCTCTAGGTTTTTGTCTGCATTTACAGATTGATTTACAGAGCACAATTAAAATACTAGGAAACCTATTTGTTTCGTATCTGTAACCACCTCTTTGTGCAATTGTTAACACTTAGTTGAAAATATCACCATTAGGACACGCTCATTGTTTGCTGGCTAAGCCTTCTTTCCTCATCAAACAAACGGGTGACCTGTCCGCCATTCGACAAACCATATGTTGGGAGACAGTGAACCGCTGGGAGCCCCCTTCCCTTCCCAGTTAGTTACACATGGCGATTCTGTCCCCGTCTCCAGGGAAGGCTTTTACGGGAGCAGGCTACAGCGCCTTTGGGGCTTCTGTGCGCAGGAGTTGGGAAGAGAGGCAGCGAGTACAAGGGACATATTTAGAAGAACGCCTTTCTCCCGCTCTGCTTTTTGTACACAGGCGTTATCAAGAAGAAAGTCTGACTGCGGAAGCCTGGAGCTGCTTTGCTTCTGTGTGTGCTGTGTGCTGTGTGCTGTATACTTCCTGAATCTGTCTCCGTTTAACACACTCGAATATGGGGAACTTGGATAACACAGTGAGTTAAACAGCGATTGCTCCGGACTTTCTGGCTGCAACCCCCAAGGACAGAGGTGGCCACAGCGGCTTCACAGGCTTACCCCCTGCCATGACAGACTTTCAACCGCCTGGTACTTTTCGCCTGTACATTCAGATCGCTTGATATTGTTTCTCAGGAGGAACACAACTCTACACAGTTAATAAAAATGTATTTAAAAACACCATTCCAGCACCTTAGGCATTGTGCGTCGGAGAGTGCATTTTGCATCTGGACATATGCAGTAGCCTGCTGGCTAATTGGTGCATTCCCCGTCGGAACGCCCCTTTCGCCATGTAGTTAGGCACTCCCATTGTGAGACCGATTGGCACATCTGCCATTTTCACTTACTTTCCAACAATATACACACACACACAACACACACACAAAAGAAAAAAAACACATTTCAATACAAAAACACACACATACACAACACACACAACCAAAAAAATAGAACTACACCCTCACACACTCGCACCCCATCACACCCCCTCACCCACACCCTCACACACCCCCTCACACACTCACCCAACCTCACATACCCTCACCCACCCTCACCCTCACACACCCTCACCCACACCCTCACTCACTCACCCAACCTCACACACCCTCACCCTCACACACCCCCTCACCCTCACACACCCTCACCCACACCCTCACACACCCCTCACCCTCACACACTCACCCAACCTCACACATCCTCACCCACCCTCTTACCCTCACACACACTTTCACCCTCACACACCATCTCACACTCACACACCATCTCACACTCACACACACTCTCACCCATCCGCACCTACACTCACACCCCCTCACCCACCCTCACCCTCATACCTCCTCACCCTCACACCCCCTCACCCTCCTACCCCCTCACACCCTCAGAACCCACCCCCACATGCCTCACACTGCTGCATGCCTCACACTGCTGCATGCCTCACACTGCTGCATGCCACACACTGCTGCATGCCACACACTGCTGCATGCCACACACTGCTGCATGCCACACACTGCTGCATGCCACACACTGCTGCATGCCACACACTGCTGCATGCCTCACACTGCTGCACGCTTCACACTGCTGCACGCCTCACACTGCTGAACACTGCTGCATTACTCACACTGCTGCATTACTCACACTGCTGCATGCTGCACACTGCTGCACGCCTCACACTGCTGCACGCCTCACACTGCTGCAAGCCTCACACTGCTGCACGCCGCACACTGCTGCACGCTTCACACTGCTGCACGCTTCACACTGCTGCACGCCTCACACTGCTGCACGCCTCACACTGCTGCACGCCTCACACTGCTGCACGCCTCACACTGCTGCACGCCTCACACTGCTGCACGCCTCACACTGCTGCACGCCTCACACTGCTGCCAGCCTCACACTGCTGCCAGCCTCACACTGCTGCACACCTCACACTGCTGAACACTGCTGCATTACTCACACTGCTGCATTACTCACACTGCTGCATGCTGCACACTGCTGCACGCTGCACACTGCTGCACGCCACACACTGCTGCACGCCTCACACTGCTGCACGCCTCACACTGCTGCACGCCTCACACTGCTGCACGCCTCACACTGCTGCAAGCCTCACACTGCGGCATGCCGCACACTGCGGCATGCCGCACACTGCTGCATGCTGCACACTGCTGCATTACTCACACTGCTGCATGTTGCACACTGCTGCACGCCACACATTGCTGCATATCTCACACTGCTGCATGCCTTACACTGCTGTCACTGCTGCACACATCACACTGCTGCACACATCACACTGCTGCACGCCTCACACTGCTGCACGACGCACACTGCTGCACAACGCACACTGCTGCACAACGCACACTGCTGCACAACGCACACTGCTGCACAACCCACACTGCTGCACAACGCACACTGCTGCACAACGCACACTGCTGCACAACGCACACTGCTGCACAACGCACACTGCTGCACGCCGCACACTGCTGCACGCCGCACACTGCTGCACGCCGCACACTGCTGCACGCCACACACTGCTGCACGCCACACCCTGCTGCACGCCGCACCCTGCTGCACGCCGCACCCTGCTGCACGCCGCACCCTGCTGCACGCCGCACCCTGCTGCACGCCGCACACTGCTGCACGCCGCACACTGCTGCACGCCGCACACTGCTGCACGCCGCACACTGCTGCACGCCGCACACTGCTGCACGCCGCACACTGCTGCACGCCGCACACTGCTGCATGCCGCACACTGCTGCATGCCGCACACTGCTGCATGCCGCACACTGCTGCACACTGCTGCACTCTGCTGCACACTGCTGCATTACTCATACTACTGCATGCTGCACACTACCGCACGCCTCACACTGCTGCACACCTCACACTGCTGCACGCTGCACACTGCTGCATGCTGCACACTGCTGCATTACTCACACTGCTGCATGCTGCACAATGCTGCACGCCTCACACTGATGCACGCCTCACACTGATGCACACCTCACACTGATTCACACCTCACACTGCTGCACCCCTCGCACTGCTGCATTACTCGCACTGTTGCACCCCACACACTGCTGCACCCCACACACTGCTGCACCCCACACACTGCTGCACCCCACACACTGCTGCACCCCACACACTGCTGCACCCCACACACTGCTTCACCCCACACACTGCCACACGCTGCTGCACGCCACACGCTGCTGCACGCCACACGCTGCTGCACGCCACACGCTGCTGCACGCCACACGCTGCTGCACGCCTCACACTGCTGCACGCCTCACACTGCTGCACGACTCACACTGCTGCACGACTCACACCGCTGCACGCCACACACTACTGCACACCACACCCTGCTGCACAATGCTGCATTACTCACACTGCTGCATTACTCACACTGCTGCATGCTGCACACTGCTGCACGCCTCACACTGCTGCATGCTGCACACTGCTGCACGCCTCACACTGCTGCACGCCTCACACTGCTGCACGCCTCACACTGCTCCACTCCTCACACTGCTGCACGCCTCACACTGCTGCACGCCTCACACAGCTGCACGCCTCACACAGCTGCACGCCTCACACAGCTGCACGCCTCACACAGCTGCTCGCCTCACACAGCTGCACGCTGCACACTACTGCACGACTCACACTGTTGCATGCCTAACACTCCTTCACACCTCACACTTCTGCACGCTGCACACTGCTGCATTACTCACACTGCTGCATGCCACACACTGCTGCATGCCACACACTGCTGCATGCCACACACTGCTGCATGGCACACACTGTTGCATGGCACACACTGCTGCATGCCACACAATGCTGCACGCCTCACACTTATGCATCCCTCACATTGCTGCACGCCTCACACTGCTGCATTACTCACACTGCCGCACCCCTCACACTGCTGCACCCCTCACACTGCTGCACCCCTCACACTGCTGCACCCCTCACACTGCTGCACCCCTCACACTGCTGCACCCCTCACACTGCTGCACGCCACACACTGCTGCACGCCACACACTGCTGCACGCCACACACTGCTGCACGCCACACACTGCTGCACGCCACACACTGCTGCACGCCACACACTGCTGCACGCCTCACACTGCTGCACGCCTCACACTGCTGCACGCCTCACACTGCTGCACGCCGCACACTGCTGCACGCCGCACACTGCTGCACGCCGCACACTGCTGCACCAATTTCGTAGCGCGCGCTGCATCTCTTCTCTTCTCCCGTACTAATCTGTTGATCTCTTCCACCGTCTCCTTCTCTAGCTCCCTGTTCTCTTCTATTCTCCTATGCCGAGCCGCTGTTCTCTTCCACCCGCCTCCTTCTTTAACTCCCTGTTCTCTTCACCTGTAATAATCTGCTGCTCTCTTCCACACCACCTCCTTCTTTAACTCCATGTTCTCTTATCCCGTGCTGATCTGCTGCTCTCTTCCACCCTGCATCCTTCTCTAACTCCCTGTTCTCTTCTCTTCTCCTGTGCTGATCTGCTGCTCTCTTCCACCCCACCTACAAATGTAACAAAAAGATGTTAATATTTCACTTCTGTTCTTGGATTTTCGCAACAATAAAAGACACTGAACATAACATTCACAAAAGTTATTTACTAAAGTTTAAGCTATTGCCATTATAAATTATAATAACTTTTATTTAAAATGTAATTATTTTTTTAAATAAAACAATTTTTAATTGTAATATCAATACATCTAAATCACGTAAATACAAAACATGTTGCATTACAAATGCTATAGTTGTCACATTTGCGAAAGATAAAAGTATTGACATTGTAAATAACAAAGCTATTAATTTTGCTATTTTCTAAACCATCACATACATTAAAAAATTGTCATTAAAATAACCAAAAGCTCAAACTTTACTATTGCGAGACCTATTGCATTGCAAATGCTTGTTTCTTTTTTTTTCCTTCCACAGTTGCACCGACGGGCTGCTCCATCAGCACAGGCACCCCCACTTGCTGCTCACTTCCACCCTCGTGAAGCTCACCACCTGCCACTTTGTTTAACTTTAACTTTAGGTTTCAGGAGGGAGCATGCGAGCACCTCAGCCACCAGACCACCAAGCCTAGAAAGGGCGCACTCTCCGGGGTACCCATGCCTGATCTTATAACCCAAGTTGGAAAAAATCCGTCCTATCTGTCTTTTCCAGTGTCAACAAGGCCTCTATGACCACTGTATTCTGTGTGTGGCCCTTCCTGTTAATAACACTACATCCAACTCTCACGAAAACTGCTTAGCACAGCAGTAATTTCCTAGCCCAGACTGGTGTGCTTCCCTTCAGAATCAACTTCCTACTACTTTAAACCTTTAGCCCTCCCCCTGTCAGCATCCAGGTGCTCCTTTTCTTGTCCCCAGGACAAACCGCCTGTCCGAAGCGCACTGGGGTGTAGGCTCCCACTTGCCCGTAATGGGTAGGGGGTCGCTCCCACACCCCCAGGCTCCATTGTGGTGCCCACACACTTTGTTTTAAAGATATTTTTTTTTTACTCCTTTGAGGTTTCCCCTGTTTTCTTTGGGGTAGGCATTCTATCTACAGCACAGGAATCTAAAGGGTGTTTTAAACAACCCGCTGCCCCTTGACCCCACCTTCCCTTCAGAGTGATGACAGAGATCGTCAGATTCTATTATGTTTGCAGACATTGGCTAAATGTATCCAATCTAAATTCTTGTTCACATATTTCAAATGAATCTTTTATGAATAGATAACAAATATACTTAAACAGCCACATGCATAATAGCCACATCGTTTTTCACTTATAATTTTAAAGCAGCTGAATGGAAGTACATAAAATGAAGTTTAGCATTATAAACCTGTTTAATTTTATATTCCTCCGTTTTGGGGCTACGCATAATAAATTGGCCAGTTTACTCCAAATTTGGCGGTATGAATGTGTCTCCTATACTTTATTTTACCAAGCATTGGTCCAAATTGTTGAAGAGGATGGTAAAGTTATAAACTTTGCCAAAAGGTGATTTGTTAGACGGGGACCTGGAGGGTCGGCCGAGGACAAGGAGAGGCCTCCGGTGAGGGCCGTCTCCTGCGATCGTACAGACAAGTAACTTCCCCCCCACAGATGGACACCACACAAAGATAAGGTTAACGCTTTTTATATGCAGTTCTTGAAGTAAGGTAGTACGGTACAATGAGATCAGGACACGAGGATTCTCTCAATTCTAGTCTCTGGAAGGGAAAGGGGGTAGCGGGACAGTCTTGTTACCAATCTGGTATTAAGATGAAATGATGGGTAGCTCACAATCCTCGAGCTCGGCGTTCGGGAAGGTCGGGCCGCGGCAGCGCCAGCAGGTCCCGAGGAGGACGTAGGTAGCAACGGGCCGCGGCAGCGCCAGCAGGTCCCGACGAAGATGGTGGTTGCAAGAGGCCGCGGCAGCGCCAGCAGGTCCCCACGAGGATGAAGGTTGCAAAGGGCCGCGGCAGCGCCAGCAGGTCCCACGAGGATGAAGGTTGCAGAAGGCCGCGGCAGCGCCAGCAGGCAGGATGACAGTTCACAAGGCAGGGCTGCGGCAGCGCCAGCAGTCCGTCAAGGATGAGTTCTTCACGGTGTCTCTCGACTCCAGGATACAACTGCCTTCCTGCTCTGGAGCTACCTCAGTTATAGGTCTGGTGCCCTTTGATGTCCGGACCCTCGCACTTGGAGGTCGGGAGGTCCGGGATGAGGGAGTCCAGACACCCAGCAGGGGGGTGGAGCCAGCGCCCGGGGAGGCTGGGGGCGATCGGCACCTGGCGGGGGAGAGCCATCGACACTTCTTTCTCCCATTGACCTGCCAAGTGGTCCGTTCACCTCCTGGGTGGATGGTGGTGCCGGGATGTCGGGGCCTGGCCATGCCCAGGGTTGGGGTCGAGCTGAGGCCACGCGGCCTCGTGGTGCAGTGTCCAAGATGGCGGCTGGGCCGGGCAAGTGATACAGAGATATCCGGGAGCAGGCGTCCCGTAGGGGACGGGTTGCGGGTTGCTTCTGTGGGTAGCACCTGGAGAGCCGGTGTCCGGGCCCTGTCATGCGGGGAGGGAGCGAGCCCTTCATGGGGCCTGTCCAACATGCGTCCCCCCCAGCTGAAGGCGGGGAGAGTCACCCATCCTCTTGGGGACTCTCCTCGTCGAGGCGGTAAAAGCGTGACAGGCCATCCGCGTTGGCGTGGTCCTGGCCAGGGCGATGCTCCACAGTGAAGTCCATCCCCTGCAGGGAGATGGACCATCGCAATAGTTTGGGATTCTCCCCCCGCATCTGCATTAACCATTGCAGGGGGCGATGATCTGTTTGTACCCGAAAGTGGGTACCGAAGAGGTAGGGCCGAAGCTTCTTGAGGGCCCATACTACTGCAAAGGCCTCCCGCTCGATGGTACTCCAGCGCTGTTCTCGGGCCAGCAGGCGTCTACTGATGAAGGCCACTGGTTGGTCGACTCCCTCGGGGTTCAGTTGGGAGAGGACGGCCCCAATGCCATGGTCTGAGGCATCAGTCTGGACGATGAACTCACGGCTGTAGTCGGGGGCCTGGAGCACAGGGGCGGTGCACATGGCGGCCTTCAGCTTCTCGAAGGCCGCTTGACTGTCTGGAGTCCAGTTGACTGTTTTTGGGTGTTTCTTGGATGTGAGTTCCGTGAGGGGCCCCACAATGCTGCCATAGTCCTTCACAAACCGCCGGTAGTATCCGGTGAGCCCCAGGAAGGCTCGGACCTCGGTTTGGGTTACGGGGGGCTGCCAGGACTGGATGGCAGCGATCTTGAGCTGGAGGGGGGCCACCAGACCGCTCCCCACTTGGTGTCCGAGGTAGGTCATGGACCCCTGGCCAATTTGGCACTTGCTGGCCTTGATTGTGAGGCCGGCCTGTTGGAGGGCCTGCAGGACCTCTCGGAGGTGGCGGAGGTGGTCTGACCAGTGGCGGCTGTATACCGCGATATCATCCAGGTAGGCGGCGCTGAACTCTTCGAGGCCCGCCAATACCTGGTTCACAAGTCGTTGAAAAGTGGCTGGAGCGTTTTTCATGCCGAATGGCATCACTTTGAAATGGTAGTGTCCATCCGGGGTGGAGAAAGCGGATCGTTCTTGGGCCCTGGGGGTGAGGCCGATCTGCCAGTAGCCCGCTGTCAGGTCGAAGATGCTTAGGTAGCGGGTAGCCCCCATGTGGTCGACCAGTTCATCTGCTCGGGGGATGGGGTGAGCGTCGGTTCGGGTGACAGCGTTCAGACCCCGATAGTCGACGCAGAATCGGAGCTCGGGGTGGTGCCCGGGGCAGCAGCCTTGGGGACCAGTACGACTGGGCTGGCCCAGGGGCTGTCAGAAGGTTCGATGACTCCGAGTGCGAGCATTTTGGAGACTTCTTCTTGGATGCAGGCGCGCACCCGATCTGGTACTCGGTACGCCCGGTGTCGGATAGGGGGACTGTCCCCAGTGTCCACGTCGTGCAGGCACCAGGGGGTGACCCCGGGGTGAGGGAAAATAGGTTTGCAAATTGCAGCAGGAGGGCCCGACAGTCTTGGCGCTGCTCCGGGGTCAGGGCATCGGAGAGTCGGACCCCGTCCACCGAACCATCTTTTTCACTGGTCCTCAGTAGGTCAGGGAGGGGCTCGGAGTCCTCTTCCGCTCCACTGTCTGTAGCCATCAGCAGGCTGAGCTCCGAGCGCACGAAGTGTGGTTTGAGTCTGTTGGCGTGGAGGACCCGGAGGGGGTTCCGGGGGGATTCCATGTCGATGAGATAGGTGACGGGGCTCTTGCGCTCGACCACCTTGAAGGGCCCCGTCCATTTGTCCTGCAAGGCACAAGGTTCGATGGGGGACATCACCCATACCTGCTGACCAGGCTCGAACTCGATGGAGGAGGCATGTTGATCGTACCATTTCTTCATGTCCTCCTGACTGGCCTCAAGATTGGCTTTGGCGATCTCCCTGAATCGCCTGGTCTGATTGCGGAGGGTCAGGAGGTACTTGTAGACGTCTGGAGGGGTCTTCAGGGGGGCCATTTCCCATTCCTCTTTAACTAGGCTGAGGGGCCCTCGAACGGGGTGTCCGTACAGGAGTTCGAAGGGGCTGAAGCCGAGGGACTTCTGGGGGACTTCTCGGTAGGCGAAGAGGAGGCACGGGAGTAGCACGTCCCACTGGCGGCGTAGGGGTTCTTCCAGCCCCATGATCATCCCCTTAAGAGTGCTGTTGAACCGCTCAACCAGTCCGTTTCCTTGTGGGTGATAGGGGGTTGTGAATCGGTAGGTGACTCCGCACTGCTGCCAGAGGGATTTCATATACTTGGAAATAAAGTTCGTGCCCCTGTCGCTGACGACCTCCCGGGGGAAGCCCACTCGAGAGAAGATCCCCATTAAGGCTCGGCCTACCACTGGTGCTGTTACAGTTCGAAGGGGAACGGCCTCGGGATAGCGGGTGGCGTGGTCTACCAGGACCAGGATGAATCGATGCCCTTGTGCTGTTCGGGGGTCCAGGGGCCCCACAATGTCTATTCCCACCCTTTCGAACGGGGTGGTAACGACGGGGAATGGTTGCAGGGGTGCCTTGAGTTTTCGGCCGCTCTTCCCGCTGGCCTGGCAGGTGGGGCAGGACCGGCAGTGGTTGGAGACGTCATTTCGCATTTTTGGCCAGTAAAAGTGGGTTACCAGGCGGTTGTATGTTTTGTCTTGCCCCAAGTGTCCAGCCAGGGGGACATCATGTGCCAAGTTCAAAAGGAAGTCTCTGAAGCGGAGGGGCACCACCAGCACTCGACTGGCCCCCAACTCTGCGATTCTTTGTTCGCTGTACAGTAGGTCATTGTCCCAATAGATACAGTGGGCCCCTGCGGTGTCTCCCGCGCTCTGGGCGAGTGCTTGCTGTCGGAGTCCCTTGAGGGAGGGACAGGTCTTTTGCTCTTGCCGGAATTGCTCCTGGGTGGGTCCCCCTTCTTGACGCCACTGAGCCAGGTCTGGAAGGTCTTGGGGCTGAGTGGGCCCTTCTTGGGTTTGTGCCGGGGGGGTCGGTATGGACGGTGTCTTCCTCCGGAGCGATCGGGGGAGTAGGTGCTGGCCATTCGGGTTCTTCGGGTCTGGGGATGGTGCGGGCGGCCATGGACCGGGTTGTTACGCACGCCCAGTCCGGGAGGCCCAACATCCCCAGGTGCTCTCTTCTTTCAACGGCCGCCCACGGGGAACTCTCGAGATCGTTCCCCAGGAGGCAGTCCACGGGGGCATCATCGCGGACAGTCACTTTTAGCATACCGGACACTCCTCCCCATTCGAAGGGGACGCAGGCCATCCGACACAGGCTCTCAGAATTGTCGGCCGATCGGATGGGGCAAAGAACGTTTGGCAGGATTTGTTCTGGGGTCACCAGGTGACAGCGGACGGCCGTCACACTGGCTCCCGTGTCACGCAGGGCTTCGGCCTTGCGCCCATTTATGTTCACCCACTGGCTGTATTTCCTGGTGTTGGCGGGTAGGGGAGCCCGCGGGATCATGTCTCTTCCCCCTAGGCAAGCCAGGACCATGGCGGCAGGTTCCCACTCGGGCTGCTCTTGCTCGTACTCTTCATGCTCTTCGGAGATTTGCTCTTCTCCTAGGGCGGCGGCAGCTACCTGGCGGGGCCCGGGAGTCTGGTTCTTTGGGCAGTTCGGGTCACTGGCATAGTGGCCGATTCGCTGGCACCGGTGACAAGTAACATTGGCTCGGAACCCTGGGCGCATCGGGGGGTTGCCCCGACCGGCCGGGGGCGGGGTGTTGTTGGCGGGAGCGGCCGGGACGGAGTCTCTGCCCCGGCCCTGGCCTCCTTCTCCTCCTCGTGGACGATGATGACCTTGGTTGGTTCTGTTCTGCTCGTTTGGCCCACTCCGGGCCACTCGGGTGCTTTCCCATCGGTCAGCCTCAGCGGCGAGCTGCCGTGGTTCAGTCAATTTACTGTCGAGGAGGTGCTGCCTGAGCTCGACGAAGCAGTTGTTGGAGAGGTGCTCCCACACAATGAGGTTGAAGAGCTGTTCGTAGGTGGTTACGTGGCTACCCTTGATCCATCCCTCGAAGGCTCGGCTGAAATAGTTCACATATTCTACCCAAGTTGTACCCGGGATCCGGGTGCAGTCGCGGAACCTCTGGCTGTACATTTCGGGCGTAAGCCCATATCGAGTGAGGAGGGCGGCCTTCATGTGGTCATAGGACGTCATTTGATGGTCCGGGAGCTGCAGCAGGGCATCGCGGCCTTCATTGACGAACCTCCCCCATAGACCCGCTACCCAGTCACTTCGATCGATCCGGTGGGAGGTCATGGCGATCTCGTAGGCCTTGAACCACTGCTGTATGTCGTCGTTCCGATAATATTCACGGACCACATCTTTGGGGATGTGGACCTTTTGTTCGGTAGCGCCTGGGGTGCGCGGTTGCTCGGGCACCCCTAGGTCTTTGTTCTGTTTCCGCATTTCTATCTCTGCTAGCTTGCGCTCGTGTTCGTACGCCAGTCTTTTTTCTTCGAGTTCTCTCTGTCTTTGCTTTTCTTCCCGCTCTTCTCGGAGCCGTAAGTGTTCTAAGTTTATCTTATGTTCCGCCAGTTTCAGCTCTCCGTCCAACTTGAGCCGTGCCAACTCTAATTCGTGGAGTCTGCTTTTTTCTCGTTCTTGGATCTCCTCCCGAGAGAGACCCGCTCTCCTTTCTTCCGTCAGAGTGGTGTTTGTCTCTGGTGCTTCGATGTTTTGGTCCCGGGGTCTGGCGGCATTTTTTTCTGCCCAAGATTCTAGGGCGTGTTTGAAGTCATCTTTCGTGCTCAGACCGGTGGTAGCAATGCCTAGTTCTATACAAAATTGTTTTAGCTCTCGATGGCTGTACTCTTCTAGTTTTTCCATCTGGAATTTCTCTGTAGATCCGCTCTCTTTGGTTGTCATTGTGGTTTAGTCGTGGGGTGAGTTACTCTCTGTACGATTACGCGTTGGTTCGGATCGCGCCGCTGGCCACCAATGTTAGACGGGGACCTGGAGGGTCGGCCGAGGACAAGGGGAGAGGCCTCCGGTGAGGGCCGTCTCCTGCGATCGTACAGACAAGTAACTTCCCCCCCACAGATGGACACCACACAAAGATAAGGTTAACGCTTTTTATATGCAGTTCTTGAAGTAAGCTAGTACGGTACAATGAGATCAGGACACGAGGATTCTCTCAATTCTAGTCTCTGGAAGGGAAAGGGGGTAGCGGGACAGTCTTGTTACCAATCTGGTATTAAGATGAAATGATGGGTAGCTCACAATCCTCGAGCTCGGCGTTCGGGAAGGTCGGGCCGCGGCAGCGCCAGCAGGTCCCGAGGAGGTCGTAGGTAGCAACGGGCCGCGGCAGCGCCAGCAGGTCCCGACGAAGATGGTGGTTGCAAGAGGCCGCTGCAGCGCCAGCAGGTCCCCACGAGGATGAAGGTTGCAAAGGGCCGCGGCAGCGCCAGCAGGTCCCACGAGGATGAAGGTTGCAGAAGGCCGCGGCAGCGCCAGCAGGCAGGACGACAGTTCACAAGGCAGGGCTGCGGCAGCGCCAGCAGTCCGTCAAGGATGAGTTCTTCACGGGGTATACACCTGTTACAACGCATTTGTTACAACGCACTACCATTACAACGCGACTTTTACAACGCATACCATTACAACGCATAGGATAGGGAATAAGTATAATTTACTATCCAACACCTTCCCTAGGGTCCACGGGGACTGGAGTTAGAATAGTAAATTATACTTACCACTATCCAGCACCTCAAAGCGCTATGCGTTGTAATGGTATGCGTTGTAATGGTCGCGTTGTAATAGTAGGTAGTTGTAACGGTATGCGTTGTAACATGGTACATCCCTTCACGGTGTCTCTCGACTCCAGGATACAACTGCCTTCCTGCTCTGGAGCTGCCTCAGTTATAGGTCTGGCGCCCTTTGATGTCCGGACCCTCGCACTTGGAGGTCGGGAGGTCCGGGATGAGGGAGTCCAGACACCCAGCAGGGGGGTGGAGCCAGAGCCCGGGGAGGCTGGGGGTGATCGGCACCTGGCGGGGGAGAGCCATCGACACTTCTTTCTCCCATTGACCTGCCAAGTGGTCCGTTCACCTCCTGGGTGGATGGTGGTGCCGGGATGTCGGGGCCTGGCCAGGCCCAGGATTGGGGTCGAGCTGAGGCCACGCGGCCTCGTGGTGCAGTGTCCAAGATGGCGGCTGGGCCGGGCAAGTGATACAGAGATATCCGGGAGCAGGCGTCCCGTAGGGGACGGGTTGCGGGTTGCTTCTGTGGGTAGCACCTGGAGAGCCGGTGTCCGGGCCCTGTCATGCGGGGAGGGAGCGAGCCCTTCATGGGGCCTGTCCAACATGATTCCTTTGGGGTATGGTGTCATCCTTAACAATGGAGGTGTGCCATTTGTGATTTTGGTAATGATTTAGTTTCAATATAACGAAATTGCCTGGTGTAAGACTTTAACAATAAAAACATACCGAACTGCTAAAAATATATAGAGGTGTGGAGGAAGACATGGAAGTTTACATAGTTAATTTGAGAAAGTAGACCTACTTGAAATATCTATTCTACTGGACAGGTATTCAGTAACCCCTAATTGTTGGAGCTCAGTTTACAGCAGCAAATCTGTCCTTGAGTAGTTCTTTGAATTTCCTACTTTAAATTAGTAGAATAACGAAAATGTAATTCTGTAAGCCTTGGGTAAATAGCACCATCAAGTGATGGTCATTGATCAAGAAGACAATCTATCAGAACACCATTTACAAACCAATCTAGTTGGAAGGTGTAAAACGTGTATTTTATTCTTGCATCAAATATTTAAATAAATGTAAGGTAAAAATGAAGCAAGCCTTTGCATGCATTTTTGCTTACATTGTATTATTCCATTCAATTTTTCAACTTTTTGAAGGCTAAGGAATATTTTGGTAACATATCCTGTAGTCTATATGTTGTCCAACTCCGAGTTCTAGGATGCTTAATGAGAACCCAATGATACATATAAATCAAGGGTTCTACTTGAATAATACAAATTGACTAATGCATTCCAAGTTGGGTGCCATTGAGCAAGACAAACTGTGATTGCATAGGGGCAAGAAGAGACAGCAAAAATACCAAACCAGATTGCGGTTAATTTACCAACAATTGTTTTTCGACCTGTTAGATCAAATGCGGCACTCTGAAATAATAATTTCCTTATACGTTCTTACTTTTCTGAGCTCAGTGACCACTTCTAGTCTCACTTTGACTTGCACCTCACATTAACCCTTCTACTTTTCCTTAGCTCCTCTGTTTGCAGTCTAGGATCACTGCAACCATCCTCCTGTTCCTATCTCCGCAGATGGTGGAAATCTTGAACACTGGAGAAACCTTGACAAATAGCTTCTTCAGCATTTAATCGTTCATAGATTTACATTGTCGAATCATTCCCCCTTGTCCAGGTGGGAGTCCCACAGTGACTATGTAAAAGCAATACATAGGGGGTCATTAGGATTGTGGTTTTTCCGCATCCTCGGGGCCGGCGGAAGCCACCGCCGGCCCCGAGGATGCGGAAAAACCGCAGCGGACTGACCAAGGACCCACCGCCACATTAGGATGGCTGGTGGGTCCTGGTTTCCGTCCGCAGCTTTTCCGCCGCGGTCGGCTTACAACCGCGGCAGAAAAGCTCTAATATGGTGACGGTGTCTTCCAGACACCGTCCACCATATTAGGATGGGCAGTAAATTATGCTTTTCCGTGGCGGGTTTTCCGCCGTGGAAAAGCATACAGAACTTCACTGCGGGGGCCCGTTGCGGGCCCCCTAGGTGAAGGGGGGGTGGGGGGTGCACATGGGGGGTACCTATGGTACCCCCCTGCATTTGCATGCAGAAAGCGGCAGGCACCGCGCGGTGCCTGCCTCTTTCTGCATGCAAAAGCAATGCGTGCATTTTTAACATTGCCGCGGGTGCAGCTTGAAGCCGCACCCGCCGCAATGTTAAAAATAGAGGATGTGACCGCCAGGGTGGCGGTCACATCCTAATTGCACAGGAGGGAACTCCGCATGCCATGCGGAGGTTCCCTCCTGCTCTGGGGTCGCGGACGGACGCAAGTCCGTCCGCGATCCTAATGTGCCCCATAGTGCAACATTTGTGAAAGTCCTTCAAGTAGTGCCACCGTGTCTTCACTGCAGCCATTGCTTACCTATCTTGTTTTCTAAACATAATTTCTTTGGCTAAACCTAACCATAAGTGCTTATATCACTCTACTAACTCCCCACCTCTAATGATCTTACTATCAGTATTATGTCTAAAATCTGCTTATTTCAACAACAACAAAATGTCCTCATTCACCCTTTTCAGGAACACCCTCTGTTCTCTTATCATGCCCGCACCACTCCTGTATATATTTTTGGTAACTCCCACCCAACTCCTTCTCTTCCCACTAATTCATGTAATCACGTCCACATATATATCAGTTTAAATCCTCCAGTGATTTAATCCCAAAATCTTCAAGACCCGCCTTCCCCGTCTACTCCCCCCATCCACCCTTCCTTCCAATTCCTGCCAAATAACCAACTAACAAATGACCAACTCATAAACTGCCAACATCAGTTAGGACTGGCAGAACTACACTAACCGCTGCACCTCCAAAACTGTAGATTAGACGCTACAACAACAAACCAACATCCAACTGGATAATTAACCTATGTATTCCAGAAGTCCACAGCATCAAGTAGTGTCTTCTGAGTAGTTACTCAGTCTTGCTTTTGTGCATTAATAGGGACTAATAATATGCCTTTTACCACTTGATGATTTACATATACGGAGTGAATTACATAATTGCAATTGAAATTAAATTCCTTTGATGTATAGAAGTGTGTTCATTAATTTATTTTAATTATGCCATATTTTCCTGTAAAACGCCACTTCAGACCAAATGGATGCCACCTCCTTCCTTCTCTCTTGCTTTCCCTCCTGCGTACATCCACTCCCCACAGGCTCCGCAGCACGCAGTCAAATAAGCTCATATTAGTGAAGTTGTGATATTGCAAGTATCTAGCTCAGTCGTTTCCGCACTGAGTTTATTCACATAGTCTTATTGTTTAATGTTACATATTTGCTCTCCAGATGATATCAGCATAGAGTGTGTTGAATATTTTTTTTAGAATTAGAATTGTGCGTATGTGTTAAGACAATGACGTGTATTTTTTTGTTCTGATTTGCTAAAGAAATTATACTTTTGCATCTGTATTCTTCGCTACCTCTCCATGTATCCACCCATAGTGTTGTTGTCCTTGTTAATCAGTGGTAGAGACACATTTACTACTAAGATAAATACAAAATGTCATTCTTTTATGCCAGTAGTGGGAATTTCATATGACTAATGAAAGAGTCAAGTCAAGTCAGAAATTTATATAGCGCACTACATACCCATAGGGTCTCAAGGCGCTTGAGGGAGGGGGGGAAATTACTTGTCGAATATCCAAGTTTTAAGTTGCTTTCTGAATGCTAGGTGGTTCTGAGTAAGGCGAAGGTGAGTGGGAAGAGAGTTCCAGGTTTTGGCTGCCAGGTAGGAGACGGATCTACCTCCCATGGTTGCTTTGTTGATGCGAGGAACAGTGGCAAGGGCTTGGTTGGAGGATCGTAGCTGACGGGAGGGGGTGTAGAAGGACAGTCGTGTGTTGAGGTATTCGGGTCCAAGTTCGTAAAGTGCTTTGTGTGCATGGGTTAAGAGGCGGAAGGTAATCCTCTTATTTACGGGGAGCCAGTGGAGGTTTTTCAGGTGATCAGAGATGTGTTCTTTACGCGGGATATCGAGTATGAGCCTGGCTGAGGCGTTCTGGATGCGTTGGAGTTTTTTCTGGAGTTTTGCGGTGGTACCGGCGTATAGGGTGTTTCCGTAGTCCAGGCGACTCGTGACCAGTGCGTGAGTGACCGTTTTTCTAGTTTCGGTGGGGATCCAGCGAAATGTTTTTTTGAGCATGCGAAGAATGTTGAAGCAAGATGATGAGACAGCGTTGACTTGTCTTGTCATTGAGAGTGAGGAGTCCAGGATGACGCCCAGGTTCCGTGCGTGGTCCGTCGGGATGGGTGCTTTTCCAAGGGCCTCTGGCCACCAAGAGTCGTCCCAGGCGGAGGGGGAGGTACCCAAGATTAGGACTTCTGTTTTGTCTGAATTCAGTTTCAGACGGCTGTGCTTCATCCACTCGGCTACTTCTTTCATTCCTACGTGTAAGTTGTTTTTGGCGGTGTTGGGGTCCTTGGTGAGTGAGAGGATCAGTTGGGTGTCGTCAGCGTAGGAGATGATGTTGAGATTGTGTTGGCGAGCGATGGCTGCGAGGGGGCTCATGTACATGTTGAAGAGGGTGGGGCTGAGTGACGATCCTTGCGGCACGCCGCAGATGACATCAGAGGCCTCTGATTTGAATGGAGGGAGCCGGACTCTCTGAGTTCTTCCGGTGAGGAATGAGGTGATCCATTCCAGTGCTTTTCCTTGGATTCCGATGTTACTGAGGCGCTGTAATAGGGTGCTATGGCAGACTGTGTCGAAGGCTGCGGAGAGGTCAAGGAGGATGAGGGCGACTGTTTCTCCTTTGTCCAGTAGGGTTCGAATGTCATCTGTTGCTGCGATGAGTGCGGTCTCAGGACTGTGTTTGGCTCGGAATCTGGACTGTGAGGAGTCGAGGGATTTGTTGCTTTCGAGAAAGGCGGCAAGCTGGTTGTTGACAGCTTTCTCGATGACTTTGGCCGGGAAAGGAAGGAGCGAGATGGGGCGGTAGTTTTTGAGTTCGGTGGGGTCAGCTGTGGGTTTTTTCAGAAGGGCGCTGAGTTCTGCGTGTTTCCAGCTTTCCGGGAAGGTGGCGGAGTTGAGGGAGCAGTTGATGACGTCTCGGAGGTGTGGAGCTATGATGGAGTCTGCTTTGTTGAAGATGTGGTGAGGGCATGGGTCAGTTGGGGATCCTAAGTGGATGGAGTTCATCAGGCGGATGGTGTCCTCAGTGGAGATTGGGTTCCAGTCGTTAAGGATGTTCAAGGGGGGTGAAGGTCCTGCAGAAGGTTGGGTGGGTTGGTCTTCGGGTCGGTTGTCGAAGCTGTTGTGGATGTCTGCAATTTTGTTGTGGAAGAAGGAAGCTAGGGAGTCGCAGAGGGCTTGAGAGGGGGTGATGTCGTTGGAGTTGGCTGATGGGTTGGTAAATTCTTTGACGATGTTGAATAGCTCCTTGCTATTGTGGGCGTTGCTATCTAGTCGGTCTTTGAAAGCGGCTTTCTTGGCAGATCGGATTAATTGGTGGTGTATGCGGGTGGCGTTTTTGAAGGCGTCCCTGGTGTTGGAGTTTGGGTCTTTTTTCCATGCTTTCTCGAGGGAGCGACAGAGTTTCTTGGATTTCTTAAGATCATCGTTGAACCAGGAGGCGTTTTTGCTGCCAAGTTTGATGTGATGTTTTTTCAACGGTGCTAGGATGTCGGCACTTTTGGATAGCCATTGGGTGAAGTTAATGGCTGCTTGGTCGGGGTTTGAGGAGTGGACAGGAGGGATTTGAAGGAGCGATGAGGAGATCTGGTCGATGGGGAGTTTGTTCCAATTTCTACGCAGGGTGGGTTGAGGGTGGTGGTGGATTGTGGACTTATTGTAGAAAAAGTGAACGCAGCTGTGGTCCGTCCAATGAAGAGCTGTGGTGTGGCTGAATGAGACGTGTTTGCTGGAGGTGAAGATGGGGTCGAGTGTGTGACCTGCAATGTGGGTGGGGGAAGTGACAAGTTGTTTGAGTCCGAGGTTTGCGAGGTTATCCAGAAGGGTGGTGGCGTTGATGTCATTGCTCTTTTCCAGGTGAAAATTGAGGTCTCCCAATAGGATGTAGTCCTCGGAGGGGAGGGCGTGTGGGGTGATGAAGTCAGCTATGTCGTCATTGAATTGTGCACGGGGTCCTGGAGGCCGGTAGAGTGTGGTCTTGGGGTCGGTGTGGATCTGGAAGTGGAGGTGTTCGGCGCTGGCAAGGTTGTCATCTGAGCTGGTTGAGATGCGAATGGAATTCTTATGGACGATGGCGATGCCTCCTCCAGTATGCTTGACGCGGTCCTTACGGATGATCTTGTATCCTTCTGGGATGGCAATAGTGATGTCTGGGGCTGATGAGGCGTTCATCCATGTTTCTGTTAGGAAGGCGACGTCCGGTGAGATGGTGTCTAGTAGATTCCAGAGATCGATGGCATGTCTGTGGACTGAGCGGGTATTGAGCAGGATGCATTTTAGGTGGTTGGTGTCGGGTCTCTGTGTCGCGTTGGTGGATGAGGAGTTGGTTTTGGTGCCGTCGAGCTTGCAGGAGTTGCATGAGAAGGGACCATGGGTGTGTCCAGGAGCGGCTTGGGCGCAGTTGGGGGAGCGGCCGGGGTTAAGGGCTAGGAGGGAGGTGGCATCGTAAGTAATGCGGGGTGGGTGGGTGGTATGAGGGCCAGGGGGTCTGGCGCTGGGCGCGGGCCAGGCGCGGACGGGCGTAGACGGGCTTACCTTTGGCGCACCTTTGGCGCGCATTGGGCGCGACCGCTGCGCGTGAACGCTGCGCGCTGATACATCTATCATATATGGTGGGAAGGGGGAGGGGCGAGGGCGGCTCAGCTGGGAGGCGGGGCGGGCTCAAGAGGACGCACGCTGCTCACAACAACAACATCAACAAAATGGCAGCGAAGGGGAGGGCAGAGCAGAGCGCCGGGGGTTATCGCGCTTGGAAAGTAAAGGTATTTGTGGCAAGGTCAGCGGGAGTGAAGCGAAGCAGCGACCAGGGTAGTGCAATGCAAATACACTTCAGGCGGAAATAATGTAAAAGCAGTTGCAGGCAGAATTGATTTAAAAGCAACACGAGTGAAAAACGCTGCACAGCGATGCCGTAGCAATTACTCTTCAGGCAGAATTAATTTTAAAGCAACACGAGTGAAAAGCGCTGCTAAACGATGCAGTTACAATTACTCTTCAGGCAGAATTAATTTTAAACCAACACGAGTGAAAAGCGCTGCTAAACGATGCAGTTACAATTACTCTTCAGGCAGAATTAATTTTAAAGCAACACGAGTGCAAAGCGCTACAAAACGATGCAGATACAATTACTCTTCAGGCGGAATTAATTTAGAAGCAACACAAGTGAAAACGCAGCACAACGATACCAGGTCTCGTCAGAGAGACTGGGGAGTGACCACTCAGCACAGCAGCGATGAGATATTGACTATGCCATTGTGAAGAAAACTTTGATTAGTACATGACAATTAAATTCCGATATCTTGTTAATTTCTTATGGAGCCTCCCAACCCTATAAATGCAAACACTGTGTCAGACATTGTTATCCAATACTATAATTCAATGAGTATTGCTAACTCATGGTAATTTGTAACATTGTGTAGTTGTAGTGATAGAAGACAAAAGCATATGATTAAAGTGCTTCATTTGTCTGCTCTTCTGAGAACTGGTGCGCAGAGAATGGACTCAGTTGTGGACCCGGGTAATCACTTGACTTCCCTGAACATTAATATATATATTTTTTTAAAGTGGATTGATTGTTAGATTTTCCTTAGTAATTTTTGTACTCAACTGAAGTGGCTAATTTCAGTGTCACCGCACAGTCGCTTGCACCCATAGTAGAAATTGATTCCCGGATGGTAGGGGCTCATTGGCAGCTCAGCCACCCAACTAACTGACGAGGAAGGGAAACAACCTTTACAACGCAACTTTTACAACGCACTACCATTACAATGAAACTTTAACAACGCAACATCCATTACATCGCATGCCATTACAACGCAACCATTACAACGCATGACACTACAACGCATACCACTACAACGCATGTCATTACAACGCATGTCATTACAACGCATGTCATTACAACGCATACCATTACAACGCATACCATTACAACGCATAGTACCCTTACACTATCCAACACTTACCCTACTGTTGCATCCCCTGGAGTTAGAATAGTAATTTTTACCCCTACACTATCCAACACTTACCCTACTGTTGCACCCCCTGGAGTTAGAATAGTAATTTTTACCCCTACACTATCCAACACTTACCCTACTGTTGCACCCCCTGGAGTTAGAATAGTAATTTTCACCCCTACACTATCCAACACTTACCCTACTGTTGCACCCCCTGGAGTTAGAATAGTAATTTTTACCCCTACACTATCCAACACTTACCCTACTGTTGCACCCCCTTTGAGTTAGAATAGTAATTTTTACCCCTACACTATCCAATACTTACCTTACATGCAATGTAATGTTATGTGTTGTAATGGTATGCATTATAAAGGTAATATGCCTTGTAATGGAATGCGCTGTAAAGGTAGTTTTTAAAAATTCGTTGTAATGGCATGCGTTGTAATGGCATGCGTTGTAATGGATGTTGCGTTGTAAAAAATGCGTTGTAATGGTATGCGTTGTAACGTCATACATCCGACTAGGAAGGACGACAATGGTCATCGACAGCCATGGATATGCTCACGTATGACCTACTTGATGACAGGAGTAAATCGGAGACTAAATGGAAGCCGCTGATATACCACCCTAGAGGCGAGACACCCTCTTTGTCCTGTGCCACGAGTTTGCCGGCCTTAAATCTTTCATGGGACACCATGCATGATCATATTATTGGGTTATGTGAAGTCGTGATTCAATGGTCAAGAGACATAGAATCTATGACGTTTCTGAAATCAGGACTTTATTTTGAGTGCCTGTTTTGTATTTTGCTCCTGACGTGGAAAAGGAGAGGGGGTAGATGCATCACTTTTATAATGAAACTGTGTACTTTTTGTCATTGTATTCGTTTTGTCAGGGTTGCCTCTAAAACAGGTGTGTTAATTATTTAATACAATAAAATAACATGTAAAATAAGTGTATTACCTCTATGCCTACCACAGCACTCTACATTAATGAACGAAAGTGAACCAGGAGGCCACATCTGATATAGTGAAGACTTCTGGAGCACTCTACCGATACATTCTGGATGTTCCCTGGTGTTGGGGATGATTAGTCCAGTGAACACAACCTCAAAACATTGTGACTACAAATATGTTCGTCAGAAATACACATGACCATGCCATACAATAAATGTGACAGTTCAAATAATTTTAGAGCTAGCTTTTGAAAGTTAAACTAAAACATTCCAAGGTGATCAGTCCCATCTGGAACTATTGAAGATTCCCACTGTGGCCATTGCTCGCATATTAAAGAAACCGGTCTCCAGTGCAGTGACAAAGGCCTAGGGCCAATATATAACACAGGGCCCCTAAGAAACGATTGGTAAGTAGTTACTCTCTAAAAGGACTTTTCAAGGTAGCTGGCCATGTACAAATATCCATGCGATGTTGAGTGTCAGTACTGTTTCTTTTCATTTGAGCTCATAATTTGTACAAATTGTATGATATTGACTGTAACCCCCATTTGAAAGTAGGCTCTTTTCACAATAAGTGATATTGAATATGTTCCAAAATACCTCAGTCGTCCCCGGTCACGCATTATTAGTCTTTCTTCCATACCCTGCAACGTGCTGCTTTGCCCTGTGTAAGATGCTGCTTGTCCTTCACCCCAAGCCTCTCCATGTCTGCCCCTCTCTGAGGTCCTTGTGAGTGATCCATTCATTGCTCATCAGAGATCAGCCCGCTATTTTGACTCGGGAAAGGTGCAGGCCATCCTTTTTCTTTTTCAACTGACCAGCCTTTGTCACTGCTCTGCTTAGTGTTGTTGGTGCAGCACACCAGGAAGTTACTATCCAAGTCTCAAGTTGTTCCGTTTTACTTCACTTACAGATGCATTCATAATATACTTTTGATCTTTTCTGGTTGCTTTTGAGTTGCAGGTGCATTTATTTGTTAATGGACGTCCAAAATATTCCTCAATGATGATAGATTGAGAGGAAGTGTGTAGACTGAGTACATTTACGCTCTTTAAGTTAACAAAGTTTCAGCACATCAGTGGTTGTATTTCCCTTTTTAGGTCTCACTGAGTCAGCGTGCATGCGCTGCTCGGAGAGACATTTAGTATCGGCTTTGGCAAGTGCTCTCCTTCCCCCACCCTCCTCATCTCTTTCTCGACCCTCTCTTCTCCAGCCTCCCTCTCCTCTAGTCTCATTTCACTCCCATCTCTTTTTTGTTTCTTTCTTCCACTTACATCCTCACCCTTATCTCATCCCCCTCTTCTCTCCACCTTCCATCCTTTTCTCCTGGTCCTTCTCTCCCACTCTTTATTCTCTCACCTCCCCATCTCTTACCTGCCCCCTCCCCATGCTTCTCCATTTCTATTTTCTTTTCTCTCCTTCCACAGCTTCTGCTCTTTCTGTACTCGCCCCTCCTGACCCTGCCTCATCTTATCACCTTTTAGGTCTCCACCCTCCCATCTTCCTCTTTTACCACCAATGTTCACTCGTCTCCCCCGCCCTTCTATCATCTTTAGATTCCATTTCATCTCCTCTAGTATGCCCCCACTCTCCTTCCCCCTACCTAGTCCCCTCCTAAATCCGACACCTTCCTACTGCTGTCCTCACTTCACTTCCCCTTCACTTTCTCTTCTCTCACATTCTATCCCCACTGAACCTCCTGTTCTCTTCATCTCTCTTTGCCTTCTTGGCACACTTCTCACTAATTTTACATCCCCTTTCCTCTTCGTTGCTCCTTCCATTCTCCTTCCCTACCTCTGCCCTCCCCAATCTCCAACCTCCATCTGTGTCACCTTCTGTTTTATGTTCTCTTTCTCCCTAATCCCTTTTTACAGGCTTTTCCCTCTCCTCCTCCATCTCTCCTTTACTCATCCCGGACCCCAACTTACTTCTATGATCTCCCAAATTAACATTTCTGGGTTTCTTCCCCTTTCTATCCCTTCTCTGATTAGCATTTGTTTTTAATATGTGGCTGACGTGTTGTACTTCTTCCAAGAAAGTTATATTGAAATCTTTCGACTTGTGTGAAGTGAGCTCAGGGAGAAGCCAGCATGGCATATATCCCAACCACATTCTGGAAAGATTGTGTCCCACTACGTATAGCATTTTGTACCTACCCTGTAACTCTGTAGTTTGCAGATATTACTTTGCACTATTTTTCATTGGCTTTTTAATCTCCTTATATAGCTGGATGCGTTATGTGCAACGCCTCAGTGCTCACTGTCTACTGGGTCACTTTTTCATTGATGTCTGCTTGACCCTCAGGATGAAGAGCTCAAATTCTTGAGATCGAAACGCTGTCGACCCTAATACAACCAAACTCCTTGTTTATTTTTATAAACAAGCATTGGCATAGCCAATAGGTCTCGCATTTGGGGCCTTATAAGTGTTTAGCCATGCAACAGTTGGTGTTGTTGCACCAAGGATGTTCTGCTGCATAACTAAATACTTATAGGGTCCAAAAGGCGAGACCTATTGGCTATGCCAATGCTTGTTAAAAATGAAGGGAGCTGATGATATGGTTACCAGTGGCATAGGAGTGCCCATGGCTTAGCCTTTTCTTTGCAGCCTTCAGTGGTGTATTGTTCTGTTTTATCTGAACAGAGGCAGCATTTTCTTGCTTGGAGAAAGCGTTTGGTAGTTCATTGTCTATCAGTAGAAAATCATGGTTAACTGAACTTTTTGGCCTAGAAGAAATCTTGATATGTTATGTTCAGTACTCTTATAACCCGCAACAGCTACTCCGAGGAGTGCGAACGACTGTAACAAAATCCTGTAGGGGTACAGAATTTCTTTGATTTCGTTCTTAAAAGTGCTCAGAACATCAATCTTCGATGGGCCATTTCACCCAGAAGGGAGGCTCCTGTTTACCTGGCACCTCTCCCATTTCAGGGCACGGATTGGCATTTCCCTGCCTTCATATTGCCAGGCCCCAGACTCTATGAATACATGAGATTTGCTGTCACCTGGGCATTCTACAGTGTGACCTGTCTGGAACAGCCGCCAGAGGCTGTACTGTATGCTGTTGTGCTTGCTGCCTGAGGTCTTCGGCCAGCCCTTGCTTTTGTGTGTTTTACTATGCGTTCTAGTACTTGTGTTGCTGCAGAAATTGAGAAATCCTAAAGCAATGTTGCAGGTGCTGAAAGCCTAACAATGAAGCCTGGTGCTTCTGGACACCAAAGAACCGTGAACACAGACTTCAGAGGACACCGTTTTTAGATCAAGCCTGAACAGCGGAAGTGCTGCTCTGCAGAGCATGCTGTATTGGAGTGTGGACTTGAAGCCCCGCGCATTGTCTGCCCATATTTGTCACTGGCTTGTGTCGTTATCCTTTGTAAATGCTTGCTTCTGATTCATTAATGGGATTGTTAGTCCCTCCTTATATCACCATTTGTAACCTCCCAGGAGGACTGGCCCTTTAACTTTGGTTGTTACACGTCTTATTTAGTCTCTAAGCACCATTTACTTTAATGAGTCTCTCCTACTGTAGGCCTGACAGGCTTTCCTGCAACATTCAGCGCGTCCTGGGTGCTTTCACTTTCCAAGTAGCCCAGGACAATGGCGGCCGAGGTCTTGCATTTACAAAAGTTTGAGCTATTTGCATTGTAAATGACAATGCCTTTTGTTTGTCTTAATTATCAAAACAGATAAACAAAAGGCATTGTCATTTAAAAATGCCAGTAGCTTAAACTCTCGCAAATGCGAGACCTATTGCTTTGCAAATGCTTGTTTCTACAAAGATAATTTCCCAAGGCAGTGCTGCATCAAAATTTGCTAATTTAATGGAAATTTCCGGCGGTAAAGGATGGAATTCCCGAGATTCCCATGTTGACGTTTTTGAGGAAAATGTAGGTGTTTGCAGACACTTTACTTGTCGATGGCCAATTCAAATAAGTAACCCAGAACGGCACTTCTCGTTTTAAAATCTCAAACACCAAGATTCGCTATGCGACCTTTGATGCTTGGTAAAACAGGGGTCACTTTTTACACAGTCAAATGAGCGCTGAAAGTTATAATATCTCTAGTATGGAGAGACTGTAAAATTCCTACAATAGGTGCATTATGGGAACGGAAGCTTACTGTTTGCCAAGAGGCTAGAAAAGTGCAGGTGATTGGTGCAATCATTAAACGGGACACCCATTGGCCATATATTTGGCAAGCTCCAGCAAGTGTATGACCCATACTTCGATGATTTTCAGGGCCTCTATATTAATGGTACGGATGGATATATTTGAGATTTTTAACAGCCAGGGCCTTGGACAAAATTTCAGCTTCTGCCCATATCTAATTGTCAAGGGTTTTAAATGTTTCATAATCTATCCTAGTTTTTTTTAAAGACAGCAGTACTGCCCCAAGGCGCTAGAAAGTGAATTAGGATTTTGTAATTATTCAATTGCACTTGCTTAACAATTTAATTTTTTGGAAAATTATTTTGAATTTATTTATTTTCACTTTTCCTAGGTTTTAGCAGGTCTCCACAATCCAGGTGATGGCCACATTGATCCCTACTCCCTCACCATGGCCTTGGCAGCTGGAGCCCGCATGTATGGAGCCCAGCTATATTTTCCAGCGCAGGTGACAAAACTGACTCCTAGGTCAGATGGTTCATGGGATGTGGAGACCCCAAATGGAACAATACATGCTAATAGGATTGTAAATACTGCAGGTAAGAATTAATGTTATACCAATCCATGACCTAAATAAACAAAGTCAACAGGAATGGACCTTCATCGAGACTCATTCCGTTGACCTGGTTTGAAAAGCAGCTTCGCTGTTTGGTCTAGAACTGTCTTACTTTGGTTCACATTGTTTACACAGAAGTGAAATTGCGGGCACAGCACTATAGTAAATGTTTGTACAAAATGGTTTCATACCCACATAGAGCAAATTAAAAGTACAATAAAGAAGCCGGGTGAGTTTGCAGGAACAGAGGATAAGAAAAAGTATGTGTGGCTAATTTACCCACTAGAAGTGACTGGAGGAATGCTTGCAAATTGTCCAATCTCTTGGCAAAAGCTCGGGGTAGCATTCAAATCCCCTGCGTTTTTGCGCACATTACCACTTCAGATTAGACCCCGTCATCTGCACATCAGCCCTGACCCGGCTCCTATAGGAACCGTCCTTCCTAAACTGGAACACAAGCAACGCAAGGCCTCTTTGCCCTATTGGGGCTCATCAGTCAGGAGTAGTTTGGTGCAGTTATACAGTGAGCCCTGGGCCCACGTCTGGGCACACCCTTGTCACTTAGGGTGTTACATCGAGCACACAAAAGGTGATGGGAGGAATGCTTGCAAAAATTCGAATTCCTTGAAATTGCTGAAGTAGCATTTCAACCCATTGTTTTTTGCACTCAATGCCACCTCAGATTAGTTAGAGCCATTTGCAAATCAGCCCTGGTTGTGGTCCTCCAATGGGACCAGTCAAAAATTATTATTTTAACAGGGAGAACTGCAGGCTTTACACTGCAGTAGTCTGGCAACACAGGATTGGCTGAAACCCATGTTTGTACTTCCACCATAGTGGATGGCACAATAGGTGCGGCAGTCCTCGGGTGGCATTTAACTTCCAGGCCCTGAGTAAACTTTCTACATCAAAGGGACTCACTGGCAAGTTAAATATGCCAATTTGGAGTAAGCCAGTTTACCCATGGTTATATGGAGGGTCACAGGCCCCGGATAAATCTCTACATCATAGGGACTCACTGGCAAGTTAAATATGCTAGTTAGAAATTAGACAGTTTAACAATGGTTATAAGAGGAGCACAGGCATTTTACTAGTGCTTAGCAGGGGTAAAGTGCACAAAGTTATAAAGCCAGAAAAATCGGATCCAGAAAAAGGAAAATAAATCTGGGGCAAGCACTCAAAAAGGCACATTTCCTACAATATGTTATGACCATGTTTCTTATCCCTATTCTCCACTCAAGTGTCAATGGTAATTTTACAATACCTGTATAAACTGCCTTTGATTTTGTGGTATCTGTTTGTAGCCAGATATTTTGAACCAGCTATTTGATAACTGCCCCACTGCTAGAATGAACATCTACGAGAAATGGAATACCCACTTCTTGAATAGGCTGTGCCCAGTCTGGAACAGTTTCATTACATCTGAGACAACAGTCTGATTAGTTCTAAAATTTTGAGCCTACAGGTGTCAAAATGTCACCTTATTAAACGAACTTTCATCTTCCCCATCACAAGGTTAAACTGTAGAATGTGTGAACCCTGGCATTTATATTACCTGTCACTAAGTGTGAATGTTCTCATGTCTTTCATTGTGAGACATTCAGCTGGGGTCACAATAAGTGCATAGATCATTTTCAACAGGTGTGGCTCCTCCACTATGGCGGTGGAGCGACGCCCTACTGCTTTTAAGCAGTGAGAAAAGTAAAATGATAATAACTTAATTATCATTTTATGCTCCGTGTTGTGATGCTCTGGCAGGTGGGCATTGCTGCTCTGGGAGCAGAGGGAGGAGTGGTTTGCCCACTCTTAACCTCATGCGCGCTAGCGGAATTCCGCTCGCAGCTGAGATTTTTCAAAACGCATGTTACGTGACGAGCTGGGCTCGTCATCAGCGTGGAAGGGGTTAATTGTGCAATGACTGTTTTGTTGGCCCTCTCAGCCCGCCCAAACGAATCATGCGCACTTTCCCCGTTCTCCATACAGGCTGCGTTAAAGCCTACATGGAGAACATGCCCACCCCTCCAGCCCCCGGCTGAGCACCGTGTCACAGCGCTTAGACCGATCACAGCGCTGCATTGCAGCGTTGGGACTGGCTTAGGGGAGGGAGCCTGGCTGCCTGGTTCCTGTTCCTGTCAGTCGGAAGCAGGAGCAGAGATGCGAGACCTGGCCTCAAGGTAAGTTTTTTTAATTTATTTTTTATTCAAACACCCCCAGTTACCCTCCCTGACTCATCCCTTATCCACCTACCCCCGCGACATCCCTGCTGCCACGCGGCACCCCATTGCCCCCGCAACACCAGAGGACAATCTGGGCCACACCCTAACATGGATACAGTGCAAAGATCTGTAAATGTTTGGATAATTTTAACTGTTTTATTATTTACTATTCTTAAGTGTTCTTAATATTTCATCCTAAACAGAAGTGAGTACTTCAGTCCACAGCACCAAGAATGAGTGGTTCTTCTTGGAGAGGGAAACAATGTGGTATTAACAATAGAATTCTAAAGAAAAAAACTGTTTAATTCAGATATCAAAAGAATAATTCATATTGGCAAATATTAAAATAATTGCAACTCTGGAACAACATTTAATAAATATGTTTGTTTTTTAAGTTTTACAAAAACGTAGCAGAGAAGGGAGGTACGAATCCCAGTGGATAAAGCATCAGTAGGCGTGGGGCGGACCAGATTTCACAAGATATATGTCGAGCTGTTGCAAAATGTTGGCACGTTTATTGAACATCCAACATAATTATTCACAAGTAATAAATCCTAAGCATGCGAGCTAAGCTCGAGGTCTGGACCTAACCCTTTCTGAGCATGTTTGGTGTGGAAACAGCAGAAGCAGACCCGGTGTTTTTAGGTCAGTCGCAGAGCCAAGAAACAAAATCTGTACCTTTGTTACCAAACAAAGGACACCTGTGAGTTGGTACTGCTCTGCTTTCTGCACAGTCTACTGTTAGTTCACAATGAGTTAACACCTGCATAACAATTAAAGATACAGCTCAGACTGCATGTATAGCGTTAAGTCAAAACAATAGGTGAGCGTTACTCTCGAGTGACACAAAAACTCTGTTTCATTCCGCGGAGTTACGCCAATGAGCATAAATAGGTCTGTTGCGCTCTTCATGCTGTGATTTAGTGCCGGCAGCACATTATATGCTGAAAAACCGGCACCACGTGGCTAGCACTAGGGCGCAGATACTAGAGTCGATTTTGCTGCCCCTCAAGCAAATTTTCGATTTGAATGGCAGCCTTCTGACCATGAATGGTCCTGTACGCCTCCAATTGCCCTCGTTAGAAAAATGGATGTCTTCCTAGCAACCAGAAATCATGCTTGGGAACGCCATACCTCACTTGCGAATATACCGTCCTGGAGCTACACGCGAGGAAAAAATTCTGTCATGCAGCAATTGGCAGAATTTGTAAGAAACTCCTGTACAAGTGATAGAGCTCGCAGGTCACCCGACTCAGGTTACCATACTCACATGGGCCCATAAACAACATATGATGAGATTTAATCAGGTAACCTGTGCACTTGCTCTAATCAGTGATTTATAAATTTTATTTAGGACCTATACCATTGACTTACCAATCCTCGTCATCGGTACCTAAAGTCCTAAGGTATCAAAGGAGTTAGAATAATAGGTAGAATAATAGCATTTGCACTCATATAATAACCACAAACCGGGAAAGGTTTATATTCTTTATCTAAAATCTTTAAAATGTCATAATCCAAGCATTGAACAATAGAAAATTATCAATTAGGAAAATTACGATTAGAATGAAAATCTGCAGAGTCTTTATAAAGCAATCTTTACGCATTTGACATTAGGGTGGGAAGAGAGAAGGAAACAGTATAATGACATACCCACATTGAATATTTACCTAGAATGGTGTGAAGAACTAACCCTGGCCACGGGTCTGTTTTAAAGGACAGAACCCCAAAAGTGCAGGCACCATAAAGGCAAGCAGGTGCAGATCAGTATCGGGACAGGTAAAGCCAAATTGGATCAGGACAGGACCACCAAGGGCTAAGACCAGCACCTGCAGTTAAAGTTGCAACGCCTGTGTTACTCCCTCTCTGCAGCTAACAGCCAGAACCCGGTAAGAGTTATCGATTTCTCTGACAAAGTGCTTCGCCAGCACTTCTGCTCTCAAACCCTGATCTGGGTTTCGAATCTTCTGACAGAGGGCTCCGCCAGCACCTCTG
Source organism: Lissotriton vulgaris (assembly GCF_964263255.1). Taxonomy (NCBI): domain Eukaryota; kingdom Metazoa; phylum Chordata; class Amphibia; order Caudata; family Salamandridae; genus Lissotriton; species Lissotriton vulgaris. The sequence goes on from NC_141689.1 coordinate 496,494,259, forward strand.
CTCCCGATCACCTATTGAGTGCGTTGGATCAGTGACAGGTCAGCTATTCGGACAAATCAGACAAATTAACTAGTTAAGCCTACCCTAGTCATACTATTTTCCAGGTCAGTGTACCACCCCCGCCCCCCCCAATGTTGCAAGTGTAAGGATCCCCAATTTCGATTGGACAAAAGGATGAGGAGAGGTCATCACACCATACCAAAATTTTTCTTGATGATATTAAAATTAACGTTCCCGCCCATAACTTTTATTCCACCCGGCAATGAATGTATCAATCAGTAACAATAGCGTTCAGTATTGTACAGCCCAGCTTCCTCTCCTGGGGTTGAAAGTTCACGCTCCCAGGCACATCTTCTAGTGTACTGTAAGCTTGGCTGTGGTTCAATGACGAATGACTTAATCTCCTTCTGGAGTTTGACATGCGCAGTGAAGGTTTTCAAGATGGAGTAATAGCACCTCCCAGGCCCAAGATTATCGTTACATGGAAAAAATAGAAAGAAACCGTTTTAGAACACAGAATAAATGAATGCACTGTATACCACTTATCTCTACTCTATTCCCATTACTTTATATGGAACTGTTGCGTTAGAGTTAAGCAGAACGAACAGCTTAGCAAAAGCAGCGGTGCAAGCTTCTTGCATGTGAGGACATGGAGCGGCCATCTTAGTTCTAGTGCGCAGAAGCATAAGATTCCCTCCAAAAGCAGAGAGAGTACGTCATGTCATGTGAGTGTGGCAGACGCATGCACAGCAAGAAATCCCGCGTAGCAGCGGCCATATAAATGCAAGCGGATTATCGTTAGTAAAAGCACATATGCAAGCTTCACTTAGATGTCATGTAATGCAATATTAATAGGACTAAGATGTTGATTAGTACATTAACGTTATGTCAAGACGACTGATTACAAGCAAGTTGCATTATGGGCGAATACTTACTCCATCACAAGGTTAACGCAAAGTCGCCAAAATTCCGGCAATTCCGCTTGCAGAATGGAATATTTCATCCACCCCTAGTCCAAACCTGTGAAAATGAAAGCATGCTAAATAGTAATGCAGCCAGATACCATGCAGTTACTCATTTACCTTGGGACACTTCCTACTTTTAGGATTTAGCAAGCTCATTTTAAATGTCGAACTGCATGCACTTTAGTCCACTTTCTAAGAAAGAAAGTGAAAGCTTGCTATAGCTCAAAAGGAGAGCTGCTTGTCTGTGTAAAAAAAAAATCCTTCTTGCCGCTACCTTGCCACGTCTCTCCTCCATAGTCCCTCGCTCCGGTTGGAACATTAAATACACCCAGGCTCCCCTAAGCCAATCACAACACTGCAATCAGCATTGTGATTTGTCTGAGCGCCGTTGTTCGGAGCTCAGGCAAGCAGTGGGAGCCTGGGGATGTTCTCCGGCCAGACTGTAATTCAGCCTGGGTGGAGAACATGCAAAGTGCGCATAAATATTTGGCCAAAGATTCATGTGCACTTAGTGTGCCTACCACTCCTCCACCTGCTATGAGAGCAGAGCAGCCCTGCTTGCCCCAGCCAAGCTACTGCAGCAGGACAAAATAAAATAATATCTAGTTATTATCATTTTATTTTTCCTTTACTTCAGTTCTGCCAAGCAGTGGGGCAACACTCCTCCGCCTTTACGCAGGAGCCGACACTGTCCTGATCCTAAAAATTAAAAAGTTAAAACTCATTCTGAGTGAAACCAGGACGGCAAGTAAAACCACAGACACCAGGCCCAACTAGGTACCCCAAACCCAACTACCAAGCCAAGAATTAATTCATTTGGGGACTGTCACACTCAAACCTCCATCACCCCCATAAAGCTACGCCCCTGGGTATGAATATATAATGCATGCGCTGGCACTTACAGAATGCATTGCTTTCATTTTATGAATATGCTTGCCTTATAAACCATTGATATTTTCTGAAATGCATCGAACAATAGCATAGCTGAACAATACAGCTTTAGAATTGGAACTGGAGGGAAGGCATTCATGACTGTGACGAAGAGGAGAACATTGTGTAATATATATATATATATATATATATATATATATATATATATATATATATATATATATATATATATATATATATATATATATATATATATATATATATATATATATATATATATATATATATATATATATATATATAGTCCAGTAGTAATTGGAGCATAGGACTCAGTATGAGGATTAACAGTATTTAATTAGGGTATTACCACTTAATCTCTCTTCCACCACACACTCTTTGCAGTACGAGTCTGTATCAGCCAATGCCAAAGATAATAATAAAAAACCAATTAGCTATTTGCTACAAGCCAGGCACAATTTGTAATCCTTGCAAGAGTCTGGTTACAAAACACCTCGTAAGAAGGAAAGCAACTTGTTGATGTAAATAATTATAAAACATGTAATTGTTTTTAAATGTAACTCAGCTGCTTTTGTTACTACAACCAACACGTTTAAAAAAAAGAAAAAAAAAGAATTACTGTCCCATATTTTAAGTTGGCGCAGAAAACTTTCACAGCACTGTTTGTTCATGTGCTTGGACTCTCAAAACACCCTTCTCCAGAAGAACAGTTTGGGCCATAAAAGAAACAAATCGCCAATGGAAGAAAAGACCAAAACGATTAAGGTGTATTTTTGGGTGTTGCTAATGGTTAGAAGCTATTGCGTCTATTGGTGATGGGCATCCATGTTGCTGAGGGAGGTTAATGTGCTTTAGTTTGCCATTTGTTGATCCTTTTCCATTAAATGGGTCTGTCCCCTCTTCTATCCTTTGTCACTGTGCTCGGGTTGTGACGTCATTGTTCCCCAATGTGTTCTGTTTGGGTAGATGCGGAGTATGAAATGGACTCAGCACGGGTCATCAAGACCCAAGCCGGATGTGAAAGGCGTTCAGAGCCTCTGAGGTATTCTTGGAAACTCTTTTTAATGAACGTGTTTCAAGTTTGAACAATAGACTGAATATATTGGGAAACGGCTCAGGGATGCTATTACGGGACTGGCCTCCCAGTTTTATTTTTCTTCCTTCTAGTAGTATTCCTTTTACGTCTTTGACTTGCAACAATATTGTTATGTTATAATGTTATGGAATGTTGGTGTAATCTATGGCGAGAGACCGTCCAAATTCTGTCGATACCATGTCTGCCTTCACTTTGATGGGCTTCATTACGAGCACACGCTTTCCTCAGTAAGCGACTTTTTGTTGTTTTGCCGCGCCATCCACGCACTGCTACAGCCGCTGACTGTGATCCCAGTTTTGCCACGTGGAATCAGTTAGCGCGCGCGCCCTGTCAGGCCGCGTAAATGAATAAAATGTGAGAAGTGCTTGTTTGCCTTCTTTCTCGATTGTGCTGCCTGACATTTGAAGCCAACTTTGCTCACATTCCCGGGCTTGCTCCGAGTCCTCCTGAAGTCATATTGATGACCTGCAGTAATACAATATCCCACAACCAATCGGCGTCCTTCGTTCCACCCCACCCCTTCAGATCATTACTAGGGTCAGGCCTTGCCAAGGCCTCCAGGGATCAGCTTGTAAGAAACGAAGGCTTGCAGGGGCGGCGTGTCTAGCCTGCCATTGCCAAAGAACTGGAACAAACTAGTTGGAACCTCTTCTGCATTTGCCACTTTTAGAATCTGTCCTGAGCAGCACCAGCAACAGGATGAGGTAGTAGCAGAGACTAGAACAGCTGCACATGTTTAAATGGAAGTGAGCGCATTCCGACAGTTTAATATTCAGCAGCATTGCGTACCGAAGCCCGTGCAAGAGGTCATTTACATACAACTAGGACCGTTTTTAATCACAGGCTTTGATTTTACAATTGCATTGCTATTGTTGAAACCTTTATTTAAACACTCGCATCGGTCGAGATTTCACATAAACCACCAGCATAGTGAAAAATGCATTTTATTGGGACAGATCTGCAGTTAATAAACCCTCAAACACATTTTTAAGCAAGCCTCACTAATAAACAGTAAACAGCCTAACTAGTTCCCTCCCTTAAGAGCTTCCACAAAACGCCAAAGAATCCCCAAGAAATCACTCCCACACACCACATACATTTTCCCTCTCACATCTCCCTGTCCACAGCCACCTTAACCAGGCAAGTAGGGTTATCGGAGAGGATGTGGCATTATGGCTAGTGTTGCCGACTTTGGAAAATGGGAACCGGGTTCGAGTCTCTGCGTCTGCTGAGAATCCTGTAAATCTGGGCAAATCACTTATTCTCCTTGTGCCTTATAAAACAAGCATTGGCATAGCCAATAGGTCTTGTGATGTGATAAACATATTTATATTTGTTCTTACCTTAGTTGGAGTTCTCAGGTGTCGCATGTTCGTTCTTCATGTTCTTTGTTATCACCTAGACTGTGAGACTGACTGCACTCCACAACTGACAGTTGCAGCTGTCTCGTTGTGGTGGTCGCAGATTACTTGGGATATTCTATCTCCAGTGGTGGCATTTCTCCCAAAAAGAATCTGGTGGGAGCCGTTAGAAGTGCTTCGTCTCCAAAAGACAAGGACCAACTCAGGTAGTTTCCGGGGCTTGTCGAGTATTTTGCCAAAATTTGTGCGGGGATTTGCTGACGTATCTGAAACTTTGATGAAACTTCTTCTCAAAGGTTACAAATTTGATTGGGGCAGTGATGAGTCTAAAGCTTTTTCTAGAATAAAGGAGCAAATTTGCAATGCAGGCATTCATGCTCCTTTCAGTGTTTCCTGCAAATCGTTTCTTACAGTTGATGCTAGTTTGACTGGTATTGGTGTGGTACTTTCCCAACTTCAGAGAGGCACTGAGAGGACAATTGCATTTGCATTGAGAACTCTTACCCAAGCTGAAAGGAATTATTCTGTGATAGAGCGCGTGGCTCTTGCTGCAACGTGGGGAGTGGACTATTTCACAGTATTTTTGTGGGGATCTAGGTTTGTGTTAAGGACGAATCACAAGCCAAAATGTTGTTGGCAGGGGGCTGGGAAAGGTTCAGCACGTCTTTCCAGGTTTGCTGCGAGGTTCCAAGAGTACCTTAATGATGTTGAATTTATTCATGGTTGGAGAAACTTACAAGCTGATTGCTTGTCACGCATGTCACTTGATTGGGAAACCGTGGGCAAGGAAGTAGCCCAGAAACTGGAAAGTGAGGAAGCTGTTGCCTTTGTTTTTGATGTTGCGGAATGCAGTTTGGGCTCTTTCTCTAAGTTACAGTGGTCTGAGGCCATGATCAATGATTCTGTTTTGCAGGATGTTATTATGCTCATCAAGAAGGGTTCACCTCGTGAGAGTTTGGTCTCAACACCAGTGAGGCCGTATTGGAAATTTTTGGATGAATTGTCTGAGTGATAAGGATGTTATTATGAGAGGTGAGAGATTTGTGCCTCCGGCTAATCTCAGGTTGCACATTTTTTATCTTGCGCATGAGGGTCACTTGGGCCAAGGTATGACTATCAGGCGCATCAAACAGGAATTCTAGTGGCCTGCTATGGATGATCAAATCAGACAATGGGTTGTTGATTTTACTCTCTGTAAAGAGAATGAGACGAGATTGAAAGTTGGTGATCAGAGTTTGATGGGTCACTTTAAGGATCCTGGGGAACCATGGCATACTATTTGCCTTGATTTCATTGGTCCTCTTTCTGAGTTGCCTTTAGACATGAGGTTTGCAGCTGTCATTGTGGATGTGCACTTGAAGTGGTTGCATCTTGAATTTTTGAAAGAAATTACCTCTATGTCTACAATTGCGGTGTTGGAGGCTTTGTTTTTGCATGAGGGTATTCCGCAAATCTTACTTACTGACAATTGGACTCAACTCACTTCAGGTGAGATGCATTGTTTTCTGGAGAAGTGTGGTGTGAAGCATTTGTGTACTTGGATTGACTCCCAAATGTCTTGTCCAAGATATGTTGTGGGCTTATTGTACTACTCCTCATAGTGTTACCCTGAAGTTTCCTTTCTGTTTTTTTTTTTTTTTTTTCTTTTATCCTCATTTGCGTTCATTGGCTCCAAACTGTCAAGACAGAAGACTACCGCAGAGCAGAAAGTCAGGCCATGCCTCTGTACTGACTCAGCTTCAGCTGGCGGGGATAGCGTAGGAGGGATGGTGAACAAAACCCCTTCAGTATCAGCTGGCAGGCCGAGAGATTCTAGCATGCGGGCAACTCTGTTGGACAATAATGCCCGGAATACCGAGGCCCTTTGAGCAACGACACAACTGTAGCGGAGCCAGAAGGTGAGCCATGTCCGCATTAATCATCGGACCTGGGGGGGAAAAAAAAAACCCAGGTGTCAACATGGCCTCTCCAGCAGCTTCAAAAGGCTCTTTTCGCCTGGTTTCCTTCCCCTGCCAAATCAAGTTTCGAGATCTGGAGAATTGAAGAACGCCATTCATAGAAGGTGGGTGGCAAAGCGTCTTTCCAGTGTCTACAAATTTCCCTGCGGGCCGCCAGAATGGAATAGAACACTAAGTTGGAAGCAGCGTTACGAGTTTTTCCACTCAGGCCCAAAATGACTAAGCCCAAGTCAATGGTGACCTGACAATCCAAAATCAAAGACAATTCACTACTTATGGAATCCCAGAATGGAGTGATGTGTGGGCATTTAAAAAACATATGGATGTCGGACGCCGCCACCAGTCCGCATCTTGGGCAGGAGACGGGCCCTATCTGGGAAAATGTTGACAGTCTCTGCAGGGAGTAATACGCTCTATGTATTGTAAATACTTGGTTCCTTCGAAGCCAAGCAGGCTTAACCAAATCCCACAATACTCTGCATGAGGTTAGCCAAATTTCTTCCACATCTTCTCCTGGCATAGACTCCGCCCACAATTGCATTGGAAGACAGAATTTACCGTCTGATTCCTCTATGATCATGTTATACCAGAGCGAGATCTCTTTTTTTATCGGTGGTTTGTCAAGCAGGCATGCTTCTAGTTCACTCACACCCCCTAAAGGGAGTCTGCTATTACGTGAGGGCAGTGTATTCTGCGCCTGGGCCCAACTCGAAATTTGTAAATATTTAAATCTAGAAAATCTCGGTCCGACTTTGTTGGTGAAGTAGTTCCATGGAAGCAAAGATCCATCAGAAAATAAGTCTCCCCAAGATGCGATACCTGCCTCTTTGAGTGGTAGGGCTAAAACGTCTTCTGCCCAGGGAGGGGGTGCAGGTAGGTCCCATATTGGAGCTCTGCTTGAAAAATATCCTAGATTTATCGAGTATCTCACTCTGTACCATGTATTGGCCATCCCCTGTAGTATCTTCAACTTTATCTTTTTAAAGAATTTGGGATCTCCAAACTTAAAAAGGAAGCTGGCTTGCCCAACTCCCTCACAACTCAACAAAGTAGATAACATAAGGCCCAGGCCTGAATCAGCTGGTGTTTTGAAAAGCATGCGTGCATGCGTTAGCTGGAATGCCCATGCATAAGCCTGAAGGTCTGGGCCCGCCAGCCCGCCCTTCTCCCTCCGACGCCTTATCTTTTTCCAAGCAATTCTTGGATTCTTATTATTCCAGATAAAGGAGGATATCTCACTCTGCAGTTTTGCAATTAATTTAGGATCAAAAAACAATGGTATTGAGTTAAATAAAAATGTGATCTTTGGCAGTATGGACATTTTAACTAGATTTACCTTCCCCAAGATGGTGAGAGGGAGATGAGCCCATGCTCTCATCAATTTTCGGCACTGCGCTGCTACTTTTGCAAAATTTAGGGCTGCTATTGTGTTTATATTTTTATCTATGACTATCCCCAGATATCTTAAGTTAGCTCTCGATGTCGCGCTATGTGTATTTAGGTCAACATTCCATGACATTGACTCTGTTTTCGAGGCATTCACCTCGTATCCTGACACCTTTCCAAACTCCAAGGCGAGATCTATAATCACCGGAAACGCTGTGTTTATATCTGGTGTGAAAATCATGATGTCATCTGCATAAAGGGCCACTTTTTTGGTCCGATCGCAAAAGACAAATGGTTTAATTTGTTGGTTCTCTCTGTTTTTGTGCGAACGGCTCTATATACAAATCGAATAACAGAGGGGACAGGGGGCAACCCTGTCTCGTTCCCCTCGTTACCCTGAATGATTTGGACAAACCTCCATTGATCAAAATAGAGGCCGAGGGGCTTCCATACAGCAGTTTTATTGCTCTACGGAATTTATTTCCCACGTTGAACCTCAACAAGGCCTCCAACAGGTATTGCCAATTTACCCTGTCGAAGGCCTTGGTGGCGTCCAAGGTGAGAACCGAGAGGGGCAGAGTCTCCTTAGTCGCCAGATCTATAGCTCCCACCAGGTCATAAGTGAGCTCGAACAGCTGCCTCCCCGTTACAAAACCTTTTTGATTAGGATTTAGTATATCTGGAGCTACCTGACCGAGCCTTTTAGCCAATATTGCCGCCAAGATTTTATAATCCGCATTTAGAATTGAAATAGGCCGATACGAACCGCAGTCAGATAAGGGCTTACCAGGCTTCGGGATTAGTGTTATCGAGGCGCTATCCCAGGATGCTGGGGGGGCCTCTCCCTCCCTCAAGATCTTATTAAACAGTTCCACCATAACCGGGGACACCACCAATAGCAGGTTTTTATAGATTTCTGATGGTAAACCGTCTGTTCCTGCAGCCTTGCCTCCCTTGGCTCCCTGTATGGCCTGCTCTACCTCTTCCTTCGTTATGTCCCTATCTAAGAATGTACTCTGTTCATCAGTCAAAGATGGTAAAGATAGATCTTTTAACCAATTAGCAGCATCTTCAGAGGTGACACTCAGGTCTTCCTGATATATTGTTTGAAAGAAATCTTTAAAAGCTTCTCTAATGTCAGCATAATTTGTGAAGGTACCGCAATCAGTTGTCACTGAATCAATATGGTTTCGCACTCGGTCCGATTTTACTTTCCAGGCCAGGAGCCTTCCAGCCCCCTCCCCATATTGGAAATGAGCTAGCTTGCTCGCCTCCCATCTCTGCATGATTCTTTTATCTAATACTAATGTCAATGCATTCTTCAATTCCATCATTTTAGCGTGTTTCAGCGATAGATCATGATTACTGTCATCACTACTATTTTTGATATCCACCTGAGTAACTCTAATATTCTCTTCAATAGAAGACACCTCTTCCAGATACAGCTTTCTTCGGTATACGGTCTTATTCTTTATGATCCCTCTTAATGTGCACTTAAAGGCATCCCAAATAACACCCAGAGCTGCTGAACCAGAGTTTATTTAAAAAAAACCCTTGCTTCTGATTGTATATGCTCTATATCTTCCAATGAGGTAAGGAGAGACCGATCAAAAGACCACGTCCTTATAGGGGGTTTATCTCCCCACTCAAGTACCATCTTCATGGCTGAATGGTCAGAGAGATGCGACGGAAAGTAATCTACATTTTTGACTGAGTTAGCCAACTTACGGCTAAATAAAATAAAATAAAATCTATTCTTGACCTATGCCAGTATTTAAGATTCCTGAAGGAAAATCCCTGTCTCTGCCCCTCTTACCCTCCATATATATATATAACCATATTGATTCATACAGCCAAGTAAACAGTTTCTAGACTTAGAAAGTTGCTGTTGTCTACTTGTCGGAGACTTATCCAGCATGGGATTCAGTACAATATTAAAGTCGCCGGTAATTACGACTGGCTCAGGAAATTGCAGCAGATGGAAAAATAAAGATTCTAACGCAGAAGGATCGTCCCTATTCGGCTCATAGTACCCAACTAATGTTAGTACTGCACCTCCTATCACGACCGCCACAATAACCCACCTGCCACCAGTGTCAACCTTTAGCTGGATAATTTTTATGATTCAGAAACGGGGGTGGTGATGAACAGAGTGTCCGAATTAAGCAGACCACTCTTACCCAGTCCAAAGATCAGGGCTTGATCCATCACCGTTTTTTAGCTCACTGCACCATCCCAGCTCAGAACCTGGCTACATGCAAATTAGTCTGACCCTGGCCCAGTGCATCATGGGAACAGGGCAGACCAAACTACCAAGCCAATTTTTATACTGGGAAGAAAACAAGCTTCCGGGGACCGGTTTCTGGCATTTCAGCCGTCTTCGGCCCGGCTTGCTTGAATCCTGATGGTGCAATGAGCAAGGGACTCACATCTGAGTATTGCATTTTCCTCAAATTCATGTGAAGGAATGTTCCAGAATCTGTGGGGAGTCATACATTTCCTAAAATCAAACATTTAATTTACCTTGCGCTTCTGTGATGTAAGCTGCCGGAATCTGCAGGCATCCACAAAATTCCTACAACCCTGTGTTCCCCCCAATTGTCTTGATTAAAAACATTACCTCACTTGTGAGGCTTGGCTCTGTGCCAGCAACAGGAACCAGTCTAACTAGGGTCAATGGAAGTCCTCCCAGGGGTACTCAGTTAGCCCTGGTTAGACCTGTTCCTGTTGCAAGCACTCTGCCCAGCCATCGAAGTGCGGCAGAATTTTTATCAGGACAAGAGGGGGAATTCTGGGTGGTAGGAGTTTTGTGGATCCCTGGCAATTTTAGAAGTTGACGTCCCACAAATGTAATGAAAATTTGCCAGTTTAGGCAAAGTTTGAGGTTTGCAGGACATTGGGGGTAAGAAAATGTCATGGGAAACATGGGAAGCATACCACCCATGCGTCTACTTTTCAGAAATATGCAGGTTTGCATGGCTTCCCTAGGTGCTGTCAGAGCTAGGCCGAAAAACTCACAGCTACCTAAATTGCACAAAAGGGTCAGTTTCAGTGGAAAAATTGATGTGTCCATGTTGTGGGGTTTGCAAGGGCTTCTGGGTAAAAAACAGAGTGTCATGCAAGTCATGCTACCCTGCACTAACGGGATCTTAATTTTCAGAAATAAGCAGGTTTGGTAGGTTTCTTTAGGAGCTGGCTGAGCTAGGGCCCAAAATCCACAGCTACCCAAATTACAAAAAAGGCTTGGTTTTGAGTGGAAATACTTGATCCACTTGTGTGGATGGACCGAGTGCTTGTGACACGAAAGGGCCCAAAATGCAACAGCAGTGGATCAAGTATTTCCACTCAAAACCAAGCCTTTTTTGCAATTTGACTTAGTTGATGGTTTTAAATATTCCAAATCTTTATCACAATTTACATATAGAAAAACACTTTCTTATGTATTCATACAATTCTACACACATCCATCAACTAAGCCAAATCGTTAAAAAAAATGTTTTAAAATACATTTTAATAAAATGCGAGAATAATAATTATGCTTTTTAATGTGAATTTTGATATAGTAAATGCATTCAAATAAACTGCAATCTCTAGAAACTAGTTAGTTAGGTTTTGGTTAAGTGCATACCATTTTATCAAAATAATTCTGGCAAAGAAGGGAAATCTTGTTTTGTTGCAATATATTGACCCAGTCCATTTTGGCCTAACTGGTGTCACTCTTATTTGGAGGAGTAAATTGATCTCAGAAACAGTCATGGAAGGGTTCAGGGAATGACTGGCTGTGTGGTAGAGACCTGTTCATCAGGAGAAAAGTAGATCTGAAGCTAGAGCATGGAGAAGATTGGATGACTTGGGATATGCATTCTGGAGCTTCATAGTTTTGAGAGTTTTAATCACAAGGTTGTGTGAACCATTGCTAGAACTCCCCCAATCTCCATCGTTCACCTTCCAGCCCCCACCCCCAACCAATGCTGCATGAGACTTACCAGAAGCATCAACCATTGGTATGGTTGTTTGATGGTTAGGCATCAAGAAGCAGTGGCAATGTGGAAGACTGGCTGACGCAGTACAAGTTGTCAGTACATTTTTTTTCTTGGCCCATTTTCAGAGGCTGCCTTTAGCCCTGATCCCTAACTTACTAAATACCATGCTTCCTTCTAACCTGCCTGAACCCTATTGATGGCACTTTTGCAGTGCCTGTATTTTTCTAGACTCCATTGCCTCTGCTCAACATCGGAGAGAGTTGGGTCTTTAGTCACAAAACTCCCATACTTCTGTGGTCTTCAGTCGTCTGGTTTTAAGACATGATCCTCTAGGATGACTGGGATCAGCACTTTCTCTTCATCAGATCCAGAGACATTGAAAACATGTTGTGTACATCCTTTTACACTATAACACTATGCTCGCCGTCTCCCTCTACATATGAACAAATATCCTGGCAATGAGAAGCAACCAGGGTTAGGCTTATCAGTGGGTACCATATCAAATAATAGACTGACAGTTATTGAGTTATAGAGTAAAAATGCCACCTCTCAAGGACAGGATATGTAGTTTACTGAGCAACATATCTTCAATGGTGCTACGTGTACCTGCTTGTAGAAACTGTCTACTCCAGGAATTCCATTATAGAGCACAGTAACACAGCACTAAACATTCCAAGGAAGAGCTAAAGAATAGACTACATTGCTGTAGTTCTTCAAGGTACTATAAGTATCAACTCATCTACTTGTACATAAAATGAAAAACAGAAATGAGAATTAAACTCCGTTTAAGGATTTTAAAAATGCTTTTAAATAGTGCTGGGATGGAAAAGTCCCCTGCATGGTGACAGATGGGTACTCCTGCTACAAGTATTCTAGATGCTTCCATTTCTGGTTTCCAGCATGGGAGCATGCGAATGACCATGCCAAAAACGGAGCTCTGTAACACATTACATTATAACCAATTGCGTAATTCCGGTAAGGAGTAGGGATAGGACCAAAATGGTCCCAATGCACACTAGCTCAAGGCACTACATCTCCCCCTTTGTTAAATAAACAATACGGACAACATAAAAATTGTAACTCCTTTAGTAATTGAGGGGCTCGTACAAGTCTGCTAGATCGAGTGGTATGAGGTAGATTGGGTAGATGAGTTGCACCTTCATAGAGTGTCTCTAATGTTTCAGACGCTTGATTTGGGCACTCGGGTAGAATGATTCCACTTGTGGCATCAGGAGTCGATGAGCATCTAGGCGAGGGTTTAAAGTGTGAGGAGTCCTTTGTAATGGATTTTCTAGGACTTTGAGCCGTCACCATATATTGTTTACTGGTCACGACTCGTAATGGTTTGACTTGAAATAGTGCATCCATCTTCTGCTTTTGTTTCTGTTTCACTAGAACTCGCTCTACCTTGTTAAAGACCATGTCCTTAATGTATCTGCATTATCAGCATAAGTCTTCATTTTACACTTTTGACATGTATCCTTGTTGCAAATCTTGTTTGCATCTAGTGGACGATTCGAGGTCCATTATGGTACCCTTGTTCCCAAAGCTTTCTCAAACATCAAGGTGGCAGGACTCCCACCCATGGTGGAGTGGGGAGTTGATCGATAGGCAAGAAAGGCATGGCACAACAGTGACTTGAGATCAATGCCCCAAATTGTGGCTTGTACTACTTTCTTTAGAGTGCCCATGAATCGTTCCACATTCATTAGCCTGAACCAGAGAGGCGTGCTTTTCTGCTGCTTGACATTCGGCGGGCAAGGAACTCCTTAAATTCTTTGCTATTAAAAGATGGACTATTATCCGATTTGAGAACAGCATGTAGGTCTCATGTCGCGAAAATGTTATCCAACCTCTCAATAAGCTTGTCATGAGTGGTTGACGATAAGTCTTCCACTAGGGGAAAACAAGAGTACTCATCAGTGACGACCATGAGGTGACGTCCATCGTTTAATGGTCCCAAAATATCAATGGTAATCTTTTCCCATACCTGCGTAGGAAGGTCAGACCTATTGAGTGGATATTGCGTTGTTTTTGGAGACAGACAATTGCAAATCTGATATGCTTTTACTTCTTTCTCCAGTCATTCGTCTAGATGGGGGAGCCACAGTTGATATCTGAGAGCCTTCTTGGTGGCTGCAATGCCACAATGTCCTTCATATGCCCATCCAATGACCCGCTGCTTCAGGCTCTCGGGTATAACAATTCTCACAGCTCATAATGAGACAGACACCCTCTTGAGTGACAGAGAGCTCCTTTTACACATTTCTAAACTTTTGATTTTCAACATAATTTCTCAGCTTTTTTCCATAATTGCTTTGCAATGATATCTTTGATAGTGAGCGAGTCTTGGTCCGCTTTAGTCGCAGTGATGATTTGTTTAGTGGAAAGAGCTGCAGTTGTACTTGACTTCGCAAATGAAATTGATGTACTCTTCCTGACTTTGGATGTTGAACTGTGATGAGACAACGGCACTCATGAAAAGTAATCTGGAGGGTTTTGATCCTTCCCCGGTTTGTGCGCAATAGTGTAATCATACTCTTGCCATTGCACCCCAACCTTTCAATTCGAGGGGGCATCTTGGGTTTCAGATACCCTAAGATAATGAGCAGTGCCTGATGATCAGGAACTAGAGTGAACCTTTTACATAGAGAAACACATGAACATGCTTATAGGCCCAAACTTCAGCTAGGCTCTCTTTTCGGCTGTGAATAGGCACGTTCTGTCTGAGACAGACTCAGGCTGATGTAAGCCACGATGTGTCTCTAGACATTTTTTTATGTTTGTAATGTTGAGCAAGAATGGCACCTAGCCCCCGACTCCCCCCAGATTGCATCCACCAAAATCTCGGTGTGTAACTTTGGGTTTAAATAAGCCATTTCAGGTGCATTTTCAATTGCTTGTTTTATCTTTTTGAAACGTTGGCGGCTTTCAGAAGACCAGTGAAATGGAATATTCCATTTCGTTAGCTCCCTCAATGAGGCACTCAATGTGGGAAAGACCCGAATGTAACTGGAGGCAAACCTGGCCATGCCTAGGAAGGATCGCAGCATTGTTATTTCTTGTAGGGTACAATGCTCGTACTTTATCAGGATCAGGAGTCAACCCCCTTCAGAAAAGATATTTCTAAAGAATTTGAGCTAGTCTTTGTGAAAATCTAAATTTTCAGCTTTTAATGTAAGACCTGCTTCAGCAAGTAGTTGGCATACTTGTACAAGGGCTTTGTCATGCTCTTTGTTTGTTGCACCAAACACCAGAATATCATTACTATAATTGGAAGCATGTGTGACCGGTTGAATTATTCAATGAATAACATCTTGAAAAAGTTCTGCACTTCAAAACATAGTATTTTCTATTGAACCAAACCAACATGAGTTGAAAAAGTAGAGACATACCTACATTTTTCTTCCAGTTTAAGTTGAGGGTAATCTTTGTTCAGAGCAAGACGAGAAAAGAATTTGGCACTTTTTCAGCTGTGTGATCATGTCAGCTATATGAGGACCTTTATGTTTATCTCTCTCAATTGCCTAGTTATTTTGTCACATGTCAACACAAATACACACTGCACTTCCACTGTGCATTTTGGCATGACCACTATGGGTGAAACCCATGGTGTAGGACCGGTGGAGCGCTCAAGGAAGTCCTGCATTAGACACGTTTCTAGTTCTTTCTCAAAGGCCTCCATTAGATGGAAAGCAATTCTGCAGAACTGTTGTGAAAGAGGGCAAACATCCTCATTAATATGAAGCTGTACTTTCATCATTTTGAGTTTCCCTAGGCTGTGAAACAACGATGGGATATGACTCACTATTTCAGACTGCACTGAGGTTGTAATTAATAGATATTAGTCCTATGTCAGCAGCAGTAGTGAAACTGACTAAACATGCACTGGACGAAGTACCTTGCAAAACAATAATTTGCACATGCACTGTTGCCTTCTTATGCCATGTGGTCATCAAGAATGATCCTCAACTTTGCAATGGTGTGGAAGCAGCCCATGCATACACCTACGTAGTTGACAGAGTGTGGCATGGCACAGGAGACAATTTGTTGAACTTCCCAGCCAGCATGATGTAGATCGATGCACCCCTGTCTATGATAAGTTATGGGACATCTATTCACCATCAGCGTAATTTTAGGACACGTCCAAACTAATTGTGTTACTTAATTTGGCAGTTTTTCTTTTGTTTGCACTCTTCTTTGCAAGCAGCCAACCCTACATGTGCATGTCGCTCTTTAGTTGACCACGTCATCGCACACCAATCTTCCTCACTGTCACATAATATTGACATTAATAATCCTCTACAAGGTGAATTTTAAGATGATACACTTTTAGTTTCCACTAGTCACAGTAGATGTTGCTGTTTGGCCTCATGGGCTTGGTGAGAATGTGTTTGTAACTTTTGAGCATCCATTTTCTTTACTCGCTGTTTGATGCAATCAGTTTCTCTTTTGCTTTGCAACTGCTATGAAATAGTTTACTTTCCCTCATCCTTTGCATTTCTTCCCAATAGCAGAACATTTGGCTTCATGGGGAAATGAAAATCCACATCAGAAATACAATTTCTTCTTTTTCGGAGATGTCTATCTCCCGGCCTATACCGTACGCTTTTCATTATCAATGCTGATTCATTCTGTGCGGTTTGATCTTCCATATTAGCAGCTTGTCCATCTGCACATTCCTCTACTCTTGCAGATACGTGTACTTTATCCAAGCTAAGGGTATCTTTTAGCATGCGTCTCCTGAAGGAATCTGCAAGACATCCATTGATAACTCTGACACAATGAAGTTCCCTCAGTGGAGCGAAACACGTTGGCTGATACCCATGTTTTACTATCAAGAACAATAAAAGGATACTATTTGGGACATGTTTGGAGGACATTTGCTTTGTTTTTGGTGCACCTTCCTTCTCGTATATGGATTAAGTTTCTGGTCTCCAGTAGAGCTTAACTGCGGCAAGCTCTGGAAGGGGTTGCACAAGACTCTTAATGCTTATGTAAACTTGGTATTTGATGTGCTGAACCTGTGGTCAGCCGTTGATAGTGTTGTGTTTGTTATAACTCTGACACATGACTTCTTCATCATTGAATTAATTGAACTTACAGTGCTTGAGGAGTGTGGCAAGCCTCTCAACAAACTCATCTATCGCTTTACCAGTTTGTTGTCGTGCTTGATTGAAAGTGCAACTTTCATAGTAGACATTTGGTATTGGGTTGAACTTTGCTTCCAATGCTTCCTTTAACGGACTGTATAAGGTTTCATCAGTTTGTGATATCTTATTTTTTATTACATCTTTCACTCCATCACCGGCAAAGTTCTTTAATTATTTGATCTTATTGTCACCTACTTCTTCTAGAGCATCAATGAAGTCTTTGACTAACAGAATCCAGGCAGTCCATCTGGCGCCAATATTCTGCTTTTTTGCAGTGTCGAACGGAGGTGGTGGTTTCAGGAATCTGATTGCGCCATATCTGGAATTTCCTTCAACTGCCATTGAAAAATTCCACTATTCCGACAGCCGTTCAACAAAATGGATTCCACTGGCTACTTTGCGCGTCAACCTTTCTGCATGACCTGGGGTCATTGCCCCTGACGCGAAGTTGTATGGTGCTCCCTTTGTTCGCGCTGGTAAGCACATTTTTACTTTTGGGCCTGGTTGTTACTGCCTTCAGCGTTTTGGCACACTTGGCTGTCACCGCTTGAGCATTTTTCTTCACACCTCGTTGTCGCTGCCTTTTAGAGTTTGCTTTGTACAGATGATGGCTTTGTTTTAGATTGTTGTGCAGTATATCTTCTTTTGGCCTTACCAGTGGGTTTGTGGTGAGCTTTCAAAAGTGCTCCTCTGCAGGTCCTTCAACTATGAAAACTTCCAAGGAAAGCAGTCCAGTTTCTTCAGGCACAGATCCCACACTCGTCACCAGTTGACATATGAAAGTCCCCTCCATTATCACATGGGTAATAACCAGCCCCATTATACGGGTAAGAGGGACTCTAGTATACCACCCCAGGTGATGCTAGTGCACCGACTTTAAGAGACTGATATTATTTGGTTTATGGCTTTTTATGCTTGTTGTGTTTATATTAAATACTACTCTTCTCAGGAAAGCCAGCATTTAAGTCGACAGCCGGTTATCGTGGTTACTATGTGTTTTGAGTCTCGTGCCTGTATATACCTTACACCGGACTACCCCAAAGAGGCTTGGCATGCTGAGTCCGCCCTACCACTGAGAATCAAGTGATGAATGGATGGTGGTGCTTGTCCCAGTTGCTCAGGACCTATAGTAGGTCAGGCCCTGCGACAACAGGAAAGGACCTTGTAAAATTCCAAGGAAAGAAGACTTTAAATCCAAGTAAAATTTAAATCCAGTTTAATGAGATGAGCACATTACTGCAACTTCGGAGGTTCAGGCAAACACTCATTCTATGTGATTTAATAACAACTGCAAAGCATGTGCCATAATTAAAAGTACAATTAAAAGGGCGATAGATAATTAAATGGGAAATATAAAACAGATGTGCAAGAGTTGTGACACATTTTCCCCCTTAGAAACTTAAGGAAGATACCATGTGACATTCGGAAGGTATCATGTGACATTTGGAAACATGTCTAACGTTCCAAACCTGTCCATCTTGAGTGACTACGCTATTACGATTAACCTTGACAATTTTCACGGGCCTGCTAAACTTAGTGCCACCTTTAAGAAGAATTTCATGTTGTGTAGTCTTACAAATTCCCCGACCACAAATGTAGGTATTTTAACTTTCATGCGAAGATCATAAAGATATTTACTTTCCTGTTTTTCTTCAACTTTATGGGCTATGTCTTTCTTGTCTAACTCAGGATATTGAACATTAACAACGTTTTTAAACCACCAAGGGCATAATTTAGATACAGGATCTCTACCCTTAAGTAAACGAAACCTCAGTTGTTGAGTGAGGAGTTATTCGGTACAACCATAACTTCTCTCTCAATTTCTTTACATTCTGTGCCAAAATTCTGTGCCCAAAGAATGTCCTGCTTGAGAACTATATTAAACCTCTCCACTTGACCATTCCCTTGAGGTTCATAAAGAGGTGTGGTAACATGATGGATATTATGGAACTTTAAAAATTCCATCATTTCATGAGATTTGAACTGTACACAATTATCTGATATAAGCACTTCGGGGCTACCTTCTCTGGCAAAAACTTCCTTTAAAAATAAGACAACACTACTGGTGGTAACTCGTGGTACTAACTTCACTTCAGGGTGATAATCCACCATTACCAATGCAAATCTGCAATCCTGTGGTAGGAAATTAAAAGGACCAGCAATGTCCAGTCCAACTTTTTGCCATGGATGATCAGGCCACTTGACAGGAATGAGGGGAGCAGGATTACATTTGAGTGTTTTCTCACTGCACACACATTCAGGACACTCCCTTACCATTCTATCAACATACCTGTCTAAAGCTGGCCACCAAAATACCGACCGGATGAGCCTTTTTATAGATGACATTCCCAAATGGCTTTCGTGACTTAAAGACAAAATGAAATCACGCAATGATACAGGTGGAATACATTTTCATCAGAGATTTTCCAATATGGAAACCATTTATCTGAAATTTCCCTCTTCAAAGGCAAACCAAGTTGGTATAATGAACCACTTGCTGTAGAAGATTATCATCAATCATGGCTTTTTTCCACAATTCTTCAGCAATAGAGCTGAATCTTTCTGATAACACTTCAGAAATGCTTGCAACAATCTCCTCATCACTAGTAGTATCATTCACATCACAAGGAAGTCGTTATAAACAATCAGCTGTCCAATTCACTTTTCCTGGAACATATTCAACTGAAAATGTATATTCTTGTAATCGAGACATTAGCTTTGCTATTCTAGCTGTGGCATTGAGACCTCCACCAGGAGATAAAATGGGAACCAAAGGTTTATGTATCAGTTTTTAAAATAAACCGTGCACCCCAAATGTAGTTTCTAAAATGCTCCACACCCCATACACACACTAGCAGTCCTCTTTCAATCACTGCATAACGTATTTCTATAACATTTAACGTGCGAGATGCGAAGGCCATATTCCATTCATCCTTACCAGCTCTCTGGGACAACACACAACCAAGTCCATACAAACTGGCATCAACAGTAGGTACACAAGTTTTCCCAACATAAAAAGGTTTGAGAGAAGGAGCAGCAATAATTTCTGCCTTAATGTTTTCAAAGGCTTCCTGTTGTTTTTTACCCCACACAAATTAAATGTTTTTCCTTGTAAGCTCTCTTGGAGGTTCCATTTTGGAAGAAAAATCTTTTAAGAATTTACTTAAATATTCACAAAGTCCTGAAAAAGAAAGAAGCTTTTCTTTTGAGTCCGGAGAATGCGCTGTGAGGATAGCATCAACCAGTGATTTCTTGGGAACAACACCTTCTTTGGAGAGTGTATGTCCTAGATACTCAACAGATTCTTGAAATAATTTGCACTTGTAAATCCATAATCCTAGCGAATCCCACATACTTCTTTAAGATGTTCCAAATGAGTAGCTTCGTCTTGTGAGTAGATTAAAATGTCACATTTCACGCACGATTCTATACGTTTAAACAGATGGCACATAGCTCTCTGAAAAACAGATGCTGCAGACGCTAAACCAAAAGGCATCCTCTTGAATTAGAACAGTTCCTGTGGTGTAATAAAAGCAGTCATGTGGCACGAATCTTTGGTTAACTAAACCTGATGGTATGCTGACCTAAGGTCCAAAGTGGAGAACACAGTGGCACCTCCTAGCATGCTCACTACCGCATTATTATTTGGCAGGGGGTGGCAATCAATCAAAATATTAGCATTAAGTGCACGAAGATCAATGCACAACCTCAAGGAATTGTCTGATTTGCGTGCCAAAACGATCGGAGAAACCCACTCCGATGATTCCACCTCTGCAATCACTCCCTCATCCAACATACCTTTCAACAGCTTCCCGAGCTCATCCCTCAAATTGATGGGCACATTCCTAAGTTTTTGTTTAACAGGAGATGCTCCTTTTTAAATTTAATTTCAAGCCTTTGAGGCTTCCATAACTAATCTGAAAACACTTCTGGGAATTCGTTCTCAATTACATCAAAACAATCCTCTTTTACAGTAACACTCATGCTGTCACTTCCTTCGATTACCGTAACTGGTTCTTTGTTGCGGGGATTTAGAATTATTCCTAACCTCCATTGATCACGCCAACCTAAAACATTAACACCTTTCCTAGCAACTTACACTTTTATAAAAACCGACCTTCCTTTCGAATTCAACTTTTGAGGCAACATACCCTGCAAGATCAATCGTGGAACAGTCAAAACTCTGAGCCAAAATATCAGGGGGACACAAATCCTTTAAGGACATGACTTTACCAAACTTCTCATCGAAGTAAGCTTCAGTGATAATGGTCCACGGCGATCCTGAATCAGCCATTAGTTCTAAGATTTCATTCAAAAATTTAATTTTACACTTAGGTAAACTTAAATTCTCCTCTAGAGAACACACATCAACAATAGAAACAACTATACCTTTCTCATTAACCTGATTTTCAGCAGAATGGTTAAAGCTTCTCACACAAGAAACATCATTGCTTCAAGGGCTTACATTTTTATGTATATCGATAGTTCTTCTACGATCATCTTTGCATGCCTTGGCAAAATGTCCTATCCTTCCACATTTGATACACTCTTTCCCTATGGCAGAACAAAACTTAAATGATGCTACATGGTTAGTACTTCCACACCTAAAATAAACAATATTCTTGATATCTCTATCACTCTGGTGGGGCATCTTGGGGAAAAAAGTCTTTTTAACACCAACCTCATCAATGGATTTATTACGGTCACCTTTGGACTTTACATCTTCAATGGTTTTCCTCCACTTATCCGATTGTTCAAAAGCTTTTGCAGTGGCAATTGTCATGCAGATTAGGATTTCCTAAAATCCATAATTGCTCCTGGGTTTTCTTGCTTCTTACATTAACAATAATTTGGTCTCTAATCATTTCATCAGCTAGATTGCCAAAGTTGCAAGAAACCACAAGACTTCTAAGGGCGGTCAAAAACTCATCAAACGTTTCAGCTTCCCTTTGGGCCCTAGTATAAAATGTATACCTGTTAATTGCTATGCTAGTCGTGGGTTTAAAACGAGTTTCCATAAGCATAAGTGCCTCTTCAAATGTGCGGAGTCTGCCAGTTGCAACAGGTAGAGTTCTAAAAACCGCTTGACCCTCTGATCCTAAACAATGGAAAAAAATACTTTTTTTCCTCTCATTACCCATTCCCTCCCCATCAATTGCCTTCATGTATGTCAAAAATTCCTCCTTCCATCTAGACCATGGAATGGAAGGTTCTCCTTTAGATTGTAAAAATGTTGTGGGCGGATCAAATTGCATAGTGACACTTTAAGTAAATATGATAAATACAGCACAAGTAAATAATATGGTATGTGGTAAAAAAAAAGATTTGGACTAGAATACAATAGACAGTAACTTGTACTCATGTATAAACAATAGGAAATACATTACAAATGAACAATAAAACAATGAGAAATGTCAACCCAGTACACAGTAATCACTTTTGTAAAATTTTACAGCTTCTATAACTTTTATGAGTTGAATGAAGAGATGTAACAGTGATGTGTCAGCGATGTGTGAACACAATAAATAGTTTAAATACCTCTTTAGTTTTAAATAGAATGGAAGCTGTGTGCATCAGCGATGTGCACAAACGATGTAACACTCTTTGAGCTCGAATGCGATGCTGTGAGCATCGGCGATATGAAATATAATAAAATTTGAAAGCCCTGCCGTGCGAATCGGAGATGTGGAATTCAATAGAAAATCAATGCGCTGCCGTGCTCATCGGCGATATGCAGACAGAAACAGAAGTTGTGATGTGTATCCACGGAAACGAGGTATAAACAAAATTGCTGACAAATGTGATGACGTCCTACACGTGATGACTTGAACACGCAGCGTGACAATGAGAGCGTCTTCCGACTAAGATGCAAGTTCCAGCAGCAGCGTTTGTATCTATGGTAATGCGTGCTAGGGGAAGACCCAGCGCGTCTTACTCTACGGATGGTAACGCTGATGTCGAGCAGGTAAGAGCAGATTTGAAAGATGCAGAAGTCGTAAAAGGCTTCAATATTGTCAAAATACAGCTCCAAGCTTCAGGAACCACGTACAAGTTTGAGAAAAGTATGGTGGTGAATAATACAGGTTAATTATTCACATAAAATATACAATCCTCCTTTCTTTTTCCCTTTTCTGTTCTGAATTTCGGGTTCGATTTATGGGCGACAGGCACACTGCTAGGGGGGGGTAGGCCGTAGCCTCCGCATGCGTGCAGGGTGGGGGGTTGGGGGTGGGGATTTTGTTTAGTTTCAGTTTCTATGGGCCTTAATTTCCTTCTTTTCTTGGTTTCTCTTACTTTTCCCCCTTTCCTTTGGGTCAGGCGGGTGCTTAGGGGTAACGCGGCGTATTCTCTCCGCTGCTTATGTTGTTATTTTCGTGGATTTGGGAGTACTTAGTCCGTGGGGCGGGCGATGGCCAGCATGTACTGTTTGATTGTGCTACTATCCTGATGAGTATTATTTTCTGCTGCTTTTTCAATTATTCTCCCTCGTTCTGTTGCTAATTCGCTGGTTCGTTGCCTGCCATGTGCTTTCGGTGGATTGACCGCGTCTGATCCTTCTTATCTACAAAACTTTAAAATTAACCTAATTCCTCCTGTACCCGGCGGTCCCTCTTTCCATATGCTACGCCCTGGACACTTTTCGCGTTTCGTAGATTGGGACTGCTGGGCTGCTCTATCCTTACTTTTTGTGCTATTTGTGGTAAATATTTTACCGAATCTATTTTTCCGTATAATTATCATTACAAGACAGCTCATAAAATTAAGAGGCAGAGTCCGTGGTATCTGAGTCTTACGGGGTTTATTAGAAAAACCTCGAGGTTGGAGATCATGTTCCGTCACCACTAGGGTTCGGGAAGGGATAGTCAACGTTTTATTAACATTACACATTATATATAGTAGAGAAACATCATTGAATCCAATACAGTAGGCGTAACAGGTGAAAAAGAGAAGATAAGAACACATGTGCGTAACAGGAGGCGTGAAAGAAGGCGTACACGGAGGCGTGCACTGTACATGTCAGAGAAACGTCACATGGGGGTGGGTGCATAGAGAAAGTTGCAGAATCAGCAGAAAGTGCGGATGCGCGCGCAACTAGCATGACGTGACATAAATGCGTAACTGGAGGGAACTTTAACACAAGTAGAAGAGACAGAAGTCTGGGATGTCAGAACGACCTGGACCTATGGCATATCTGGTATCTTATGTTTGGAAGATGTATTATCTGGAGTAAAAGGTCTCTCGGGCAGAGGCGGGAACTGTAAATTACTTGCAAGGAGACAGGAAGACTTGCTCTTTACTCTGCAGCCGGGGAGATGTTTACCTAAATCACTAGACAGGAATGTATTTTCAAGGAGGCTGAACAGATAACTTGAAGGCAAAATATGATTTTGGCAGGCAGGCCAGGTTGAGCCAGGCACCGCTTCGCTTGGCAGGAAGTAAGGCAGAGGTCAGGGATGCGTATCCATGCTGCAGCTTTCAGAGGCAGGAGGCAGAATGGGCTTTGAGACAGAAATCAGGGCCTAGCTCGGCAGGGCCAGGAAAAACGAAAAAGTGTACCATGTAAAGACGTTGGCATGGTATGGTTAGGAACTGAATTATCGATCCATTCATGGTGGATCTGAAAGAGGACATGTTAACGTTGGACGCAAATGTATTTGCGTCTTCATATTTGGTCATAGAGGGAAATTACATGTACTTGAAGCACGTACATGGAGCCGTTGGGGTACACGATAGGGGACATACTTGACCATAACATTTTCAATTACCTCATTCCCTCCTTGTCCCCTACGGACCCTTCACGATATATCAATCTTCATGAGTCCATCTATCTGTTCATATAACATCATTTGCTCATCTTTTTTCATTCGGGATTTGGAACGTGGACTTGGATGGGGAATACATGATGTGGCACACAGGCCACACATCGCTGGCCCACATTGTAGACATAGGCAACAACTGAATACTATGAGGAGGGCTATTCCAAGGAAGGATAGGACTTTCCATCCCCAGGCTGATATCACGCTCCAGAGCCAACCGGACCAAGTCCAGGTGCCTGGATTCTGGTGTATCTGACTTGCAATTTTGTGGAGCCGAGTTATGGCTCTATATACTGACGGTGCGTTGTCTGGAATGAAAACACAACAGCTGGATCCGATGACTCTACAAGCCCCGCCCCTATCTGCCAGGATGACGTCAAGGACGAGACGATTTTGAAGAACGACAAGTCTCATAGCAGACTGTTCGTCCGTTAAGTTACCTAGGGCAAAAGTAGTTTCATTCACTACAGCTTCAAGGGTTCTGGTCAATCTACGTATCAATTTACTATTCGAGACAGTGCCTAAATAAGGGAAGAATCCTTTATTGAAATCAGTGTATTGTTCCCATGTTGTTTCAGTGTAATCGACGATCGGGAGATCTCTCTTAGGTCTAATATGAACGAGATGTGAATTTCTATGGTAATCAGGTGGGGCTAGAAAAACAGGTGGCAGTAGGAATGCAATGTAACAAGTACCATCCCAGTCTGGGGGCAAACTTATATAAGCTGTATGGCCACAAATGAAATAGGAATGTCGGGAAGCTTTGAATGTAGACTTGCCTTTATCACTGAATTCAATAACTGTATTACAATCGCTGTGGCCTAGATGTACTGAACCATTCTTTCTAACGCATAGGTCACCCTTTACTGGTAAAACTGATATTGAGGGTAAGTTCGAACTAGTTTCTGACTGGACATTCAAAATCATGAGGCTAAGTGTAAAATTTCCTAATCCATATACTTCGTTTTCTAGATTGGTACCTGTCCTTTGGGGAAGACCCTCCTTGTCGGGGAAACATGCCTTATGCATAACGGTATTCAGGTCTCCCCATATCCAATTACCTTGGGAAACTTGGGACTTACTATCTAAGGAGGACATTAATGTAAACCATGCACCACATGAACCATTATGTGTAAATGGATAAGGAAAAAGAGGCAAGGCTCCTGACATTTTCTGGTAGGGAGGGAGTCGGCCACATACCCAGCAATTAGTGGCATTGCTGGTCTGATGGGAATGGTGTAACATACTGATGAAAGAATTATTACGTAGTGCAAGTCGGTAAGAAAGCTCGTGCGGAGGCAGATCACTAAAGGTGTGGTCTACAGTGTCATTGAAAGAAGAATGTGCTTGTATAGGAAGGTATACATGCAAAACATAGCTTAGGCATATAATCGTAAGACTCAGAATAAACATGACAATTAAAGTAACGATACATCTGCTTCGCAGATTCTTGCAATATTTCTGTTTCTTGATCTCCTGTCTATCTCTCTCATTATGGGGGTATAGCGTGTACATGTCAGGAACCCGTCTAACCGCTTCACCCAGGGGGGACTTAAACAATTAAACTGTCTGACTTACTAGACCTCAATTTTGATTTGTACTCCTGGGACGGAGTTTTCTCTACCAGGGGGAGTTTAGTATCAGTCTCTGGAATGTGAAAGTCCTGGGAATCAGTTTTTGGCGGAAGTCCATGGAATCGTTTAACATGACTGGAATGAACCCAGCCTTTCCTCGCCTCTAACTTCACTGCAGTCCTGGTTGTTAACAAAACAATCTTCGGCTCCTTCCAACGGGGCTCCAGAGGGCTTGATCTATCGAAATTTCGGACTACGACGACATCTCCTGGAACCAGTTCATGTGGCTTCACCTCGGTGTTGTCTGGGAAGGCTGCCGCAACCTGTGAACGACATGATTGTAGTGCAGACATCAAGGAAGCAAGGTAATCTATCAGCATATTACTGTCTACATCAGTTATTTTGCGTGGCAGAGGCGTCCCCCACATATTAGGAGGTCTACCGAAGACCACCTCATACGGGGATAGCCCTGTCCTAGAATGGGCTACCATTCGCATATAGAAGAGGGAAACTGGAAGGGCTACTATCCAATCTACTCCTTTCTCTTTAAACACTTTGGCAAGACGCGTTTTCAGAGTCTGATTGTGTCGCTCCACGAGACCTGCTGCCTCGGGATGTCGGACACAGTGAAACTTCCACTGGTAACCCAACAAAAGGGAAACCTGCTTCATGAGCTCGGACGAGAATGGCTGTCCGTTATCTGAATACACGACACGAGGCAAACCATACCTCGGGAAAAATTCACGAACCAACTGTTTGGCAGTGGTCGGAGCAGTGTAATCTGGGACTGGATATGCTTCTGTCCATCGGGAAAGTGCACATACGACTACGAGGACGTACTTGAATCCTCGACAACGTTCCATCTGGATATAATCCATCTGGAGGACTTCAAAAGGGTGATCAGGAGGATGAAATCCACCTTGCTCGACGGGAATGCCTTTACCTGGGTTGAACTGACAACAGATCATGCAAGTACACACTTTCTGTTTTGCTGCTGCTCGTAAATGTTTATTGAACCAAAGGTTTTGAATACTGTCTAACATGGCCTTTTCTCCTAAATGTGCAGGACTATGTGCTGTGTTAATGATAACTTGAACCATAGAGTCGGGGAGAAACCATGTGGCTTTTCCCTTCGTCATCCATCCCTGTTCTGTCTGGATCCCTCCTAGTTCTGTCCATTTCTTGATTTCGTCTGGGGTAGCATGTGTCTGTATGTCAATCACATCGAGCGCGGGATCCCTAACTGTCATGCAATGTGTTGGAACTACTATCTTTGTCACATCGGTCGTATGAGTATGAGTCTGAGCTGTATGCTTGGCTGTTCGATCTGCCAGGTCGTTACCCTGGGAAATGGTATCTGTGACTTTCGTATGTGCCTTACACTTCATGATGGCTATGGCTGTAGGCAAATGTATTGCACCTAACAGAGCTTGAATGAGGGGACCGTGCTGTATCTTGGCCCCGTGTGAAGTTAAGAAACCTCTCTCTTGCCAAAGTACTCCGAAGTCGTGTACAACTCCGAATGCATAACGGGAATCTGTGTATATGTTAGCTCTCTTGTTCTTGGCTCGAATACAAGCTTGGGTCAGAGCGATGAGCTCTGCTGCTTGGGCAGACAGGGTGTCAATACGATGTGTTTCTAGGACTTCAGTTTCAGTGGTCACGGCATACGCGGCCACTAACTCTCCTGTACTTGTTCTCATGCATGAACCATCCACATAAAGTGTCAGGTCCGGATCTGGTAATGCGATATCTGTCAAATCTTGTCTGGATTTCGTCATGGTGTTAATGACTTCCACGCAGTCATGTGCCATAGGGTCTGTTGTACTTAACGGTAAAAGTGTAGCAGGATTCAGGGTGTTACAGCGTCTGATTTCCATGTGTGGCTGGAATAATGTCAATTCATAACCTGTCAGTCGTGCTATAGTCAAGTGTTGAGTCTGTGTACGGTTTAAAAGAACTTCCACGGAATGTGGAACCTGTACTGTCAATTGGTGTCCTAATACTATGGAATCACTTTGTCTGATTGCTAGAGCTGTTGCTGCAACTGATTTCAAGCACGCAGGCAGAGCCTGGGCTACTGGGTCTAATGTACTAGAAAAATAAGCACATGGTTTGTGTGAACCTGCTTGATCTTGGGTGAGTACTGACAATGCAGTACCTTCGCGTTCTGTGACAAAAAGTGTAAAAGGTTTGCTGTAACAAGGTGTCGCTAGAACAGGTGCTTGACATAGGGCTTTCTTCAGGTCGTCAAAGGCTTGTGTATGTTCCTGAGTCCAAGGGAGGACAGTCGATGTCGCTGCCTCCTGAGTTGTCAATTGTATAAGGGGCTTGGCTAGATATGCATACTGAGAGATCCATTGTCTACAGTAAGAGGTGAGGCCTATGAAGGCCCATACTTCTTTTTGTGTCTTAGGTTGTGGCATATGTACAATTAACTGGATGCGGTCAGGTGTAAGCTGTCTCCCCCTCTTGGACAGCAAGTGACCAAGGTACACAACTTGCTGAACACAGAACTGCAGCTTCCAAGGAGACACTTTGTGCCCCTTGTCGGCCAGAAAATATAAGACTGTCAGAGAGGCATGTTCACATTCTTGTTCACTTCGGGCGGTGATCAATAGATCATCGACGTACTGAAGTAGGGCAGTATTAGCAGGCATATGGATACTGTCGAGTTGTCTTTTCAAAGCTTGGCTATAGATACTCGGACTTTCCGTGAACCCTTGAGGTGCACGTGCAAATTTAAAGCTTCGGCCATTTAGACTGAATCCGAAAAGATACTGGCTTTCCGGATCGATGGGGACACTAAAGAAGGCATTCTTGAGATCAATTACAGTGAAGAACACCGCTTCAGAATCAATAGCTGTCAATAGGGATGAAATATCTGGGACTACTAGAAACTGGGGTATGATACATTTGTTAAGCTCTCTGAGATCAATCACTAGACGATATACAGGGGGTGCTTTTGGATCAGTACGTTTGAGAATCGGAATGATTGGAGAATTACAAATATTGGAGTCAGTTTCTACAACTACTCCTTGAGCAATGAGCTCGTCAATGATTTCCAATAAGGCTACTACAGCCTCAGGTGGCAATTTGTATTGTCGGATTCTGGGCAGAACAACTCCTGGCTTGAGTGTAACACGATACGGTGTAATATGCATGCAACCTACATCAGTAGGGCCTTGTGCCCATAAATGCTGTGGTACATTCTGTAATCGGGGATCAAAATCTCTCAACACATAGTGACCCTTAAAGTCACGCAAAAACAATCTCACTCCTTCCGGAGAACAGCAAATTACAGCTCCTAGAGCCTTCAGCGTTTTAATACCTAGCAGGTTTTCTGGACATGACTTCGTAAGTAATAAATCTGTAGTACGGGACAATGGACCAACTGCAAGGGGAACTGGTTTCGATACTTCATTAACAATAGGTTGTCCTGAAAATCCAAGGGAAACATTCTGTGAGCCTGAGAGGGGTGCCCCTGGAACCTCGTCCTGACTGATGGTAGTTCTACTTGCCCCCGTATCAATCAGAAATTTCCTGTCTTTCCGTAATACCTGACTATGTACATAAGGACCTTCTTGATCTACAGGAATCTCGATGAGAGGCAAACCCACTTCCCTCTCTAGGCTATTTCATGTATACTGTTGATAATCTGGATACTCTGACTGTGCATACTGGTACATCTGCTGTGTAACGTGTTGTGCTGCGGCAATGGGTTGAGGTTGCGGTACCGCTACGGTCTGTTGCTGTGCATGTTGTGGAGCAGGTTGCGGATTCTGTTGAATATTCTGTTGGATGTATTCTGGCCTAGGCTGACGTGGTCTTTCTTTCGTTTTGCCTGTAGCAATATTGTGTTTCAGAACGGCACAATCACTAATAAAATGACCTGGCTGTTTGCAATAATTGCAATTACCTTTAACAGGACCTGTAGGACGACTAGTCTGGGTGTTCTGCATGTTACCCCTCTTCTGACCATCTGCTGGAACAGACTGGGCAACTAGTACTTTCATTTTAGTGTCTTTCATGCGTCTTTGTTCATGATCGTGTTCCTCTCTGATTCTATTCTGGTGGTACTGTAACATTTGTAACATTTGGGAAGGCGTATTTGCTTGCCATGTACTTTCGACTTTCAATACTCTGTTCTTAACCTGGGGTAAGGAATTCTCAACTAATTTAGTTACAAAAAGATGTGGAAATGACTCGCTACTTGTTTTCAGGCCACTATTAATAAAACATTTCTCGAATCTAGAATAAAAATCACTAGTGTCTTCGTCTGGTTTCTGTTTGCAGGCTGAGATTGCATCCCAATCTTCCTTTTTAACTGTCAATAATCTAGGCAAAACGTGTACTAACAATCCTGGTAACGCTTTAGTTTTGTCCCCAAGACCCAAACCTGGGGTACGTCCTTTGTCTTCGTCCTCTAATTCGGGCCAATTAATCTTTTTATCTCCCACCTCCCAATCCTTCTCTTTCAGTTTTTCATAAATCCCTGCTGGCAACAATACTTTTAACATTTTAAGAATGTCTGAATATGTGTAATCGCCCATTAGTAACATGTCTTTTAATTCACGATGGAACCCTGCAGGGTCTTTATCGTGACAAGGTACAATTTTCTTCATTTCCAATAATTCCATTTTAGTCAAGGGAGTGTATACGAATACACGTTCAAGCGTATCATCTGGCTTCCGGATTGGATGTACTTCTCGTAAGGGGTTCTGTCTGTCTAGGTGATATGGTTGTCTTACTGGGGGTGGGACTGAAACATGATGTGGAGTCAGGAACGTACTATATTTGTGACGTTGTTCTAAAATGATATCAATTAAATCGGTACCTAGGCCTCTCCATCTTCTCAGGAGTAAGTCTTGCAGTAAATTATATAGCGGACCTGGATCAGACTGATGGTTTTCATACTGGATAATGAGATGTTGGGTCATATATATACCAGCTAGTCGCTGTTCTTCTGGAGTAAGACTTAAAAACGTTTGCACTACTAGATCATCTTTATATATGCTGTCATCCTCGGCCCATTGGACTGCTGACCGGGCTAGTTCCTGATCACGTAAAGTAGTGAGTTCACGATAACCTATTCTTTCTTTCAGGATCTTATCAGTAACTTGAAAAATATGTTCAAGAGAACATTGCTCTGGTATCGGGGAAAGGTAACGTTTCTTACTTTCTGGACGAATGGGTTTGTCAAAAGGATTACCTAAAGGGTACTGTTTAGGGAGTTGCTGGGTTCTCTGGTTCTTCCTCCTCTGAGGAGTCTTTATCGTCTGATTCTACTGCCCTATCGGCATTCTGTCGGATATGTATGGCTACTATTTCCTTACGGATTTTTCTAGACATGGCCTCTATACATTTCTCTCTGTCATGCTTACAATCTGAAATATTCTGACTCCATTTTGTCAATACATTAATCTCCTCTTGATCAAAACCTGGTCGATCTCGTTCTCTTATCAAACAATTAATCAAGAACCGTAATATTAAAGCTTGTGTATCAACTTTCTGATATGCCATGGTTTCACGAACACATTCAGGGCCTACTCCTGTCTGAATAAAATGATATATCTTGTCTAATTGTTCGGGCATTCCTGGTAGTGTAACCAAAAAGTCTGCAGCACGTCTTAAACGTAACGATGCTAGCATCATGGGTCCTGTCTTGCCAGGTACTGAATCATATCTACAATCTGTAAGATATTCCTTAAGCTTTTCTGCTGGGGTTGCTTTCGGGGTACGCAGCGTAGCTAATTCTCTCATTGTCAGTCGCTGTATTTGTGGCAGGGTGTGATAGGGACCTCCTGTGGCACCTCCTGAGGCGGAAGCATGGGCATAACCTGACTGTAGCGGGATTGAACCTTGGGCTGCATCCATCGAAAAAGGATTAATTTGCTGACGTGGAGGGGTCGTGGCTTGTGCTTGATCAGCAGGAATATGCTGTGGCAGATTATTATTAGCAGGATGGACAGGTACGTTGGTATATGCGGGAGCTACATCATCTAAATAGGAAGAAAGGAAAATATCTGCTGCGGTCTTGTGGTGACATACTTTAGTCGGAATCAATGGTGGTGGCAAGTTACTGGGTACTTCCGGGGTCGCCTTAGGCAGGCCCTCGGCAACAACTGGATACAAGGCTGTAATGAGTGCGTTTCTTTTGCGGTCTAATTGTTCTGATCTGACCTGTTCTCCTTCTTCTAGTAACTCTTTTTCTTTGGCTTTTTCGGACTCTTATCTACTTCTATCTGCTTTTCTGAGTGCTTTTTCTGTTCGTCTATGCGATTCTTTGCGCCACAATTCTATGGCATCTTTCTGAGACTGTCTGGCTTTGTTTTTCCATAATGCTTCTTCTACTCTTATGATGCACTCGGCATCCCATGTCCCTGAGACAGGCCATCTAAACTTCTCTTCTAAGTGCTTGGTATAGTCCACCCACAAATCTAAATACAACACAGCGTCTAAGCCGTGCTTCTGGTACATGAAATACCCTGGAGTGTCCCTCGGCGGGACAGGAACTGCTTCCTCGAGTATCCCTTTCCTAGTTCCTATCTGACGTAATTTAGAGAATAACGGCATTTCTACTTTTGCTCGAACACAATAAACACAGTTATAAAAAGCAAACAGTCATTCATACCACGACCTGAAACACATTAAAACATCTCGAATAGATACTGTCTAGTACATATGAAACACAAATACTGGGAATCACGAGAAATAATACTTGAAGGCTTGAATCACTGACTCACTGAATTACTAGATGCACTGCTAAACAGTACAGACCGGTCCCATAAAGAGACACGTCATACCGCGCTCACCTAAGTGAACACGTACGGACCAGGACTGTGTACCCAGACCTGTCTTGACCGGACACAAACTAATGCACCCGTCTAGATGCGTCCCTAGCAACGGTACTCACCGGGAGCAATACTTGAACTTGAACTTGAAGGCCTCGGACTGGACTGGACTTCTACTGGTACTGCTACTACGCATGCGCCTCGGCACGGTACGTCGGAACAGGTGGGCCTCTGGATACCTCGGACACTGTTACTCTCGGCTGGGCTCTGGTCGGGATCCTCCGCACTCCTCACCGCCTCGTCTGGATGTCGACCGCAGTCTCCGTCACCTCCGTAGGCCTGAGGGAGATACAGGAAAACCTGCAGATGCGCATGGATGTCCGTCACGGCTGTGGCAGGGGACAAGGCCTGCGACGCATCGCCGGCGCGTGGGGTGGGGGAGGGGTTCCTATTCGGGCGCCAAATTATGTGGTAAATATTTTACCGAATCTATTTTTCCGTATAATTATCATTACAAGACAGCTCATAAAATTAAGAGGCAGAGTCCGTGGTATCTGAGTCTTACGGGGTTTATTAGAAAAACCTCGAGGTTGGAGATCATGTTCCGTCACCACTAGGGTTCGGGAAGGGATAGTCAATGTTTTATTAACATTACACATTATATATAGTAGAGAAACATCATTGAATCCAATACAGTAGGCGTAACAGGTGAAAAAGAGAAGATAAGAACACATGTGCGTAACAGGAGGCGTGAAAGAAGGCGTACACGGAGGCGTGCACTGTACATGTCAGAGAAACGTCACATGGGGGTGGGTGCATAGAGGAAGTTGCAGAATCAAGCAGAAAGTGCGGATGCGCGCGCAACTAGCATGACGTGACATAAATGCGTAACTGGGGGGAACTTTAACACAAGTAGAAGAGACAGAAGTCTGGGATGTCAGAACGACCTGGACCTATGGCATATCTGGTATCTTATGTTTGGAAGATGTATTATCTGGAGTAAAAGGTCTCTCGGGCAGAGGCTAATCTATACTGAATACTAGTGCGTGCATATATGTCTACGTGCAGGGGCCATGGGCCTACTATGGTAACGGGAACTGTAAATTACTTGCAAGGAGACGGGAAGACTTGCTCTTTACTCTGCAGCCGGGGAGATGTTTACCTAAATCACTAGACAGGAATGTATTTTCAAGGAGGCTGAACAGATAACTTGAAGGCAAAATACGATTTTGGCAGGCAGGCCAGGTTGAGCCAGGCACCGCTTCGCTTGGCAGGAAGTAAGGCAGAGGTCAGGGATACGTATCCATGCTGCAGCTTTCAGAGGCAGGAGGCAGAAAGGGCTTTGAGACAGAAATCAGGGCCTAGCTCGGCAGGGCCAGGAAAAACGAAAAAGTGTACCATGTAAAGACGTTGGCATGGTATGGTTAGGAACTGAATTATCGATCCATTCATGGTGGATCTGAAAGAGGACATGTTAACGTTGGGCGCAAATGTATTTGCGTCTTCATATTTGGTCATAGAGGGAAATTACATGTACTTGAAGCACGTACATGGAGCCGTTGGGGTACACGATAGGGGACATACTTGACCATAAAATTTTCAATTACCTCATATTAATTGTTTTCGAGGCCGGCCCGTGTGGTTGTGGGCCCGTACCTGTATTCTTCTGATGCACAATAAAGGTTTCAAAAAATTAAAAAAAAAAAATATATATATATATATACAATCCTCAGTTCCAAGCAGAGAAAGAGAAATAAATATTCCAAAATCAAATCCCAAAATGAATAGTACCGCTCCTGTGCTCCATAAAGTACAAAGTCCCTCGTCGCCAATGTAACACTCCAAAGAAAGAAGACTTTAAATCCAAGTAACATTAAAATCCAGTTTAATGAGATGAGCACAGTACTGCAACACCAGAGGTTCAGGCAAAGAATGTCAGAACACTCGTTCTATGTGATTAATAGCAACTGAAAAGCATGTGCCATAATTAAAAGTACACAGTACAATTAAAAGGGCGATAAATAATGAAAAGGGAAATATTAAACAGATGTACAAGAGTTGTAACAGACCTATAGTAGGTAGGGCCCTCGGACAAAAGGAATAAAAGGCCACAACCTCCACCGTAGGGCCCTGTAACCCGTACTTGCCCTGTGGCCCTCTGAAAAGGTTTTGACAGGGATATGCATCATTTCAAAATACATTTATTTTGGAATAATTTTTCTAGACTTAAATAGTAATTTTCAAACATGAACATTATTAAATAATTATAATTTTATAGTGGTCAAGGTGGCTAGTTGAGTTAAAGCAATTGTTACTGACAGGATGTGTGGTCTGCGCATGAATCCAAACGTGGCCAAGACAGCATTCCATCCATCAGAGAATTATGTACTATTTAACATCTTTCAGTGCTTACAGGACAAAACAGTGCCTTAAATGTTATTTTAAAATATATAACTTCTTTCCTACAAGATTCAGAAATTGATCAATGTCTCCAAATTGTGTAAGCAGTGTATATTTTTCAATGATGTAAGCAGGGTATAGTTTTTGTTCATTATAAATTCGAAATGTGCGTGTTTACCACTAAATATCACATAACATTCACTAAAACAATTCTCTCTCTATGGATAAAGCTTTCACCTTTTTTTCTAAAGAATGTTAAAGATTCTCTGTATTCACGAGACCTGTAGGTCTTTTCACAGCTTTGTCTGTCCTATAGCTGGACTATGTAAGGGCTCACGAAGGCCTGAAGAGCCTAGTGAACAGCAAATAGGTGTACTTGGTTTGAGGAGTGATCCGATTCCTGCTGTAAGCAGAGAACGAGGAAAGACTGACCCCTAATGTAGTCCACCACCTATAGACCAAGTTATTAGTTGTCTAGACAGACTCAGTAGTGGAGGGAGCTAGAAGACCAGCATCTCATTGACAGGATGCCAGTCATCATTGTAGCTCTTTTGGATAATATCTGGAATGAAGTCCTGGGCTTTGATTTGTTGTGACTTTGAATTCCACTTACTTGTGCATATGGCATGACCACTATCCAGATTTTAGTCTTGAACAGGATATGAACGAGGAGTGACACTACCAATAGAAAGTAAGAGGGAGACAAATGGGGTCAGGTATACCAGGAGCATGGCACAGCAACTAGGAAGAAGGCACACCAAAGAAAATCATCTAAGCTGTCGAACCCCAAAAATCTCAGGAAAGCTTCTACTGTCTGACCTGGCTTTCTCAGGTGCTCCTATAAGTTGGGCCTGTGCCTTTCTGCCTGCACCCTTGGCAAGAAGAATACTCTAAGGTCTGTCTGAACCAAGACCTGGCCCATCTTAGACTTCTTTAGATTGAATTGAATCCAACTCTCAAGGTAAATGTTTGTGGTAATTCTGTTGTCATGAATTGGCCTGCCAGAACTGAAAGTATTGTTCTAAGATTGCAAAGCCTAAGAGCCTCTGGTGGAAGCCTGCAATCAGAATGGAAAGTTAGGCTTCCGCTTGATCTAGGACCAATGGATGGTACAGACATTTCAATTTATATCCTTCAGATTCACGATGATCATAAATGCTTCTGGCATATTTTAGAAACGAAATACACTGGAAAACACCCTTAATCCTATTCATTCCTTGCAGCTCTGGAAATGGCTCCTTTGTCTAGCATCCCTGGGGATTGCAGTAAACTGTATTAAGGTCATTAATATCGACCTGCAATAATATTGCATTCACACATCAACCTCCACTATATTGTGAGGTAATAAATCTACTGTTCTAAACTCTACTCTTTTGTAGGTAAGTATACATGAAATTAAGTTAAGAGCAGTAGATATATACTTACCCTATGATAAAGTAATCATTACAACCGATAAGAGACTTGTGGAGGAAAGGTTTGCAATGCCTCATACGCACACAGGCTCATGAAGTGACCTTTGATCAAGTTTATAAATACTTTTTTGTAAGCTAAATTAATGTTATATCTACGGAAAATGTTTAAGCAGATTATGTCTTGGCTAACTTGGTACTCAGTCTGTGCCCATTCATGACTGTTCCATGACCAGCACCCAGCCATGCTGCCTGATTGCCAGTGGAAGAGTTCGTAACCTGGTGAGTTCTTAAGGTATTCTCAGCCAATTATCCTGTTGACCCCTGTAGGGTCAATACACATTGTCACAATTTACTACTTATTTTTTCATGTTATTTGCACTGGGCTGGACCCTAGCTGCCTTATCAGTATGTTGACTAATGTAGGCTCAGCAGTGAAAAATTGCCACTCTGTACGAGACCCTCTTAGCATAGTTTAGATATTTTTCAGTTTTAGTGAAACCTGGTTTTAAGAGGATTATGGACTGTTATTAAATGACCTTCTCCGAGACAGTTCTATTAGTTTTGTGGTCACTGTCGCAGGGATTCTGCTCCTACACAGAACTGTGCACAGAGACCCAGGACCTCAGTGAATTTTGGTGTACCAAAAAACTCACCTCAGTGCCTAGAAACCCCAACCAGCTAGCATCAGTGTCACATTAGCTCTTCGTCCTATAGCAAAGGAACCAATGATTGGACAACACAGAACATGCGACTTAGGTTATACTCCGGAATGGTGAGAAGCAAGAATACTCTTTCGTTATACTCTCATACAAGTCCACACCAGGAGTAAAAAAGAGACCCGGAAAGGTTAAAATATTTATTTTAATGACGTGCTCCAAGATGCAGTATCTTTGCTAACATAAGCAGACATATGATTAGAAATAATATGATCAGCATTGTTACAATTCCATAAAACACAAAAGTAGAAATCATTTTACAATGATGGTGAAAATAGGTAGTATAGCGCCTAGTAAATCCCCCTCCCTAGCTAGGAAATATGTTTTTATAAAATATAGAAGGTCTCTTAGGCTTGTTAGGAGGACCCCATACCTCTTAGATCAGAAGGGATGAATCACATCAGAATTTGCAAAAGCTCTTTCTCTCTGGAAACATAAATTCTTCCAAGTGCCTGAAATCATGTCTATTGTGTGATATTAAAGGCGCCAGAATCACGTTTGCTTGAAGCTGCATATATGTTATGGCTAGAACGTGAGCCGATGGGGGCGTGGCTTGGGAGCCGATTGGAGAGGCTGCGTGAGCACAGAGCTCCGCGCCCGATCCCCGAAATGACCCTGTTCGCAGAGTCTCTCCGACCCCCCTGGCGATACTGAGGGTGCCGGGGCAACCAGGAGTTCCACAGCGTTGATAACACGAGCGCTGCGGCTGTTTGACGGAGCTGCGGAGTCGGCCGCCGGCCAAATCAAGATGGCGCTGGGCCAACTCTTCTGACCCGGGCTCTGGAGTCGATGCTCGATGCCGCGATCGGAGGCGGGGTGCCGTTGCTGTGGAGGTGCCGGTGATTGGAGTGTGGAACCCTGAAGGCGACCAACAATACTGAGGAGGTGCTGCTCTGGAGAGAAACAACTTGGCCTGCGGTGTGCCGGTGGCATGGGCACTGCGGGCGCTGGAGGACCGACACCGGAGGCTCGACCCCCCCCTGGGGCTGTGGAGGGCGCAGAGGAGCTCCAGAGCTGGAGCGAGCGACGCTGACCCCGGACTGAGTGGGGGCAGAGACGTAGGGGCGTGATACTGCCGGTGGGGCTGCGGCGGAAGACCTTGCTGGGGGCCGGAGTTCGACGGCTGCTGAAATTTGCTCCCATCAATTCCTTGGCGCGCCTGTGACGGTTGTGGGATCTTGGGGGGCAGCATAGGAGCCCATGACAACTTTAGAGTGGGTCCCGAGACCGCACAGACTGCATAGCAGTGATCAAAATGGCGGCGGCCCCTCCCCCCCCTAAAGAACTGCTGAGCGGAGGTGCGGACGACGACCGGGTGGCGCACTGCTGGGCACCTTGCACTCTGGGGTGAAACAGTAAAGGTGTGGCTGCTGCTGCTGGTATTGCGGGAGCGGACAGACTGACTTGAGGGGCCACAGATTTGATGTTGATGCATGGTGGAGGGCGGCTGACCCCTGCTTTTCTTCCCTAATACAGGTCTGTGGTGAACCGAGTTCCGCGAGGGCAGCAGCAGATTACGGAAGCTTAGGCCCGAGTGGGGGGGGGCCCAGCGCGACCACGCGTTGCCCTGCCTGAACAACACAGTGGAAACGGGACCTATCTTGGAAGCGCTCCGAACCACGGCCGAGCGCTGCTCTGGGCTGAGGGGGGAACGTGAACTACGGAACCTGAATACGGTCTCCCATTTGGCGCTGATATGGTACTTGCGGGTGGTGACCGAGCCGTGGTCCGGGAGGTAAGAGGTGGGCTGTCCAAAACCATGCAGAGTGACTGGGGACATCCGTCGGAATCCCCAGGCCTGAGTGCTGACCCTAGGAACAACTTGGAGGTTTTTTTGAGGGGCTCCTCGACACGATTTCAGAGTGCTCTAACAATTGCAGCCATGGGGAAACCCAGGGGAAAGAAGGAGGAAGACCCACAGCCTTCTGATGCCGAATCCCCGCCACAGGAGAATAGGGATGAGCAGGACCTGCCAAAAGTACCGGGGCTCCAACTCCAACTGGACAAAATTCTGGCAGCCATCGTGGACACTCGAGTCGCCCTCCAGCAGGACATTGCGCAAGTGGCGACAGGGCTGGGCTTGTTGCGAGCTGACCACTCGAAACTATCTGATCAAGTGAAACAAGCCGAAACTAAGATTCAGGAGATTGAGCCTGTTCAGACTGCGCTATCTGCAACGATGGTGGGTGTCCTGGATCGTCTAACGGTACTAGAACGGCGGGCGGAGGACGGGGAAGGTAGAAATCGATGGAACAACATTCGTGTGGTGGGGCTGCTTGAAAAAATTGAAGGATCGGACATGGTGAGCTACCTGGAAACTTGGCTTAAAACGGTGGTGGCCCCTGAGGGGCTGTCGAGTTTCTACACCTTGGAGCGAGCTCATCGCGTGCCTGCTAGACCTCTGCAGCAGGGGCGCCCACCCGCGGCCGGTGGCGGCGCGGCTCTTACATTTTAGGGACCGTGACTTGCTCCTTCAGAAGGCCCATAGTGATGGCCCCTTTCAGGTTGACAACAGCAGTGTTAATCTCTTTCCGGATTATTCGTTGGACACCCAGGGGCGCCGCATGTCCTTCAAGGCTGTTAAGGAGTTGCGTGCGGAAGGGATTCAATACTCTTTATTCTTCCCCGCCAAGTTGCGCATCGTGCTGGATGGACAGACCCACTTTCATGACACGCCGGAGGAGACATGGGATTAGCTGAAGTCTTATAGGGCTGGTAAAGATGGCCAGGAAGTTGAGGCACAGGAGTTGTCCGATGATTCGCAGCCTCTCAGATCGCAACGGCTGCGACGCCGACGGCGGTGGTTGCGGAAACCGTCTACCTCGCAGACGACGATAGAATGCAAGGGAGCACTGGATGCAGTAACGGCAATCTCAGGGGAACTGCTGAGGACCTCGCCCATGGCTTCGGAACAAGGAAGCGACAAGGTTCTCTCGGAGGCAGAGTCCTCTGCATTGGACGATGCACATTTACTGCTGGTTACTCCTAGGACGGCGGATGAGTAGACACTGTGCTATTATTTGGGGGTGGAGGCTGGATATGGCTGAATAGATTGTGATGATTGTCTGTGTTGGGGACTCTGACGGTACAGTGGAGGCGCGTGAGGCTGAGTGGTTGAGCTGGGATTGAGCAGGGTGGGGCAGCGGTACTGTTGATATTGGTGAGGGGCTCCGGGTGGGCTCTGCTGGGGTATTACATTTCAGGGGGATTCTGGGGCGGGCAATGATAGCGAGATTAGCTTATTGTAGATTAATCCCTAGGCTCTATCCTATCCCCACCGGATGGTACTAGTTAGTTTGCCTTAGCATAGCCGAGGCACATAGTTTGGTAGTTTGGATGGGATTCACTATGTTGGTGCCTGTTCTTGGGGGGGAGGGAGATGTTTTGGGTGGGATGGGAAAGTTTGGGGATGGGACTAATTCGTTTGGGGGATGCTATCTACTGGCGCGATTAATCAAGAATGTGGAGTTATTGAGTGTTGTACATTTGTATAATAGGACCACTACCTGGCTACCAGGGGGGGGAGGACAGTTTTGTGTGGTTTTTGCATCGATGTTATGGGTCCGTTACTTGATGTGAAATGTATGACCTGGAATGTTCGGGGGTTGCACTCCATGCAGCGTAGGTACAAGGTTCACTCCTATTTGGTGCGTAGGGGCATACAGGTTGCTTTCCTACAGGACACTCATTTGACCAAGACAGAGGGCTTAGCGCTGCAGCATAAATGGCTTTATTACACTACTTACTCAGCCTTTGCGCGGGGGGCCTTGATTTGGATTAGAGCGGGGTTCCCTTTCAGGTGATTGATCAGGTGGTAGATCCTCGGGCCGCTATGTGGCGGTTAGAGGTCGCCTATATGGGCGGGAAGTGACCCTCTGTAGCATCTATGCTCCTAATGTAGAACAGGCGCCCTTCCTAGAGTCTTTATCGTCAGCCCTTGCGGATTATTTTACGACGCCAGTGTTGATGGGGGGAGACTTTAACTCTGTTAGTGATGTAACTATGGATATATCCCATCCCCCACTACCCACAGCCCCGATTATTAGATTGGCCAAGGTTCGAACTCAGTGGCAGGATAATTGGGGATTTATCGATATTTGGCGGGCGCAGCATCCGGTCGATAGAGATTATTCGTATTTCTCGGCCTTGCACGATTTACACGTGCGATTGGACTGCATTTTGTGTAGCGCCAGCCTAATTTCACTGGCGATTGACAGCGAGTATTTATCGCGCACCATCTCGGATCATAATCCGCTGTTGGTGAGTTTCAGCTGGGTGGCGGAGCACCCTAGGGTCCCGACCTGGAGATTGCGTCCAGAGATGTTGGAGGATCAGGCTTTTCGTGCAGAGTTGGGGGATGAGGTGGAGCACTATTTTGCGGAGAACGCGGGTTCCACCACAACAACGGCCTTGGAATGGGGTGCCTTCAAAGTGTTAGTACGAGGGATGTGCATTGCCAAGTGGGTGGGAGTAAGGAAGCTGCTATTGCAGGAAGTTGAGGCGGGTGAACTGGCTCTACGAGAAGCAGAGAGAGCTCATTCTGATGGCTCTGGATCGCGCGACGGGGTTCAGTCCCGAAAGGAGACGATAGCGGTGGTTATGGAGCGCTTACGCTGTTTCATTATAGAGCTTACTTGGCCCGTGCACATGCGGAACGGGATAAGGTGGGCACATTATTGGCGTGGCTGGCCGATCCTGCCCCTAGATGTGCGCCTATCTTGGCGTTGACTTCAGTCTCGGGACGCTGGAATATACTCGATTTAGAAAAGGGGGTGGTGATGAACAGAGTGTCTGAATTAAGCAGACCACTCTTACCCAGTCCAAAGATCAGGGCTTGATCCATCACCGTTATTTATCTCACTGCCCCATCCCAGCTCAGAACCTGGCTATATGCAAATCAGTCTGTCCCTGGCCCAGTCCATCATGGGAACAGGGCAGACTAAACTACCAAGCCAATTCTTCACCAGAAAGGAGACAAGCTACCGGGAACCGGTTTCTGGCATTTCAGCCGTCTTCGGCCCGGCTTGCTTGAATCCTGATGGAGCAGTAAGAAAGGGACTCATGTCTGAGTATACTCTGCCACACCTATAGTGGCCAAAAACGATTTTCCCAGTATAAGAATTGGCTTGGTAGTTTGGTCTGCCCTGTTCCCATGATGCACTGGGCCAGGGTCAGACTAATTTGCATATAGCCAAGTTCTGAGCTGGGATG
The DNA here is from genome assembly GCF_964263255.1 of Lissotriton vulgaris. Lineage (NCBI taxonomy): Eukaryota > Metazoa > Chordata > Amphibia > Caudata > Salamandridae > Lissotriton > Lissotriton vulgaris. The sequence goes on from NC_141689.1 coordinate 496,536,994, forward strand.
GTGCAGTGAGCTAAAAAACGGTGATGGATCAAGCCCTGATCTTTGGACTGGGTAAGAGTGGTCTGCTTAATTCAGACACTCTGTTCATCACCACCCCCTTTTCTGAATCATTTTTGTCCACCATAAGCGTGGAAGGGTATACTCAGATGTGAGTCCCTTGCTCATTGCACCATCAGGATACAGGCAAGCCGGGCCGAAGACGGCTGAAATGCCAGAAACCGGTCCCCGGAAGCTTGTTTCCTTCCCAGTATAAGAATTGGCTTGGTACTTTGGTCTGCCCTGTTCCCATGATGCACTGGGCCAGGGTCAGACTAATTTGCATATAGCCAAGTTCTGAGCTGGGATGGTGCAGTGAGCTAAAAAACGGTGATGGATCAAGCCCTGATCTTTGGACTGGGTAAGAGTGGTCTGCTTAATTCAGACACTCTGTTCATCACCACCCCCTTTTCTGAATCATTTTTGTCCACCATAAGCGTGGAAGGGTATACTCAGATGTGAGTCCCTTGCTCATTGCACCATCAGGATACAGGCAAGCCGGGCCGAAGACGGCTGAAATGCCAGAAACCGGTCCCCGGAAGCTTGTTTCCTTCCCAGTATAAGAATTGGCTTGGTAGTTTGGTCTGCCCTGTTCCCATGATGCACTGGGCCAGGGTCAGACTAATTTGCATATAGCCAAGTTCTGAGCTGGGATGGTGCAGTGAGCTAAAAAACGGTGATGGATCAAGCCCTGATCTTTGGACTGGGTAAGAGTGGTTTGCTTAATTCAGACACTCTGTTCATCACCACCCCCTTTTCTGAATCATTTTTGTCCACCATAAGCGTGGAAGGGTATACTCAGATGTGAGTCCCTTGCTCATTGCACCATCAGGATACAGGCAAGCCGGGCCGAAGACGGCTGAAATGCCAGAAACCGGTCCCCGGAAGCTTGTTTCCTTCCCAGTATAAGAATTGGCTTGGTAGTTTGGTCTGCCCTGTTCCCATGATGCACTGGGCCAGGGTCAGACTAATTTGCATATAGCCAAGTTCTGAGCTGGGATGGTGCAGTGAGCTAAAAAACGGTGATGGATCAAGCCCTGATCTTTGGACTGGGTAAGAGTGGTCTGCTTAATTCAGACACTCTGTTCATCACCACCCCCTTTTCTGAATCGCTGGAATATACTCAGCACCGCATTAACGACCAATTTCGATCGTTCTATGCGAGCCTTTACACCAGCCAGTTATAGACTGGAGATGTGGATACTCAGGCGTTTCTGGAGAGCCTGGAGCTGCCCACAATTGAGGAGGAGGAAGCAAAGACCCTGGGTCAGGATATTACGTTGGCTGAAATTTGTGGCGCCATTAAGCAATTGGCACGCAACAAAACACCGGGTAGCGATGGCTTGCCTATCGAATTCTATTTAACGTATATCGATCTCCTGGCTCCCAGACTGTTGGCAATATACAGGGAGGCCAGACGGGTGGGTGTACTACCGGCTTCCATTTATTGTCCCTCTTCTTAAGCCGAGGAAATCTCCGATTGACCCAGCTGCGTTCAGGCCCCTATCAATGCTTACCACCGACTATAAAATACTGAGCCAAGTATTGGCCACTAGACTCCTCCCCTTTATGACGAGGTTGGTGCACTCCGACCAAGCCGGCTTTATCCCGACTAGATATACAGCCAGCAGCAAACATCGGTTAATAGGACTATTGGATGGAAGCCATGAGGCGGAAGGGCAAGCGATGGTCCTTTCGGTCGATATCGCTAAAGCGTTTGACAGCCTGGAATGGCCATATCTGTTCTCAGTTATGACAGCTTTTGGCCTTGGGGCCGACTATGTTCGCTGGACAAAAATCTTATATTCTTCGGCAACTGCTAGGGTCCGAGTTGGTAGAGTTGTCTCCTCCTCGTACCCCGTGGGTGGGGCACTAGACCGGGTTGACCGCTCTCCCTGCTGTTGTTTGCTCTCGCGATAGGGCCATTGGTGGCGTGCGCTAGAACGGGACGGGCGTATTGCGGCTTGCGTCTTAACAACCAAGCACAATATATTTCGCTTTATGCGGACGACCTCTTAATGTTCCTGGGAAATGCGGGGGAAGCCCTAGACGGAGCGCGCACCCTCCTAGATTGTTTCGGGTATATTTCGGGATTGCGAGTTAATTGGGCGAAGACCTGCATGTTCCCGGTGTTCAGAACATGTGTCCCGCCTACACTACCGCCTGATTTGGCGTGGCAACCTAGGTGTCTCCCTTATTTGGGAACGCACGTGTGTCATCTTCAGGAGGATCTTCTTGAAGGGAACATCGGTAGAGCGTTGAGGCGACTTCGGGGTATCGTGCGGTTCTGGGGGACCCTTCCGCTGTCTGTGGCGGGTCGCGTGGCACTGCTTAAGATGGTGGCACTTCCTCGACTCTTGTACTATTTTCGGACACTGCCGATACGGATTCCGTTTGCTCTCTTTCGACAACTCCGCTCCACTCTGCAGTGGGTAGCTTTATCTGGGGTGCAGGAAGACGCAGGGTAGCGCTGGATACATTGATGCGGCCGAGGGCTGAAGGGGGCCTTGCTGTCCCGGACTTTTAATTGTACTACCTGGCTGCACAATTCCAGTTTTTTACCCAGGTGATGGCACTGGAATTTCGAGGGCCGGAAAGAGTTTGCACCGGAGATACCGCAGCATGTTTTGTCCTTCGTGGTTCTGCAACAACATCTGCGAACTAACGATTTATCGATGGTGGAGGGGACCCTATGGTACTGTTGGAAACGGTTTCATAATAGAATTGGGGTGAAGCGCCAGTACGCTCCCGAGATACCATTAGGCATGTGTACAGCGTTACCACATGGCGAGGATTGGTCCGCCCTTGCGGACTGGGAGGAGCTGGGATTGCAGATGGTGGGTGACCTGTACGCGGATGGGGGGCTGTTGCCCTATGGCATGTTGCAAGAGACCTTTGGTCTACCGCGCAGCCATTACCGGATGCACACAGCACTGATCGCCGCCATACAGAGGCATTGGGGAGCCGGCCGTTCCGAACCACCAACAAGCAGAGCGTGTCAAAACGTGGTGATGGCAGCGGGCACCTATAAGGCCTATATAAACGTATGCTGGGAGAGGGGCTTAATCCGTTACAAAAGCTACGGGAGCAATGAGCGATGGATTTAGATAAGGCAATACCTGATGCGGCTTGGTCGCAGATAATTAAACGAGCGTGGAAGAGTACCAGGAACGCTAGGTTTCAGCTTATTCCGTATTTCGTATTACATAGGGCATACCTTACACCAGCTAAAATTAATCGGTATTTCCGTGTGGACACCGCGCTATGCCCCAGATGCAAACTACAAGGCGCAGACCTGAGCCATATGCTGTGGGACTGTCTGCAGTTGGGTACCTACTGGGAGGAGATAACCTATTTACTTTGTAGAGTAACCGGTCGACAGATCACTATGATAAGGGAGTTTGCCTGCTACACTGGTTTCCACACACCAGCAAAAATAAGATAACTAGCAAGTTTGTAGACCTGGGATTCATTCTGGCTAAGAGGGAAATCACATCTCATTGGAAGGCGGCGGTTGGCCCCAGCTATGTTAGATGGAAAGCAGCGCTGCTTATGTGGGCAAGCAGCCAGAGTTCAGTACGATTGCAACAGGCTCATAGGTCCCATAGTGATAGGGCGCAGGAGGCAGCTTCGGGCCTGGGAGGCTTTAGTGACGGAGCTCCAGACCTCAGACTTGGGAACTGACTATGGCACATCGACAGAGGATGAACATCAATAGTTGACTTCCATTGGCCTTGGGGAGACTGATGAGGGAAAGGACTTGCGACATCCATGGCTCTCACGATAGTAAGGACTATCATTGATGCGATGGCCTACACATACCCCGAATACTAGAACAGCCATTGGTCAACACTCACTCTTTTAGGATAGATGCGCCAGCAGCAGGGGCGGGGGTTAGGGGTAGTTAGAGAATGAGGGCAGACCTGCCTAAGGTGCCGTATAATGACCTAGAGTCCAGACTTTCTCATATGCTAGAATACAGAACCAGGGCGCTTATCACAGCTGGGCAGACCCAGGCCAGGGGCAGTGCGACCTTAACTATGCTATTAATACTTGCTTCCTTGGATTGCTGGACCGCTGTTGATGTTTACGCTATTATGGAATGTCGGACTCTTTGTACTGATGATGGTCCTATCTCATGTCTGTTTGTTTTTCTTTTTGAAATAATGAAAAGATTAAAAAAAAAAAAATAGAACGTGAGCCGATCAGCCCGGACAACAACTACTTTGTTACGATAATCTTGGAGGCTTTAGCACTCAGTGTGCAGACAAGAGTCACGATGTAAGTCTAGGGATGCTGAAAACAAGCCAGTCTCATGTGAAGCATTTCACGCAGACTAACTTACAACAACAGATATATGCAGTGTCGTGTGCAAAAGCAGCAAAAAAGAAAAATGGCGTTTAAACTTCTAATCAGCCTATGCTAACTTAACAGTGTGAATAACAAGGCCCAGCCCACACTACATCACTGTACTGAAAAGTGTGTTGGAGGTTTGTAGCTTTTTCTTTAAAACTCATGCCTTGGTTTCTTTATTGAAGCCGATTAAGTTGACGCTCTAGACACTTCTGTGGTCAAAGTTAAACACTCTCATAGGAAGTCTTGACATATCTTACTAACCTATCAATCACCCTGCATCTCTAGTGTGTCTTTGGACCTCTTGTATGATGTTCATTCTTGCATTTTAGTGAAGACTTTCACTAAGTGCTTTAGTGTATAATTTAAATGTGTATTTTGACTCCACTTTATCAACTTTGACCTCACAGTGCCAGGAATTATTTCTTGCTTTGGGTTGGTTATCAAGCAGTCATCTCTAGCCCACATCAAACGCCATACTTTTGATATTATCTGCTTTGATTCCTCGTCTTGTATTACCGTGATGCCCACTGCCTTCCCTTGGGCCAACCATTATGGCCTTTCTGTTTTTGCTTGTGATAATTCTTCTGTATCCTCAGCGCCTCATATTTTGTTTAAACCTCACTGACACAACTGACGGAAGGCATATGTCATACCACTGCCCATTGTCACCACTCCTAATCAATATGATCTAGCTAATCTCCACAGCAGATATATTATGCCATTATAAGTGTAGCATTATGCATCTCTTAATAGCATTTAACCTACTTCAAAGGTTGAGGAGAAGAAACCAAAAAAATCATCCTTAGTGTACTTGTGAACTAAGACTGTTAAAGAAAGAACGCCAAAGCTTAGAGAGCAAAAGGTGCAAAACATACTTATGATCCCAACTCCAAATCCTAGCATAGAAAGTCTTAAGGCCCCAAATAAAGTCTGTTTTCAATTGGCCCAAAGCTGTTGAAATCCTGGATTCACAGAGGCTATCCTCCATGCTCATGTCCACAAGAAACTTTTGTTGGATAAAGGGATAACTGTGAGAGACTCACATTCTACGATGAACTCAAAATCAGTACTGTAGTCTGTAAATCGGCAATAGTGTTGCCCTAGTTGAAGACCAGAACCTTAGTCCATTCCATTTTAGCAATAACAAGAAAAAATGCACAATTTAACAACTCCTTTCTTTTCTCTCCAAATGACAAGCCAAGGCAGTCTACAACCACCTTCTGAGCTTTATTGAGAAAAATGAGATTCTTCACCCAGTGCAAGTCGCTTTTGACCACATTCCAGTAAAGAGACCCTGAAAGTCATCGCAGTAGATGAAATTAGACTTTAGTAGAGTTGCTCCCACTCATCATCCTTCCTTAATAGAAGATGTATTTTTAAAATCCGGTTACTCTTCTTGATATAAACAAAATCGTCAATAAAGGAATACCTTGGAGTGAGCTGGATCATTTTTTTATCTTAATACCCCCTGGTCTTTTATTTTCAAGTGCTCCCTGGAACATGGTTGAGCCCACCCTGACCTTTAGGAGACAGGGCGAACCTAATGATGATGCATGACACTGGCAGAGTGTGTAAAGGGTTATTTAAATAAAAGGAACCCTTTCTTTCCCCGCTTCTAGGAAGGTGGAGTTCTACCTGAAGAAACAAGTGACCCGCAGTTTAGACAGAATACGTGGTGGAATACTTTTTTGTTTGTGTCCAGTAATTTCGGAGGGCGTATCCCTCCTGTGCCCCTCCCTTAAGGTGAAAGAAACTCTCTACCCTCCTGACCTGAGAAAGGAATCACCTATCCCTTTCCTTACACTTCTTGATATACAAGTATTGCACCCACCAAGCCTATGTAGTAGTGACGCCTGTAGTTTGGCTAAATTTGTGGCGTCAGGCCCTTGCAACTTTTTTTCCTGTTGTGAGGCTAGTTGATTTATGGTATTCAAGTGATGGCAACACCCACAATATGAAGTTATCCTGCAATGCTGTGCTAAATGTGTCTCTCAATCGTAAAATTCTATTTTAATACTTATTTAATAGCAGCGAAGATCAACTTACTTTTCACATTATTCAGAGAGCTTTGTATAACACCTTTAGAAATATGCTGAAATGTATTTCGAAAAGTAAGAATTGATGAGGAAAAGTAAATTCTTTCTTTTTACCACTCACTTAAGTATCAGTTGTGGCTCTATCTGGAAATCTAGCTAATTGTCCATGTCACTTGTTTCAAAACATTGCCTCTAGATATTCCCTTGTTGCACTATATGGGAAGCTGCTACTTTACTAGTGATGATGGGTGGTGGTCCTTTGCTCTCTAGGTGAGAAGTCTCTGATTTGGCTTGAGCGTCTCTCTTCTTGCTCATACATTTTAGAGTCCTTCAAAGCTGAACAAGGACATGTAACAGGAAATCTGGATAAGACCATTTTAGATCATGCTGGAAGTATGGCATTTGGGAAGCAAATTGAAATGGTATGTAAATTAGCAACACCATACTGCTCAACATGTAGATTCTCAGTGAGGTAAAGCCACAATTTACTGGATTAAAGATTAATGCCACCCGAGTCTGCATACCAGTTTCTCGTATGAAACATAAAGCTGTGAATCAGAATCCCTCCTCATAGAGTCGGAGAGAACTGCTTCAAAGCATATGACCGTGGAAGGAGTGAGGAAAAAACTAAAGGTCAAAGGAGAGGATGTGGCCTAACAGCTAGGTAAGTCTATCTCAAATATGGGGAACCGGGTTCCATCTCAGCAATGACTCTCAACATCCTGTGATTCTAAGCAAATCACTTAATTTCCCTGTGCCTAACAAAAACAAATGTGTCCTTGTGTAAACCAACTGGTGCTCATGTAAAGTGCTCTGATAACCAATACCTTTGGGTAACGATAGCGATAAATAAAACTCAAGCAAAAATAAAAAGGATTGGAGATGCAAAAAGAAGCTAAATAAATTAATTTAGATAAAAAGATGATGTGTTAATTGCATGGATGGATGGGTCATGAGGTTTCTTTTCAGAATCACAGAATGCTGTGCTCATTTTGAAGGTCTGCTGGTAGGGAGGGCTCAGTAATAATATTCTTGAAACGTTAAAAAGTTTATATAACCCTCTGTCTGTAGGTAGAATCTCGGGTCTTCCAGTGGGGTGATCTGTGAAAATGTAATTGTCTGGTGATGTGTGCTTGGTTATCATGATCTTGAGGTTTGGCAGACCACTCTTTCGAAGAACTTTGTGAGAGAAACAAAGGTTTGGTGCTAATACTTACTTTTAGCTTCTTTTAGGTACTTGCACTCATTCGAAGTTAAAAGTAAGCTTTTCAAAACGGGACATCCCCCGACACTGTCCGCAGGAGAAATGGCAACTGTTTTGCTATTAATAGAGACCTGGAACTACTTTGCTCTGTGGCTAAGTACCATGAAGCCCCCAAAAGACAGATGTGATGTAGAGCAATTTGTGACAAGTGTATGATTACAGGTAATTGGTGAAACAACCCTGAGGTCCTACAAGCACCCAATCCCACCAACTAACAATGCTGGTGCAGAACTGTGAAAGGCAACATATATTTTGCCAGTAAGCAGATGAAAACCCTATGTAGATAATAAAAAGAAGAAATAGATCAGTTCAGTCTTTGGCCTAACTGTAAATACTTTTTTGTCAAAACTGTCTTTATTGATTTTCCAAAGTGACACCATTACAGCACATCTGAATGCAATCCCTGTCTCTTAGCATATAATTCTATTGGCAGGATCAGTTGCTACTATCCTCAGGAATATCATTTCACAAACAGAAACAAAATACTTTGCGCTGTAAGTCTGTATAACAATAGGTCACAATTGCCCAAATCCACTTACTCCCCCACCCACAAACAGTTGGCATATGGGAGTGTCATTTAGTGTGTACGGGTACGGCCAATGTGTGTGGTTTATTGCTATTGACGTTGGAATCATATGTACAGCAGGGGTGTAGTCTCACTTAGTCACAAGTAGGAGGAGCTCTCTTCGATCTGGAAACGGTGAAGTGCCCTTGAGTGTGCTGAACAGGCAAGCAGTGGGAGTCCCCTGAAGAGAGATGCTACCAACGGACCTCAAATATATTTAACGTTTTTGAAGTTATCATTTAAAATGTCTGCCATACGCTCCATCGTGAGAGCCTGCTATAGTCTGGCATGCCGTTGTGTCAGAGATGCGACTTCCTTCCATTTCCAGGAGGACACCATTTTTTGCAGCTCCGAGGCAAAGCCAGAGTATGGATTGATCGCCCACTGTCTGATATTTGAGGGAATCATCTCTGAGACCCAGAAACGTAAAGCCAACATCGTCTGAGAGTGGATATCCTAAAATGTCTTTGATCTGAGCTAGTATTTCTTCCCAAAATGGGGGTACCGTGAGGCAGTCCCACCGGATATAAGATTTTCGACTATTTGGTAGGCTAGAGGTACCAGTCATAAACTTTATAGTGGGCCTCTCGGATTCCCATGGAATGTCTGAACCTGGGCATATCTCTTGAAAGCTTACTCCATTGTGTGGCCAAGATGGTGCCTCCTAGTATTCGCTCCCAGAAGTCCATGTGAGTGATTGAGGAGAAGTGGTCGTTTAAATCAGTAAGGCGTGGAGGAAAGAGAAACACTGCTTAGAGCCAGCTCCATTTTTGACCAAACGTTCAATGGGTTGGAGATCTCTAATGGCTGCCTCACGAACATCAGGATGGAGAACCCAGTGTTGGAGGTGAGTGTAGTGGTAGATTTATGACACAGGTAAGTGGAAGTCCCTCTGGCAGTGCTTGAATGATAGGATATCCTAGTTGTGGAAAAGGTTGGAGACAGTAAGGCAACATCATCCCTCCACGCATCCAAGGATCCTGAATGCAAAGTTGGAGTGAACGCTGGATTATAATTAATTAGGGTCAATGGTGAGGGGAAGGTGGTCCAGGACACCCTTCTATTAATCTTGTCTGAGATTTGTAGGGTAGTCTTGGTGTACTGAGGTACACATTTAGCGGACCGTCTGCTTTGGGCTTCCCTAGGAGGCCCCAGATATATCTACTCGACACCGCTCTATCCATATGGAGCCAGTGCTAGTCATACTCCATGCTGACCACTCAACAATGCCTCTCCGCTGAGCCGCTGTTTAGTAAAGTTCTAAATCCAGAAATGCTAATACCTCCTGAGCTCTTCGAGTTGTTTGTAAGGAGGACGAGCCCTCTGACCCTGCCAGATGAACCTTAAAATCATAGATTGCAAGACTGGTAGGAACCCGTTATCTAACTCAATCGGCAGCCCTTGGAAAAGATACAAGAGTCTCTGCAGACTGTTTGTTTTGATTACTTGTATAGGATCCAGCCATGTGTTATACATTGGAGCTCCTCTACTAAAGTACTTCTTGAGTTTCTGGAGGAGCAGAAGATCCGAGACCTGGGGGTTAATCCTGATGCCAAGGTAAGTAATCTCTTTTTTAGCCTCACAAAAGGGGATAGATGCCACCAGCGAGTCCATTTCCCCTTGCAACAGGGTGAGATTCGCAAGATATGATTTGGAGAGATTGACATGATAACCTGACACCCTCTCAAAATTCTAAATCTCTGTTTGCACTGCATCTAGGCTCGAGCTTGGTGAGGTTAAAGTCATCAGGACATTGTCTGCAAACAGGGAAATCTGATGTTCATCTGTGCCAAATGGAATGCCATGAACACAACGTGATCTAGGTACTCTAGCAGTTAGGGGCTCAATACTAAGTGCAAACATTAAAGAGGAGAGGGGGCAGCCTTGTCTAGTCCCTGCGATGAGGGTTTTTAGAGAAATTAGATACTAGGGGCGCTCTGCCTCAATTGATACGTTACAGTGTGTAGGGAAAGTGGTTACAAGTAGTGCGTGAAGAGCAAACGGAAAAAACCCTTAACCGTCTAAAAGTCCAGGACTTATCAATAGTATACAGCTGTGCTCTCGCAACTACAATGGGGTAGATGAGTAAAATACAATGACAAAAACAATACAATAAGTCACAGCAGATCCTTTGGTGTTTCTCTTGTCCCAGCAAGATGAAATTTAATGTATCAAGACTTGAAGAACAGTAAGCCGACATGTGTTTCGTCGTGTACAGATGAGTCAACACGACTCTTCAGGGCTTTTGGCTCAACCCCGAGCAAATGAGTTGAGCAGAGTCTGGTACTCCTGAAGGAATTCACTCGGTATGTACGTGTATGTGTACTGGTCAATAGGACCGGTACATCCAGTAATGCGCAAGAAAAGTACTCTTGCTGCTGTGTTCCGTTCTATAGGATCACGGAGGACGGCGACCGGGAAACAACGGAGGAGGGATACCGTACTACCGCACACCACGCCTGGAGTTAAACGCACCCGTTTTTCCATAGTGCCTCAGCGGATGGATCCCCTCCCGGTTACTACCTTATACACACCCGTATCAAGTGATATACTCTGATTAATTTGACTGATCCTATAGAACGGAACACAGCAGCAAGAGTACTTTTCTTGCGCATTACTGGATGTACCGGTCCTATTGACCAGTACACATGCACGTACATACCGAGTGAATTCCTTCAGGAGTACCAGACTCTGCTCAACTCATTTGCTCGGGGTTGAGCCAAAAGCCCTGAAGAGTCGTGTTGACTCATCTGTACACGACGAAACACATGTCGGCTTACTGTTCTTCAAGTCTTGGATACATTAAATTTCATCTTGCTGGGACAAGAGAAACACCAAAGGATCTGCTGTGACTTATTGTATTGTTTTTGTCATTGTATTTTACTCATCTACCCCATTGTAGTTGCGAGAGCACAGCTGTATAGCCTTGTCTAGTCCCCCTCCCCAAATGGAACTATTCCGAGCCTATCAGCTTGGCCAGAACCCAGACACTAGGCTGTGCATATTTGGCTTTAATCAAAGCTATACATTTATTGCAGAACCCGAATCGTTTTAAAGTGCAGAATAAGAAAGTCCAATCCACCCGTTCAAAAGGTTTCTCTGCATCTAGTGCTAGTAAAACTGCTGGGACTCAATTTTTGCTGCTTTTTTGACCAGATGGATAACCCTATGGAGATTATAATGGGTTTGTCTGCCGCTAATAAAGTTGGCTTGATCTGGATGGATTACCTCAGGCATTAACACCTCGATCCTGGTGGCTAAAATCTTTGGATATATTTTGGCATCAAGATTGAGTAATGTGATCGGGTGGTAAGAACCGCATAGTTGTGGGTCCTTTCCTGTTTTGTGGATAACCAAGATGAGTGCTTCACTCATTGATAGTGTTAACGCCATGGAGGTTGCTATCGAATTGAAAAGAGCAACCATGTGCGGTATCGGCTCAGAGCCAAAGGTCTTATTAAAGTGTGCTGTTTGGTCATCTGTGCCCCGGGATTTGTGCAGTTTAAGGCCTGCTATGGCCTCCTCATCTATGGGCCCTTGCAATAGCTCATTTTGAGCATCAGTTACTTTCGGGAGCTCAACTCCCTCCAGATAATCTGCCTGCTTGACTTCACTATATCCCTCAGCAGAAAAAGGGTCATATAGAAGTCTCCAAATGCTTGCACCTTCTTCGGTAAATACTGTTTACTGCACATTCTCTAATTCTTACAGTGGCGTTAATTGGGGAGATTGTTATTGGACTCTTCCAGTAGAGAATAGTTATAGCCAAGAAGAGCATACTCACAGCCATTAATAATTTACTTTTTCGTACCCTGAAACCATTGACACAAGAAGTCATTATTTTTCATTAAAATACATTATTTTTATAGAGCAAGTCACAAAATCTTTAAGAAATTAGATAGTCGTATTTTAAAACAACATTGACAGCTTTGAGTGGTCATTGATATTTATTGCCAAGGCTGAAAGTTGCACTAGCTGAAACCGTAAGACCAGGTTCAAGCCCCTCATACAAGTTCAGATTGTTTGTGCTTCGAAGGGCAGACTTCACAATTCATTGGTAAGGTGATGCTCATAATCATAACTCAATTTTTCTTCTGACAAGAATTAAAAGCAACTCTGGAGTTGCGTTTATTCTTAGGTCTCGGCCAGTTTATCAACCGACCTCTCATTTTTGGCAGTAATGCATTCTATGCTGATATCTATCCGTATGAAGGACAACGGACTGTCGTCTTCTACATTTTAGATGTCAAACGTGAGAAGCACTGCAACCTGTTAGACATGGATTTTGTCTGAAATCCTAATTCAAGCTTTAAGCATTTCACAGAAATTGAATTTCTGATGCTGAATGCTTCCCACAAGAGAGGACTTTACACTGTATCAAGGTTTTTCTCCTTTTGAAGCCACGATCAGGGATTCTCTATATTAAATGGTGCCTGATAAGTGCATTGTATGCTGTGATAATAATTTTTTCATGTCAGTCTTCATACTTTGAATTTAATCTATTATAGTTTTGTATTCTGGATTTAATAAGCAAACAATGATAACTTCTCATCCCTTATTCGTTGAAGTTTGACACTTGCCAAAACATTTATTTGTATCGCCCATAATCATATATTCATCCTTATGTGGATCATTTTGAGCTTGCTAAGCCTATACTGCTCAAGCAGTTTGAGCGTAGTTGATCAGTGTATGTGCAAAACATTAACAACAACTTTACTATGTGTCTTCCTGGGATGTTATATATCCTAGATACAGCACCTTCCAAGCAGTCACCCAGTTGTGTTGGTACAGATGATGGACCTCTTTAAAAAAAACTGTACCAGGAGTCCTGTATTGTCATTTTGTCCACAGCAGTCTACTATCACTTGAGTCAAACGCTGTTTGTAGATCAGTGTTTAGGCTTCTCTTCTTTCCTGCTGCTAGATGACATAAGTTAGAAAGGGCTAATTTGTTATGTAAAGGACAACAACTTTTGGTGAAGTGGTTTGTGCTTTAAGGAGTATTTTATTGAAACTGACCTCGTGCAATAGATGTTGATACAAGACTTCAAATAGAACTTTACTAGCTGTCTGAGCATTATCATCGATTTGTAATTACCTGGTTTTGCTCTGCAGCCTTTTTTAATTAGATTGGGATCACATTTGAACCTTCCAGTGCGGGAGGAGTTCTTGGTTCACCTTTATTTTTTCAAAAACTTTTGTCAAAATAATTTCCCATCAAATCGAATAACACTTCAACACAATAGCGAATAGGCCATCTTGTCCAATGGCCCAAGATGGTGTCACAGCATAGGTTTTGGAAGTGAATTATCTGTCATAACCTAGTTGGCCAGCACTAAGGATTTGATTGAGATCTCTCTATCGTAAGTTATCCATTTTAGTCCTATAGGGCAGAAGCCTATACAACGCATTTTGCATCAGTATCATGTGTGCACTGTTTAACTTTTCCATGTTTCTAGAACCTTTTAATACCCTTTAACCAATGACCTTTGTCACAATGTTCCAGATCACTGACCCCTTAGTTCTGTTTTTGGGATAATCAATATGTACACTGCCTCTCTCTTTCACAGGCAGGCAGCAAGCTTTTCTCCTATCCGGTCAGTATTTGATTACATCAGATTGACTAATCCTGCTCTTTCGTTCCTCTGTATTGCTCTCAATGTGCTATTGAACCAGGGCGAAATAAATCCCTGGGATCAGGCTGTGGCTTTTCTCTTTTTATGCTCAAACCCATAGCCTTTTCAAGTGGGAACCTCATTAGCTCAATATATGGCTTCATTACCTCCTCCTTGGTCAATTAAGTACTTATAGTCAGTTAACATCTGATAGCAGCTTTTTACCTCTTCTCAATTGTAATTGAACCAAATTTGAAAAGTTTATTCATGATCCATTTGCAGTAGTTGAACACACCACAGTACAAGGTTAACGTGGTTTTATTTTAGTCCCTGGGGAGGGTGGTAGCTTTCAGAGTGGTCCTAGTTGTAAAAGTAGCCAGTCATCTGAATATGAACCCCCTTGATAATCCTGAAGTCCAAAACGGATTTGGACAATTTGTCCAGGAGTAATGTTCTCGAACATCACCACGTTACGACTATTCTGCATCCAAAAGTTCACATTTATTTTGGGCCTGTTGATCAAGATTAGCTTCAAGAAATTGTTGGGCTGGGATTCTCAAGGTTTTTTATACCAATCTACCAGTTTATCAACTAACAACTGACCAGTCAGACTTGCATTACAATCACTGGGTTAGATGAAAACTTGTGTAATGTTGCTCTCCATTGAGAACAGTGGCCATGAGGCTGTAGAATATGTGTACATGATATTTACTTCCACGTTTTTATTCCTTTAAGGTTTCTGGGCCCGTGAAGTAGGAAAACTGATAGGATTAAGTCATCCTCTCATACCTGTCCACCATCAATACATTGTCACAGCCAGTGTCCCTGAAGTGAAAGCACTAAAGAGAGAGCTCCCTGTCCTTCGGGATCTGGAGGGGTCGTATTATCTAAGACAAGAAAGAGACGGGCTGCTGTTTGGCCCGTATGAGAGTCCGGAGAAAATGAAGCTACAAGAGTCCTGGGTGACTGATGGTGTGCCCCCAGGTGAGTGTGTTTTATTGTCTATTTTTATGTGACATTTCGATATAGTGGTGTTATGCTCCTAAATTGCAGATATTTAAGGCACTAGGATTTGAAGGCATGGCAGCTTATGGTAATGGCCTACCTAAAATAAAGTACAAGCAGATGTTTTGATAGGCTGCAAGGCAACATTGGATTAAGGGGGTATGAGAACTTAGCCACGTACATGGCATGGTCTGACCGACTTTACAGTGTCTCAAAATATTGGTGATTCTATAACAATGTTTACATATTAAATTTAGTTGTTCTTTGCTTCTAGAATTTTAAGTACTAGTGTAATGTAATGTGAGTATATTTTTCAGGTTTTGGGAAGGAACTCTTTGAGTCTGACTTGGACAGGTTGATGACTCACGTGGAGGCAGCGATGGATATGGTTCCTGTCTTGAAAGAAGCAGATATCACCAATATAGTGTCAGGTCCCATCACTTATTCTCCAGACATTCTTCCCATGGTTGGACCACACCAGGGAGTGCGAAATTACTGGGTCGCTGTTGGCTTTGGGTAAGTAGGGTTGATGTTAAAGTAGTGGTAGATAAGTGCTGCAGTTAAGAGAGATATGAGTTGGTCATATTCAATTGTTACCTTAGAAAATGTGTGGTGTTTGATTGGCCCCTTGTGTCTCTCACTGACCTAGTTCCTAAATATGAATCTCTAGGTTGAGTTCTTGTTTCATTTCTGGATCGCCCAAAATGCCTCCTAACAATCCCTGTGCCATCATTGAATATCCAACGACTCTTCCGTAAGGTGTTGTTGAGGCTCTTTTCCTTTCCCTCTGCTACCAAAGCGGCTAAAACGCCTCACACTACCTTGCTTGGCTCTCTTAAGTTGTCCTGCTCACTGGAGCAGGTACTACATATCAGACTCCTCAAAAAGGTGTGACAGGCACTCCCCCTGTTATGGAGGTCATCACTGTAGACAGTGAAGATTTCATGAGAATCCATTCCATGCCGAGCGAGTGGCGTTTTTTATGGCCAATACTATGTAAGTTCATGCCTTACACACTAAAGTTGAGCACAGAAATGCAGTTGTTCATAAAGGGAAATTGTATTGCTTATTTGTGTAAAGGAAGCATTATAGCATGTGTTCTTGCTCACACAGATCAGGTGCCACATATGGGCACCTAACCCCCCCTCACACATACAGTGAGCATATCTGATCCCCCTCACATATACAGTGAGCATGTCTGACCCCCTCACACATACAGTGAGCATGTCTGACCCCCCTCACACATACAGTGAGCATGTCTGACCCCCCCCCTCACACATACAGTGAGCATGGCTGACCCCCCCCCCTCACACATACAGTGAGCATGGCTGACCCCCTCACACATACAGTGAGCATGGCTGACCCCCTCACACATACAGTGAGCATGTCTGACCCCCTCACACATACAGTGAGCTTGTCTGACCCCCTCACATACAGTGAGCATCTGATTCCCCTCACACATAGTGAGCATATCTGACCCCCTCCCACATTCAGTGTGCATATCTGACCCCCTCACATACAGTGAGCATCTGATTCCCCTCACACATACAGTGAGCATATCTGATTCTCCTCACACCTAGAGTGAGCATTTGTGACCCCCTCACACATACAGTGAGCATTTGTGACCCCCTCACACATACAGTGAGCATGTCTGACCCACTCACACATACAGTGAGCATGTCTGACCCCCTCACACATACAGAGCATATCTGATTCCGCTCACACTTACAGTGAGCATATTTGATCCCCCTCACACATACAGTGGGCATATCTGACCCCCTCACACATACAGTGAGCATATATAACCCCCTCACACATACAGTGAGCATATCTGATTTCCCTCACACACACAGTGAGCATATCTGATTACCCTCACACACACAGTGAGCATAATCTGATTCCCCTCACACATACAGTGAGCATGTCTGATCCCCTCACACATACAGTGTACGGTTGTACACATACAGTGTACAACCGTGTTGTAAAGGCACGCATTGTTTTGGTTCGCGATGTATCATCATACATCCGTGCAGGGAGGGAGGAAAAACATACACATTAGTTTATACTCTGCGTGCATAGCAATGACGACCGATATCGGAATCAAGCTCTTTTTTTAAATTTATTTTTTTCCCCATCAACATCAGAATTACATATTCATAATACATTGCCAGAGAAACAGAAACATAAAAAAATAATCTTAAGATTCAAAACACATTATCGCCAAATTTAAAACAAATAGAGCATTTTTTCCAGGTACACAAAGAGCTTTAGACTGGGAAGAGTAAGTAAAAGAAAAAAATAATTAAAAAAGGAAAAATGGGAAAAATTAATCTCAGACACAATAGAAAACCATCATTAAGAAATATCACATATTCTTAATTGTGTCTGACTTTCCCCCTATTTCATCTTAAATCTCTCCCAGCCTCCTTTTCCATTCAATTATCGGGGCCCATATCCTCCGTCCAGCTTCTTTTTTTTCCCTCCCTCTTTTATCATATAGGGCCATTTCTAATATATATATGGCCAGTACACGAGAGATCCATTGCTGTAATGTTGGAGGGTTAGGGTCCTTCCAGAGTGTAGCTATGCATAGTCTGCTGAGAGTCATAGCTAAATACAGAAACTCATGATGAAGAACATCTACACCCGCCCTCGCTACACCCAAAATCATAACTTCATCTGTCAATGTTAAATGTATCCCCAAAGAATAGGAGAAAAATTGTTCCAAAGATTTTTTATATATGTCCAGAGAGGGGCATGATGCAAACATATGAATTGTATCTGCTTGCGTGGATTGGCATCTCGGACAGATGCCCCCGTTATTTCCCCCCCACTGCGCTATTTTATGAGGAGTGTAATAAAGTTCAAACAGTCTTATATTGCTGAGATTGTAAATTTGCCACTCTTAAGACCGAGTTTGACAGTTTTAATGACTTCTCTGCCTCATTTCCTGTTAGACCTAGTTTGACTCTCCACTTCACGTACATTCTATCACAATCATCCTTTTTATATTTACAAATTTCTTCGTATAATTGCGAGATGGAGGATCCCCCTTCATCCCTTACACATTCCAGCAGTTCGATTCTTTGAAAATTCATATCTCCTCCCTGTTTCTTTACCAGAACTGACCTCACTTGTAGGTACTTAAAAAAGTCTCTGCGCCCTAGGTTATATAAGCGTTGTGCCTGCTCAAAAGAGATCAGACCGGTTGCCCCTATAAGGTCCCCGATAGTTCTAACCCCTAATGCATCCCATCCCCTCATAACTGGGTCGTGAAATACCCCCGGCAGTGATGGGTTCCCATACAGAGGGGTATAATAATTCATTCTCCCTAGTTTTTATTTTCTCCTTTTTCCAGACCAGACTGATCTTGCGGCCACCAAGGTCTTAAGCCTTACTTTTTTGTGATAGCTCCTCTCCTCATATGTGAGTAACCATTGATTAGAGTTTTTTACTACGAGTTCATATACGTCTGGGATCCCATCTCTACCTCTCCATCTGTCTATAACACTCCCCCCCAGCATACCTCTGATGTATTGCAGGACCGTTGCCCAATAATATGCCTTAAAGTCTGGTAGCGCCAGCCCACCTCTCTCTCTTGGGAGTGACAGAAATTTTTAGCTGCGGCGTGTTTTGCCCTTGGCCCATATAAATCTGTTTGTTACCTTTTCTAGCTCCCTGAAACAGCTATTGTTAAAAATTAGCGGTATGGTCCTAAATAAATAAAGCACTTTTGGCATAAACACCATTTTGATAACATTGCAGCGGCCAATTGTTGTTAGGTGTAGATTATTCAGTTTGTCAAAATCAATTTTGGCCTTATCTATAATGGGGCTTAAGTTCTTCGATACCACTTTCGAAAGGTCTGAGGTTATGTGAACCCCCAGATATACTGCTGTCTCTACCACTCTTGGATCGACCAAAGATACTTTCTGATTTATTACTACTTGGGTCTTATTTACATTTAATTTGTACCCAGACAGTCTTCCAAATGCAGCCGCTTCCTGTTCTATTTCTGTTAGGGCTGACATTGGTTCACATGATGTTATGGCCAAGTCATCCGCATATCCTAGTATTTTAGTTTCATACCTGTTCAATACTATGGGCAAGATGTTTCTGTTCTGCTCTATCCTCCTGATGAATGTATCTATGTATAGAGCGCAGAGTAGCGGGGAGCAAGGACACCCTTGCCTAGTTCCTCGTCCAATATCTATTATACCACTCAGCTCCCCCATGGTTCTAACCCTTATTCTTGGATTGTAGTATAAGGCTTTCAGAGCTCCCACATAGCCCTCCCCCAGATTCAGCTTCTCCAACGCAGCCCAAAGAAATCCCCACGAAACCCTATCAAATGCCTTCTCAGCATCTAAAAGAATCAGCGCCATAGGGTCTCGTGAGGATGCCGTGCCATCACATAACGTAAACCCTCTTCTAACATGTTCCGCTGTTCCTCTCCCAGGGATAAACCCGTGCTGCCATGGAGAGACAATCTTGCCAATTACTGCTCCTAGCCTATTTGCCAACATCTTTGAGTAGATTTTCACATCGCTGTTCATTAGGCTTATCGGCCTATAAGACCCAGGATTGGTTGCGGGCTTATCTTTTTTCAGAAAGACTATCATAGTTGCCTCTCCCCATGACTCCGGAGGTATCGCGCCCTCTTGTATATTTACAGCCAACTCATATAGTTCTTCTTCTATCTCGGCTAAAAATGTTTTGTAAAACTCCAAGGGTATAGAGTCTGGGCCTACTGCTTTACCAGATGGTAAGTCATAAATTGCCCTCTGTATTTCTATTTTATTAAATGCCGTCTCCAATGTCCCCCTGTCGTTAGTTTCTCTAGTCTGACACTCCCAAGATAATTATCTATATCCTCAATAGGCGTCAGCTTCATATAGCTTCTGATAGTAGTCCCAAAAGCTAGCACATATACTCTCGGGTGTTGTTGCGACACTTCCGTTCTCGGACCTGATCTCAGAGATATCCCCCTTAGTAGCAGCCTGCCTTGTTCAAACAGCTAGCATGCGGCCTATCTGCTCACTATACTCATATTGATCTTTCCTCCATGCCAAATATTTCCCTGCTGCTTTAGACGCAAATAGTTCCCCAACCGCTGCCTTAGCCATAGCAAGCTCGTATGTTATTCTAACAATATCCTGATTCGCCCTAATTGCGCTACTAAGTTCATGTTCTAGTCTAGCAACTGTCCTTATTCTCGTTTCTACAGTGGGCATATCTGACCACCTCACACATACAGTGAGCATATATAACCCCCTCACACATACAGTGAGCATATCTGATTTCCCTCACACACACAGTGAGCATATCTGATTCCCCTCACACACACAGTGAGCATATCTGATTCCCCTCACACATACAGTGAGCATGTCTGATCCCCTCACACATACAGTGTACGGTTGTACACATACAGTGTACAACCGTGTTGTAAAGGCACGCATTGTTTTGGTTCGCGATGTATCGTCATACATCCGTGCAGGGAGGGAGGAAAAACATACACATTAGTTTATACTCTGCGTGCATAGTAATGACGACCGATATCGGAATCAAGCTCTGACAGAAGCGAGACAATCATCAGAGGAAAGGGGGTTTCAAGGAATGAGCAATCTAGGCTCTAGCTAAGGTCCTGAGACTTTTAGCGACTCTTCTAGTGAAAGTGACCAGATGAAGGGTCGTGATGTCACTATTGTGCAGACATGCTCACTGTATGTGTGAGGGGGGTCGGATATGCTCACTGTATTTGTGAGGGGGCATGTATGACGATACATCGCAAACCAAAACAACGCGTGCCTTTACAACGCGTTTTTTAATTCGCGATGTACGTCACAACGCATGCTATTACAAAGTATGGAATTAGTTTGCATGCCTTAACAAATGCATACGAAACGCCTTTACAAAGGCCCCCATTTCCCCGCATCCTAAATTTTAAAAAACTGAATCTAAATGCTCAACGATGACCATAGACTACGACCCCCTGCCCCTAAGCCCTAACGGTAGCATACACTACCACCCTAAGCCCTAAACACCCAAACAGTAACACACTACCCCAAACCCTAAACAGTAATATACACTATCCCCGCCTGACACTGCCCCAAACCCTAAACCGTATGCCCTAAGCCCTAAACCTCAAGCCCTAAACCTTAACACATACACTTACCTTTGTTTCCTCGTGGTTTCTGGTGCCGCTTCGCCATCTCTGCTACCGGTTCCAGCAACGCCATTACATTGCACGCGAATGCGCAAGCGATGTAATGGTATGCATCACAATGTCCACGCGTGGAAACGTCACATGCGCTGTAACACAT
The DNA here is from genome assembly GCF_964263255.1 of Lissotriton vulgaris. Taxonomy (NCBI): domain Eukaryota; kingdom Metazoa; phylum Chordata; class Amphibia; order Caudata; family Salamandridae; genus Lissotriton; species Lissotriton vulgaris. The sequence continues at coordinate 496,558,193 of NC_141689.1, forward strand.
GCGACGTAAAGCCATGCGTAGTGTTGCTGGCGCGGTAATGGTTGTTCGTCTCCACGCACTACCATCCCAGATGAGCTAAGGACTTGCTGGGAATGTTGGCTAGAGGAAGAATTGTAATTTTTGGCCATAGTTCTTCTTTCTCCCACACACACTGTGCCAGTGTGAAGTTCCTGCAAGTGGTCCTTTCATGGGTAGAGTTTGCCATGCCCTGGAACCTGCTCAGATCTTTTCGAATTCTGTCATGCTAAAGATGAACATTTTCGACTGTTAATTCCTTACTATAGTTCCTGTAAATAGATCAGACTTGTACCTCTAACTGCGTGTTCTTGATTTATTTCTGTGAATAAATCAAGGATGAGGATGGTCCTTGAGTACATGAAGCACACACTGACCGGAAGGGAGCGAGGGAAGGTTGTCATCTGCTTATGCAGAGTTGCAAATTGAGCTTTACATAATGATGCAATATAAAAGCTGTTAGTGTTTACATGGTGGAAGGAGTGGGAGATTTCATTGGAAATCTAAACTCTACGGCTATTTGGGTGAAGGGCATGGCAGTGTGTGCTTTTACATATAGCACAGCGGCATGGCAGTGTGCGTTTTTTTATATACAAGAAAGGAACGTGGCAGTGTTCAATGTGTACGTTTCTTACTTTGTCATCTTGGCGATACATGCAGTCTGATCATTCTGACTGCGGCTTGTTTGATCAAGATGATACAAACCCTCTGCAGTCCTACCTCGCTGCCAACTGCTCTGCCATCCTAAGTGCCGAAATGTGAGCAACCCTGGCCTGGTTGAGAGTCTCATCACTGCTGACCAGCTAGAGCACCAAGGACATGTTGGCATATTTGAATAACACCTATGGGAGACTCACAGATTTAGAATGACCCTGGAATATTTTTGCAGGACATGCAAATATTCTTGATGGAACCTTGGAGTATTTGTGAAACAGTTATCCGCTCTGAAAGAATTTCATTTTTTGGAACAGATATTGTGATGGGCCACTGCCTGGCACAGGAGTAGCGATGAGATGAGCATTGTGTCCTGGTACAGTGTTTGACACGGTTATTATTTATTTATTTATTTATTTTATTTAAATTTTATTTAAGACGTTTTATATAGTGTTGGCCTGACCCGAGGGTATCGGAGCGCAATACAACAGGTACAATGCAGCGAATCACAAAATACAATGCAGAGAATCGCAAAAAAACAGTAATATAGAGTAGGTTAATTGGCGGCGAGTTCAGGTATGAGGCTTGCGGACATAGAGTTGAAGCTGTGAGAGGCGTCTGCTTCCATGTTCCGGCTGCTCTTATCGGTTCCTTAGGGAGCGGTCGAGGAACAGGACTTTGTGCTGGCTTTTGAATTTTGCAAAAGAGGGAGTAGTTCTGATGTGGGGGGGGAATAGAGTTCCAGTTTTTGGGCGCACTCCCGGCGAAGGATCGAGCCGCAGTTTTTTGTTTTCGAGTTTTCAGCGGAATGAGTAGAAGAGAGTTCAAGCTTCTGAGGTTCCTGGTCTGACAGACTTTTTTGAGTTTGGCCGCCAAATATTCGGGTTTGCCGGTGTGCAAGGCTTTGTGTGTGAGGCAGGCTGTTCTGAAGCAAGCCCGCATTTCCATTGGGAGCCACTTCAGTTCTCCGAGTGCCGGAGAAATGTGATCAAATTTCTTGATTCCGGTGACCATTCTAGATGCCGCATTGACTGTTGTTTTGAGGGGAGCAAGATGTGATTTTGCTAAGTCTAAGAGGACTACATTATCATAGTCTAGTCTTGACAACACCAATGCTTGGGTGGCCTGTTTGAGATCATTGGGCAGAATGAAAGGCTTTATTTCGTTCAGTAGTTTTAGGTTAAGGAAGGCTCTTTTAGCTGAGTTCTTGATGTGTGAGGTCATGCCCAGTTTCGGATCTAGCATGATACCTAGTGATTTGACAGTCGGCCAGGGTGAGGTTCCTTTTGAGCGCATCAATAGCTTTTAGCCATTCAGCAATTTGGGGGTCCTCCTGTTTGTTCTAGATGAGGAGAATTTTGGTTGTATCAGGATTTAGTTTACAGTGGTTGCTAGACAGCCAGTATCGGATGTCTCTCTGTATGTCATTGAGTCTTTGGATGTCCTTGATGGAGGAGGTTTCTAGGTAGATCTCTGTAGCGTCTGCATAAAGATGGAAGCAGATGTTGGCTTTTTTGAGTAGTTTGATGAGGGGTTCCATGTAAATGTTGAAAAGTTGAGCGGAGAGCACCGAACTTTGCGGGACTCCCTTGTTGCCTGGATGCAGGTCGGACGCAAAGTTTTTGATTTTGATTTTTTGGGTAGGTTTTTGTAGGAAGGATGAGAACCATTCGAGGACCACCTCGCCAAGTCCGGCTCTTTCTTGGAGAGCTTTAATGAGAAGTTTGTGGCCTACCGTGTTGAAAGCTGCTGATAGGTCTAGGACTGGGTTCCCAAACTTTTTTGGCCCGTGGCTCCCTTGACCTAATTGGCAGTTGGCCGTGGCTCCCCACCATTTTATACCGGTGCGCAGGATGTAAACCAGACCACAGGAGTACTTCCTGTTGTCTTCCTTAAATTAATTGGGATGCAGTGAAGGTATTATAATCATATTTGTAACAAAATAAAAAGATAACTGTTGTTTAATAAAAACTTGTAAAGTGAAAAACGATACAAGATTGAAGCCAAATATGATTAAATGTGCCCAATCACCATAGGCGGGCGTGGCTGTGCGGCATCATTTCACTAATTTCGCAGCTAGCAGGCTTTGGGCCTGCTACTGCAGCTCTCAAAATGTGGCCGCCGTAATGAATTGACCGTGCTGGTGGTGAGCATGATGACTACTGCCTCAGCTGCTGCCAGCAGTCCAGTTGATCCAGACTGTGGCGGCGGCACTGGCCGGGATTGTCTGTGGTGCCAGTGCAATCAATGGGGTCGGTGCTGGCAGAGTAAGTGAAGTGTACTTTCTTTTTGTCTACCGGACCAGCAGGCATTTTGGCAACTTGCATCCTGCACGCGGCACCCGCTTTAATTTTATGAATCCCCGTTCACCCCAACCTGCCTTCTTGATCTTATGAAATCGCACTGCACTTTGAATTTGCAGTGCAAAGTTGTTTGGACGTGCATCATTCAGTGTGGCATTGTTGGTGGAAGAGTAAATCTTTCTAACTGGGTGGGCGTAAAGTACGCTTCCGGACCCGAACGACCCCACACAACAGAAGCAGCATGGACAGCAGCAGTGCAAAAGCACCGGCTTGGCAGCGAGCCTTGCTCTCAGCAGAGACTGAAAGAACAAATCCATTTCCGCCTTTCTCACTTTGTCTGTGTCTATTCCCGCTTCTAAAAACCTGTTTCTCAGAGACAGGAACCTGGACTTTGCAGCCGATCGGGCCTTGGCAAATTTGCTGTCAGCCAATTAGTGAATGTCCGTCGCAGGGTGCCCGGACCAAGTGCCTAATAGTGTTTTCGGGCAGCACAGAGGAATAAACGTTTGTTAAAAATGTTGGCCCAAAATGCTAACCTTGGTGTTACTCCTGTAAGTGTTCAGATCCCAAGAAACTATATTAATATATCAGAGGTGTTGTATATTTCAGTACCACCACCGACATTTTCACAAGTGCAATGCTGCTGCTGTTAGAGTTCTCATCTTTAACTAAGCGCCACTGAGATGTGAACCGGGCCACTGAAGGGAATGTGCAAAGCACACATGACTAAAGGCAACTAGGGCATGGTGAAGATATTTTTCATATAAAGACTGCTACAGTAATTTAATTAATATTTTCAGGAAGTGAGCCCCTCGGGAGAAGTGTGCTGCTAGTCCCGCAGGGGCAACAGCACACGTTGCAGAGGTTGGAAGAAAATCTTTCAGCAGATGTTAGAAAAATATTTATTTTCTAGGCATGGGTATGACTTCATAATTGAGTATTGAAGTTGAATATAAAAGTACAATTCTTCCACGTAGCAGGTCACATCCCCGTCAGCTAAAGTTAAAGGCCGTTGCTCATAAGGTTGAGTTTTGAAAACATGCCCAATAAATACCTTTTAACTTAACCACAGACTGCATCTATGTGTGGGTGGGTGGGAGCCGCGAAGGGCAACTTCCGTTTCTGGTGATTTGCAGCAGTTTTAAGATCGCCTTAGAGTTTCTCGTATAAATGGGTATTATTTCTGAAATGTATATGTTTCCGTCCTCTTTATTGCATGATTTTTCTCCTGATAAAGTGCCACTCATAGTTGTCGAAATGTCACTCATAATTGCAATCAAATTATGAAAATGTCACACATCGCAAACTGAAACCTTGGCAGCTATGTACAAGGCTTACAAGCCCTTACTCACCGAGTTTCTTCTGAAGAGGGAAGAGGGTCCCACAAGGTGAAGGATAGCGAGGCTAGGAACGGCGAGGAAAAGCGAGGCGAGGCAAGGCGGGCAGGAACAACACTATTAAAACGCTGCGTAGGTAGAGTAAGGAGAAGACTACGCACGTAGACTTAGTTGGCCAAACCCTTTCTTAAGTGCCATTTCAAACACCCCCGCAAGTTTTTGCAGCTCCTATTTACCACATGATGCGTGGCGGCGCGGCGCCCCTGGCTTCTCATCACGGCGCACCGGGGTGCTGTGGCGCACAGTTTGGGAAGCACTGGTCTAGGAGAATGAGGAGGCAGAAATGGTCTGAGTCAAGTTATTTGTGGATATCGTCGATGATGTTGAGGATCGCGGTTTCAGTGCTGCATCCTTTTCTAAAGCCAGACTAATGGGTGTCAAAGAGGTCGATGTTGTCCAAGTGTTGGGTAAGTTGTTGGAGTACACATCTTTCTAGGATTTTGGATAGAAGAGGAAGGTTAGAGAGGGTCTAAAGTTGTTCAAATCCTTTATGTCAAGGCTGAGTTTTTTCAGCAGTGGTGTGACTTGCCCCACTTTAAGGCAATCTGGAACGACTCTGTTTTTCAAGGAGCTGTTTATGATCGTGCACCAGTGCGGTGCTAGGGAGAGTTTGTTTTTATGTCAGTTGGGGAGGTATAGGGTCTAGGGCATGAGAAGAGGGGATGGCGGCGGAGGTAAGTTTGACTAACTTAGCTTCTTGAATGGGGTGGAAGATTAGCCAGGATTTGTTTGGGGGTATGGGAGCATTATAAAATGCATGCACCATGCTGCTCTTTGTGTGTGTGGGGGGTACTGGTGGTGTCCAGTGATAGTTCGATCTTGGTGATCTTGTCATTAAGGAAGTTGGCGAAGTTGTCACAAAGTTCTTTGGACGCCTGTATTGAGGATGTAGCGGGCTTGGAGGTTTGTTGCCTGATGATGCTATGGAGCTCCTCAGGTCTATTTTTTACACTGTTGAGCGCGAATGAAAAAACGTGGCTTTTTTTTTATCTTGATATGTTTGCGGAGGGTAGTAGAAGGATTATTTCTCCAGCGTCTTTCTGTGGCTCTTACTAGTCTCCTTTCAGATCTGATGTCGTCGTTGGACCATGATCTGGATGGAATGGCTTGTCTTTTTTTTTGTTTCAAAAGGGCTAGTTGGTCAAGCATGGTCACCATGTGTGAATTGTAGAGCGAGGTGAGTTCGGTTGTGGTGAGGTGGTCGCTGGCGCTGGGGAGGAGCGAGTTTATCCTTTATTCAAGGGCGACAAGGGCAATCTGGGTGATGTTTCTGACCCATTTGGTTAGGGGGGGGGTTCTTGCACGGGTGGCTGAGAGCATTTTTTGGTTAATATGGAATAGAATCATGTGGTGGTCCGACCAGTCAATGAGAATTATGTGGTCGATGGTAATTGCGTCATGTTGAGCGATAATGGCATCCAAGGTTGCTCATTTATTGTGCGTTTCTTCTGAGCAGTGCTGAGATAAGTTGTTGTCACGGAGAGGGTTGGATAGCGTTTGAATTAACGGGTTATTCGCTTCATTCCAGCGAAGGTTTAGGTGACCAAGAATTAGGTTGCTAGCGTCCCCGAGCGCACAATGAGCAATCCATTTAGACAAGTGCTCCCCGAATGCGGGGTTGTTGCCTGGAGGGTGATATAGAGGGTGGCAGAGAATTGCGAGAGGCGATGTTGTCCTTGTGTATGATAGCTACACCTCACCCTCGTTGGTCTTTTCTGTCTTTGTTGATAATGGTAAAACCTGGGGGCACTAGCATGTCTAAGCATGGTGCGGAGAGATCGTTGAGCCACGTCTCCGTGATAAACGCAATATCTATGTCCTGCGAGAGGATGGCTTCTGCTAGCTCAATGCATGCATAGAGGCTGATCTGCAGTTAATGAGCATGCAGTTGGTGGAAAGCTCTTTTTCGCTGTGGTGCTTTCCTGGGGTGGCCCTAGGTATGGTGGTGAGGAAGGGAGGGGGTCTAGGGGGTTTCGGGAGGGGTAGTCTCTTCTGAAACCCGTGATCACTTGGATCTTCGATTTAGGGGAGTCTGTAGTGGGGGGGAGTTGTATGTTGAGGCTAGATCGCTCGCTTCTTCGGGGGACATTGCAGCTTTGTATCTTGTGGGTCTTAGTGTTGGGATCTTGGTGTCCGTATTTAAGAGTCTCTGTATCCTGGACGTGGGGGCTTTGGTTCCTATGTCCTTTCTAAAGGGTCTCTGTGATCGAGTCACGGGGGTCGCTAAGAGCCCGGAAGGGTGCTTTGGATGATTGGAGCTGGTCAGGGTGGGCGCCTTTGGAGGGTATTGCCGGGGCTTTCGGGCCTTGTCTAGGTTAGTTAGAATTTCGGTCAGGCCCCTGAATATCATTTCTAGCAGGCTTTCTAGTGATGCGCGCGCTGCGCCATGTTATTGTGGGCAGGGGAGATAGAGACTTGGGTAGGGTCCATTCGTGTGGTGGAGTTTGTGGCTAAGTTACGATGCCTATTGCTCCTTGTGTGGGCCGTGCTGCCTCTGTTTCGGACCTTGGGTAAGGGGTGCATTGGGTAATGTCATGGTTTCGTCCTCCCGGAGTCTGCGGGAGTGCTAGTGTGGGTGGTGGCCGGAGTCGGCAGGGCAGGGTCAAGGAGTTGGTGTGCGGGGATCGGGGGGGCAGTTGGGTTTTGCAATCCTCGGAGTTGTCGAGCGCTAATCCTGGGGGCGAAGGAGTGGGAGGTGACTCGGGGGGGGGGGGGGGAGGGGGGGGGATTGTAGGTGGGGACGTTAGGTGTGTAGTAATTGTATGCTTTAAAAAATATATGTTCGAGGCATATGGGCTGCAGATGGTACATTTATGAATAGATCGCCATCTGGTGTTGGGCTCGGATGATTGCACTTGTTTTTCTCTTGGAGAAGTCTTTTGTCGTCACGAGACTGGTGACTCCTCCTTTGGGTGCTAGTGCGCATGGGCATTGGCTCCATCCTTAGATTGTTTTTTTCCGCCATCGGGTTCGGATGAGGATCGAAGCGCTCCGCATCGACTTTGAGAAAAAGTGATATTTCGGCGCGTATTCCCTTTCCAATTCTACGGTATTGTTATCAAACGCGATTCATTTCCATTCCGACGCGTTTCGACTCCAACAATAAACATTTTCTTCTACGTCGACGAGACCGGGAGGCCTTTCTCGACGTAGTCCAGCCCAGAGTCCATGGAAAGGACTCCATTTAAGAGATGTCCAACGTGTGGTGCTAAGTTCCCACACAAGGACCTACACGAGGTGTGCAACCTCTGCCTATCGCCTGAACACGAATCCAGGGACTGCGAAGCCTGTGCAGCATTCTCCTCCAAGCCGACGATTAGAAACCGTCGAGCCGAAGACACGAGGTTTCGAGAATGCAGTCGGAGGCAATCCCGGAGGTGTTCGAGGCCCAGCACCTCGAAGAAGAAGAGGAACATGAAGACTAGTCGGTTTCGGAATTGGACGAGTCTGATGTCGAAGAAATCGACGTCCAACAAACCGTGAGTGAGGAAGTCCCCTTACCAAAAAACCGACCCCGTGTGGTACCGACCCCGCCTTCAAGCCCGGTCAGACTACCGAAGAAAGTTTCCAATGCCCCGCCTTCGGGCCCGGCAACGAAACCGAAACAGAAACCGAAACTCTCGGCCTCCCACCATGTCGGATCCGAGAAACGGTCGACATCGATATCGACACCGAAGCTCCATACAAAGGAAAGCTCGGCGTCGAAACATTCCATGTCGAAACCGAAACATGCTTCGACGTCGAGGACTTACTCGACACCGAAAAAATCGGAATCGAGCAAATTCTCGGTGCCGAAAACACAGAACATTGACGGTCAGAAGCAAAGGCACCTTTCGGAACCAAGAACTTCGTTACCGACACAGGAGCAGCAGACAGATCCAAAACAAAAGACTTTGTTTATCGATCCAAAAACTGGCAAAGTGGTGACAAAATCACCGAAAAAGGGGAGGAATGAACAGCTAGATGACAAAGCTCTTCCTCCTAAAAAGAGAACAATGGGGACAAATACAACTCCTCCCCTTTCTCATCGACCTAGAGACACACCCTCTTCTCCTCTTACTCACACTATGCCAGCTATTCCTCCACCTTCTACACCAAGACCATCTACACCTCAAACAGATGTAGACAGTGATACAGGGGAGGGAGAACTTCATGGGGATGACGACACTGTCCCAGATGAAGAAGACCCATGGGAAAATTATAATGCAGGGTCAGATGATAACGATCCAGAATTATATCCCTCAAAACCTTCACCACCTGATGATAATACAGGTTTTGTACAGCTGATTAATAGGGCAGCAAAATACCATAAGGTAGATTTACATACAGAACCTCAAATAGAGGATTTCCTTTTAGAAACGCTACCTGCTGCACAAAGAACATCAGGAACACTACCTATGCTATAGGGTCTTCTCAATCACACAGCAGACATATTCAAAGACCCTGTGAGGGCTAGGGTATTAAACCCAAGAATTGATAAAAAATATAAGGCAGCCCCAAAGGACCCAATATTTATCAAGGGGCAGGTACCTCTGGACTCGTTTGTAGTCACAAACGCTCGTAAAAGAGCAAATTAATTATCTACAGGAGAAGCTCCACCTCCTGATAAGGAGTCCAGGCTAATAGAAGCATCAGGCAAAAGAGTAGCATCCCAAGCAGCAAACAGCTGGCGCATAGCTAATACACAAGCGCTACTTGCACGCTATGATAGAGCGCATTATGATGAGTTAGAAAAACTCATCACACATCTCCCTAAGGAACATCAAAAAAGAGCAGACCAGCTTATACAAGAAGGGAAGATAATAACCAACACTTCCATTAAGTGTGCCTTAGACGCGGCAGACACTGCAGCAAGATCCATCAACACCAGTATCATGTTAAGAAGACATGCATGGCTTAGGGTCTCCGGGTTCAAACAAGAAGTACAAACATCTTTATTGAACCAACCTTTTGATCAAAAACACTTTTCGGCTCAGGTACAGATGAGACTTTAGAAAAGATGAAAAAAGACACAGAAACCGCTAAATCAATGGGAGCATTACAACAGCCAACTCAAAGGGGTTTCTTTTGTAGGTCCACCTATAGAGGGGGGTCAAAGAATACAGGCACAAGCCAGCAATCTACCTCTTTTACACCAACATCACCCAGAGGTAATTCAAGAGGCAGTTACAGAGGTAACAACAACAAGGGTAGAGGTCGCGGAAATAAGAACAACCGCAACTCCCCAACCCCAAAACAGTGACTTAATACAACTCCCCCCAGACCATATAACACCGGTCGGGGGACGTCTATCCCAGTTCCTACCTGTCTGGGAAAACATCACGTCAGACAGGTGGGTGAGACAAATTATCCAACATGGTTATTGCCTAGAACTCACAGCTACCCCACCAAACATCCCCCCAGACAGCGTCCAATGAGTCAAGATCATCTGACATTGTTAAAACAGGAAGTACTATCACTGCTAAAAAAGCATGCTATAGAGAAGGTTCCAAAACATCAGCAAGGGACAGGAGTATATTCCCTATACTTCGTAATTCCCAAAAAAGACGAGTCTCTAAGACCAATTTTAGACCTCAGACCTCTCAATGCTTACATAAACTCGGAACATTTCCACATGGTCACGCTCCAACAAGTACTTCCTTTACTGAAGAAAGGGGACTTTCTTTCTACACTGGATCTAAAAGACGCTTACTTTCACATCCCAATTCACAAAGCCCACAGAAAATACCTCAGGTTTGTAGTAGAAGGACAACATTATCAGTTCAAAGTCCTTCCGTTTGGGGTCACAACAGCACCAAGGGTGTTCACAAAATGCCTAGCAGTAGTTGCAGCACACCTAAGAAGACAACAAATACATGTCTTCCCTTACTTGGACGATTGGCTAATAAAAGCCAAGTCACAGGAAGAATGTCTTCAAAACACACAGAAGACCATTTAATTGCTGCACCAACTAGGGTTTACGGTGAACTACACAAAATCCCACCTACAACCAAACAAAGTTCAACAATATCTAGGGGCTACTATAGACACAGAAAAAGCCAAAGTATACCCCAATCCAATCAGGATCCAAGCAATGATCATGTTGATCCAAAGATTTCAACCACAACACTCACTAACAGCTCGAGTGTTCATGCAGCTGTTAGGGATGATGTCCTCCTGCATACTGCTAATACCATATGCCAGACTACAAATGCGTCCACTGCAAGAATGTCTAGCGACACAGTGGAATCAGGCTCAAGGTCAGATGGTGTTGGTAGACGCCGCACACATCGCTCTCTGAAGTGGTGGAACACGACAAACCTTTCCAAGGGGCGGTCGTTCCTAGAACCGATTCCACAAGTGATACTAACAGCGGATGCATCGCTCACCGGATGGGGAGCGCATATGGAGAAATATACAGTGCAGGGAAAATGGAGTGTACAGCAAAAAAGACTGCACATCAATTATCTGGAACTACTAGCAGTGTTTCTAGCATTAAAAGCTTTTCAAATGCAAATCCTCAGCAAAGCAGTCCTGATCAGAACAGACAACATGACTGCAATGTATTATATTCAAAAACCGGGGGGGGGGGCACTCTCTCCAACAATCCAGACTAGCACAGGATATTTGGAGATGGGCCATTCCTCAAAAGATCTATCTGTTAGCCGAACACCTACCAGGAGTTCAAAATCAGATAGCAGATATCCTAAGCAGAGAGTCAGAACAAATACACGAATGGGAACTGCACAACCAAATACTGCAGCCATTCTTCCAAAGATGGGGACAACCAGAGATCGATCTCTTTGCCACTCATCTGAACGAAAAATGCCAAAACTTCGCATCCAGGGACCCACACCACCTGTCCCAGGGCAATGCGCTATGGATAAATTGGTCCAACAAATTTGCTTACGATTTTCCCCCTCTCCCACTAATTCCATTAGTTCGGAAACTGCAACAACATTCAATGACAATGATCCTAGTAGCACCCACGTGGGCAATCCAGATTGAGAAAGTCAACCCCCGTAACCACACAGCGATTGCATCTGTCATCACGCAACCGAAAGCGATAGTTTAACAGTTGTATAATAGGTCCACTGCTCCTTAGTTATAGTGAGCTGCAATTCTGCAGACCATTTATCCTTGGATGTGGTTTGCAAAGCGATCCGAGTGGTGTACAGAGAGTGATAGAGGGAATAAACTAGATGAGATGTTGCATCTCCAGCCAATATAAGGTGAAGTGCAGCGACCTCTGGTGGCTCACTGGGGAAGGAAGGAGTGTGTTCCTTGATCGAAGGGAAGAGTTGCTGCGAGGTACAAAATTTGCCCTGGAAGTAGAGGTACCCCCAAGTTTTAATCCTATATTTAGCTAGGGTTTTCTTATATACTCCCTCCAGAAGGACCGGCATCTTTGGGTGGTATGACAAGGGAAGCAAAGGCGAGTATAGCATAGGGGCCCGGGTTCTTGCAGCAATATGTTACCATGCCCTAACAGTGGTAGTGATCAGGTTTGGGTCTCCGCACAGTTAGCACCAGCAGCAAAGATAATGGGAAGGTGATCCAGCAGGTAACATTGTCTCTTATCCCACCTAGAGTACAGCCATAGTTAAGGCGCATCAATTCATCGTGATTTGCGGATATCCAAATACTAAGGGGGTCATTATGATTGCGGTTTTTCCGCATCCTCGGGGCCGGCGGAAGCCACCGCCGGCCCCGAGGATGCGGAAAAACCGCAGCGGACTGACCAAAGACCCACCGCCACATTAGGATGGCTGGTGGGTCCTGGTTTCCATCCGCAGCGGTTTTTCCGCATCCTAATATGTCTTCCAGACACCGTCCACCATATTAGGATGGCCAGTAAATTATGCTTTTCCGCGGCGGGTTTTCCGCCGTGGAAAAGCATACGGAACTTCACTGCGGGGGCCCCTTGCGGGCCCCCTAGGTGAAGGGGTGGGGGTGGGGGGTGCACATGGGGGGTACCTATGGTACCCCCCTGCATTTGCATGCAGAAAGCGGCAGGCACCGCGCGGTGCCTGCCTCTTTCTGCATGCAAATGCAATGTGTGCATTTTTAACATTGCCGCGGGTGCAGCTTGAAGCTGCACCCGCCGCAATGTTAAAAATAGAGGATGTGACCGCCAGGGTGGCGGTCACATCCTAATTGCACAGGAGGGAACTCCGCATGCCTTCAAAGCTTTTAGCCATGCAGGCCCACACATATTGTAACTTTGAAAGCTTCCCACACCACTCTTATCGAGGGAACGGAGTCAATATTAGTCTGGAAGGAGGTGATTTCCTCACCTATTTCTGCTCTGAACACTGTATCGAGAAGGACCTCCGGAGCAAGCCACTAGATTCAGGGCGTGGATTGCATATCCGGTGGAGCAATCGTTATGAGCACTGGCGCTGGTCTGAGTAAGTCCTGCCGAGATGGGTGGCACATTCAATCCAAGAAACAGCGCCCCGGGAGACTACCCAGAAGTCCAGTCTGGCCCATGAGGCATGGAGATCAGTGTAATGGGTACCCTCCCTGTGTCCGGCGTGGAGATGGTGCCTGACATCAGTGAGCCCATGAGCTGTGAGAATTCCCTGTATGGCTGCCTGTGTTTTGGTGTAATGAATTGGGAGGGGTTAGATCTGTCCATCACCGGATTGAAAGCAGAGTTGAAGTCACCCCACCCCACCCCCCCCAAAATAATGAGTGGAGCCTACTTGCAGAATTTGACCCCATAATGTGGTGTAAAAATCTGGGTCGTACATATTAGGGCCATAGCTACACACTTCAGTGGCCGATTGAGTCCCAAGCGCACCCCAAAGCATACAGCTACGTCCAAGGCCATCCTTCTGTGCGCCTCTAAGTATGAAGGGGGAGTTGCGTTTAACCAGGATGGGCACTCCCCTGGAGTACGTAGAATAAGAGGAAAAGACACTTGTCATGGCCCACTTACTGGCAAATCTGGAAGAGCATGAGGGGTCAAAGTAGGTCTCTTGCAGTACAGCTATGTGTACATGATGCCTGTCCAGGTAGGAGATGATTTGCCTACATTTCCGAGGGTCTTGAATAGGGGTGGGCAGAAGTTGCGTAAGGGACTTTCGCGGAGAGGCACGGAGATTGAAACAATCTCCATGCCTCTCCGCATATTTTCGTTACGCGCCTCCCGCCAGCCGTATTAAATGATATTTAAAAGCCTAAAATTAATTTTAAAATAAAGCTTACCTCATTGCGGGCGCATCCTTTCCCATCATGGCTTCTTCTTAGAACTGCGCATGCGCGGTAGACTGCGCATGCGTGGGAGGCTGCGCATGCGCAGTTCCCAGATGAAGCCGTGATGGGCAAGGATGCGCCCGCAATAAGTTAAGTTTTAGTTAAAATTAAATTTAAGGCTTTAAAATATCATTTAATACGGTGGGCAGGAGGCGGGCGGCCAACTTCCGTTCCGCCCCCAAATGTGCGGATATTTGCCTCGTTTCTCCGCCTTCTTTGCGCAAGGTGGAAGGGGCAAATCTCCGCACATTCCATGGACGGACAGAGATGTCCACCCACCCCTAGTTTCGAATGCCCCGAACATTCCAGGAGATAAGATTAAGACATGGGGGCTCAATGTGTTTTTACAGGGAGGAATATTTTATTAAGGGGAAGGAATGGCCTATAGAGAATATGATACCATGCATGCCTTCGAATAGTGTCTGTGCCTGTCAAAAGGTTCAAAAACAATACAAACAATGAACAGAAATCCCTCTCCCAACCCCCACTGACAGCAACACCCCAAATGTGCAGACAGTACCACCATCACCCAACACAACTAAGACATTGCAACTGCGCAAAAAGAAAAAGAACATTACGAAAGTAGAGTGATCAAAGGGGATCTCCCATGTGGGGGTACAACAGTGTGCAACGAATGCCTCCCCCAGTGCTGATGATCAAAGGGGGGAGGGTACTTGGTAAGCACAGTGCGATGATCAAACGACCGTCAGCTATATCCACATCATACATTTGAAAAATAGGGAATTGAAAGAAAAGACAAATTAAAACACAAGCCCCAAGGGGCACCAGTAATTGGGGTACAATTTGTGCCAACCGATTGGCCAATTAGACAGTTGATAACACACAACGGTGAGATGATAGTCATCATGCATTCAGCTTCAGAACTTATCTGTGGTCTGAGAGAGGAGTATAGGACAGTGTAGTCCGAAACCAGCTGGGCACTGCGAGGGTGCATACCATGTGGCATTGCTCCCCAGTGTCCCCAGCAGTGTGGTCGGAGTGACCGCAGGTCAGCTGTGTCGCAGAGGCAGGAGGAGAGAACTCCACTAGGTAGCAAAGTTCTTCACAGAGAAGAGATAAGGGTGCAGCCTACGACCAGAGGCACAGAAGAGACTAAGCTCAGTCAGCACTCCATGATGGTGATTGGGATAGGCGATCCGGAGAGCCTCTGATCTGTGCCTTTTTTGACGGTGCGAAGAAAGTCATCCACCTGCTGTTCATTCTTTTTTTTATTTTTTATTTTTACATTTTTGAAAACCTTTATTGTGCAGATAGTAGCATACAAATACGGGCCTACAACCAATTAGGCCGGCCACGAAACAATCTGAAAAGCACGTAAATTAATAAAGAGGTTTCACGGCAGTCACCCAGTATATTGCGAACAAGTAGTTCAATCGTAGAGGAGCTGAGTGTGACCGCCGGATGCAGGATCAAAGAAGGTTAATTTTTTAATAGAAATTATAGCAGGATCAGTTGCAGTTTAATCATCTGAGTGCCCATAGCGGGCCACGAATCAAGCAGCAAAACATTAAGGCATCAATAAAAACGGTTTTCAGCAATAGTCTACAGCAATCAGAATATGGATGCCATATTTCCAATCAGTACACACCGTAGCCCGCCACGTGCACACAGACCACCAAATTATTATACTTATACCTAACTGAGTAACCAGAACGGCAAAAGGAGTTAGTCATTCTCCATACTGACCCAGAAGATAAGAAAAAGGGGGAACGCTAAAAAAGAAAGAAAAGAAGGAACGCCCCCACAGCGATAAGGGCGAGCAAAGTGACTGGGGACCACGTTGTTGGGGGTGGGGCGTCAGGATAACTTGTGCAATCAATATCGTATAAAGTAAGAATACCGAACCCCCCCCTCCCCCCCCCCCACAAGCAATCACACCATGGGAAACACGCACAGCCACGGCGTCCTAAGAAAGGGACACAAAAGAGCTGTAGAAACTAAAAAACGGTCAGAAAAAGACCTCAACCCACCCACCTTCCACCCTGCACCCCTGCAGAAGGCTACGGCCTACCCCCCCCAGCAGCGTGCCTGTCGCCCTAAATAGGAGACCCGAAATATAGGAAAAGTTAGAGAGAGGGAAAGGAAACAAGAGACAAAAAGGAAAAAGAACCAGGGGGAGAGGAGAGCCATCAATCGAACCATTCGGCCCCTACCCCCCGCCGTCACACACATTAATGCAACATCAAAACGAAATCGACATAGTCTCGGGTATCATAAACCTTTGAAGGAATCGTCCATAGTATCATGGTTGAGGGCACTCCTCATCTCCATCCGCCAACCATTAGTCTTCCGGGTCCAGAACCGGCTCACCCCTGTCCTTTCCTAGCCATCGCTACCGCGCGTGGTAGAGTAGTGGGCAGCAAACAAATCAAGGTGGAGAGGCCGTATGGTCGAAGCAGGGCAGACCATGGGAGCAAAGCAGAGGACTCCAGCAACCAGCGGCCAAGCAAGAACTTTGTGCGGCAGTCTAGACGTTTCAGCAACGACAACGGGAACAACAAACAGTGTGGGTACAGTCTCACCGCCCAGGAAAGTAGAGTCGTTGCCGCAGGATAACACTGGGGTCTCGCCGGGGCAATTCGAATCGGCAATCTACGTTGTTCCCCGATCAGTCGAGCAGAAACGGGCTCCGACGCGGTGCCCACGCCCCCGTGCGCCACGATCAAGGCGACCCCGGGATCCGGGGCCGCTGGTGTATAGTCTCGCTGATGCACAGTGAAAGCACTCCTCACGGCAACAGAGGGGGACGAAACAGCACATACTCGGAGCCGAGTCCATGAGGGACGGCCCGACAGCAATGGCCGCCGTCCTTCTGTCCAGCACAAGGGTGTCGAGGGCCAGGGTAGCACGTAAAGTCTTTAAGGCGTCAAGAACATCACCAATCGTGGGCTCCCGCTCACATTACCAGACCCCCGTACACTTCAGCGACACAAATTCGCCGCCCTGGTTCAGTCCGTGACTCAGGGCGCCGGCCGCCATCTTGCAGATCCAGCCGCGTCCCCGTGCGCCTCAACTTTTGGAGCGGGCTCTCAAGCAAGGCCACCACGAGAGCCCCCTCGAGCCCCGGTAATGACAATCTGGGTGCAGAAAGGAGAGCCACCAAAAGGGGGACCGCCAGCGCCACCGCCCCGCGGGCGCCACACGCCGACTCCGGGCGCAGGGCTTCAAGATGGCCGGACAAGGCAGCAAAGGGGGGAGCCTCCTACACGGTCTTCCCCCGTCCACGGCGTGCCACACCTCACCACGGGGCCCTCCGGCCGCTGGACCGGGCCCGATCCGTTGCCATCGGCATAACCTCACCACGGCCTCTCCCAGCCCATCTCTCCTCGCCACCAGGGGCTGCCGTCAACACCATCTCGCCGGCTGACCTCCACAGGCAAGTCCCTGGTCTCTACGCCGCTGAGGCCCCAGACCAAGCAGGGGTGTAACTTCGGATCCTCCGCGACAGATGGTGAGTACAAGCTTTCCTTCGTCTTTCCGTGTCTTCCCGAGTATGTCGTCTCGGGGCAGGATGCGTGTCAGGATATATGTGTTAGGCAGGAAGGCTAGCGGAGCCGAGCTACAGTGCGGCCATCACAGTCACGAGCTTGGCTCCTCCCTCCCTGCTGTTCATTCTTGAAGAAGTGGTGCTTATCCTGGTAGGTGACTCTCAGACGTGCTGGATAGAGCAGAGCCTATTCAATCTGAAGTTTGCGGAGTTTCCTTGGCTGGAAGTAGTTTACGGCGGGCCTCTTGCCCCGCCACCCTGAAATCGGGTTATATTGAGAAGCTGGTGTCCTCAAACTGCAAGATCTGGTGATCTCTGGCCAGTTTCAGCGCAGTGTCCCGGTCTCTGTAATTTAAGAGGCGTGCAATTGTCGGTCTCGGGTTAGCCCATGGGCCGGGAGTGGACAGAGGGATCGATGCGCCCGCTCCACTATGAACTGAGATGAGAAGGCTTCTGCTCCGAAGGTGGTGCACAGTAGGTGTTCGAGGAAATCCTCCATCCTGCCGGTATTTATGCTCTCAGGAATTCCTGTATCGCGGATGGTATTGCGCCGGCTTCTAGCTTCCAAGTCCTCGTTCTTGGATGTGATCACCTTTAAGAGCTTATCCATCTGGGTCATTTGACGGGACATCTGCGTGGTAGTGTCCTCTATATCCGAAATACGCTTCTCTGCCTCCTTGATTCGCTCATCCTGTTTCTCCACCTATTGGACTATGTAGTCAATGCACGTGCTCATTGAGTCCATTTTGGTGGAGAGGTCGGTCAGGCTGCGTTTCATGTCTAGAAGCAGGGATTTGACCTTGTCTTCCGGAGCTGGGGGAGGGACCAAGGAGGACTCGGGTTTGAGGGATACGACTCACCAGTGCAAGATCGCGTGACGGACCTCTTGGCATCAAGGGGAGTTTGGTTTGTCAGCCCTCGGGTTTCCCCATGGTATCTGAGCAATGGACAGAGTGTTCTTACTCAGATGGGAGGCAAAGCCAACGTCAGACGAGTTTCTCAACAATAGGGGTAGCGGAGATGGCGGCAGATTAGTTTCGAGCAGAGGGTCCACAGCGCGGTGCAGGATGGCGGAGGTGGAGCTTCTGTTATAATGGCAGCCTTAGGTTGGATGGAGCAGGGAAATCCAGCATCAAGGGGCCAGAAATTCAGTGTCTGGTGCGACTTCCAGGAGCAGTGCAGCAAGAACTGCGCACAGTTGGCAACTGCAGTGAATCAGGCGTGCAGTGCTCCGCAGAAGGAGTGTATAGGAGGGGATAGCGCGGTTTACCTGCGTGCAGAATCGCGCACAAGGCTGGGTCAGGTGCCCCCCACGGAGGTACATGGCACAGGTTGGCAGAGGGCTTAGGTTCAGGCAGGATTATTTCCAAAAAGATTTGTGTTAGCGAGTTGGCATAATTAGCTGGAGTCCAGATGGCCCTACCTAAGGTAGTAATGCGTGTCTGGCTTTTATTGCAAGTAATGGCGTCGGTCGGTGCAGCAGGATTCAATGGCTGCAGATGAGTCCCTCTGTACCGTGTGTAGAAATTCCCCACATTCAACCTCCCACGCAGTCCCCCGTGGAGGCAGCAAAGCAATTGTACGGGGTGGAGGGGAGCGGGATGTCGGGGGCTGCGGCGCAACCACAGGGGAACAGAGTATACAGCAATCAGTTATGACTGGTGCCCAGCCCGTCAGGAGACGAGTGGGAAGGCATGTGACCCCAATCTGCCTCACCGCGTGTGTCGTCTAGTCTGGTAGTCCAGGAGCTGGACGTCACCGCAGCAGGCTCTGCGATGTCAGGTAGGGCACCAGCAGTTCTGAAGGACTGCTGCGGCGAAGGGGTCGATAGTGAGGAAAATTGAATTTTGGCCATGTTGTGTTCCCTAGCGCGTACCCCACCGACTCCATGTACCAGCTTCAAGTGCATGTAACTTCCCTCCTGTGCCAGCTATGAAGACGCAAATACATTTGCGTCCAACGTTAACATGTCCTCTTTCAGATCCACCATGAATGGATTATATAGTCCGTTCCTAAGTATGCTATGCCACCGTCTTTTTGTAGTGCCCTTTTCGTATTTTTCCTGCTCTAGCAAGAGTAGGCCCTGAATTCCTGTCATCTGAACCTCTTTTGTGGCTCCTGACTCTGCCCAGGCTACCTCTGTATCCGTGAACTCTGTCCTACTTTCAGCACGGCCCCTCGCGCTCAGCTCAGCCTGCTTTCTGCCAAGACTGACTATAACCTTCGAGTTATCTGTTCCGCTCCTCGAGAATGCATTCCTGCCTACTAGATCCTGTAAACATCCTCTCCAGCCGCAGAGCCAAAGGGCCGACCTGTCTTAACGCAAGTAAATCACAGCCTCTGTTGCCATGCTTCCATGGAAGGCCCCGAGCCCCACGCTTCACATGTAGACACTCAGGCGCTTATACACGCATCCACAGTTAGCATAGAATAGCTTCTGCCCTAGAGACCTTTCCGTCCAGATAGTCTAGTTCCTAAACATCAGATATCAGATATGATAGAAGTACAAGTTGATCTGACATGCCAGACTTCTGTCTCTTTCCATCAGTGTAAATGTCAAGTCCCCTGCACCCCGTCAATCACACGTCATGCAGCTGCGCGCGCATCCAAGCTTCCGATTTCTGCTGACATTGCAACATTCTGTTAGCACCACCCCTTGGTGCCACCCACTTGCGTCACCTATCAGTGACGTTTCTAGCACACACCTCTAGTTCACGCCTAGTTTACGCCTCTTGATGATGTACTAGTACCACGTGTATACTGTTATCTTGTCTTCTCTCAGCTGTTACGCCTCTTACATTGATTCCTATGGTGTAAATCAAGTATATAAGCTATGTATTATCAATAAAGTTCAGCGCTCTATCCCTTCTGACACCCCTGTGGTGGTCAGAACATGATATCCTGATTCCTTTATGAGGAATAAAACCCTTAGAAACTCTAACACCACGGACTCTGTTTTCTTTCATTCCGATTGAGTTATTATTGATTAAGTACTTACCTGCATAGAAATTAAGAGAGTAAATTAATTATTTACGTCATTTTGGCGCCCGAATAGGGACCCCTCCCCCACCTCACGCGCCGGTTGGTGCGTTGCAAACTCTGCCCCCTGCCATCAGTTAGACGGAACACACGTGTACTGGCAGGATTTCCTGCATCTCCCTCTGACCCACGGAGGTGACGAAGACTGCGATCAGTGCCCAGACGAGGCGGTGAGGAGTGCGGAGGATCCCGACCAGAGCCCAGCCGAAAGAAGCAAGGTCCGAGGTGTGAAGAGGCCCACCAGTTTTCCGAAGTTTTCCGAAGTTTTCCGAAATTTCCCGAAGTTTTCCGAAGTTCCGAGTCGAGTCCAGTCGAGTTTTCAGAGGCCTTCTGTTTCCGTGCTTCCCGGTGAGTACCATTGCTGGGTCGTATCTAGACGGGTTTGGGTACGCAAGTCCGGTCTGCACTGTTTTTAGGCAGTGTATCTGTACTGTTTAGCAGTATATCAAGTATTCCGAATTTTTGCACTGTTACACCAGTGTATCCGTACTGTTGAGCAGTACATACAGTATAGGGGGGTAGTCATCTATGTTTTCAATGTTTTTATGTGATTAATGTTGTGGTATGAATGTGACTGTGTAAACGTGTATTATTGTGTTCCTAGTATAATCTAGCTGTCAGGAGTATTAAGGAATAAAGATCTAGCGTTCAGTAATAAGTAAACAAGATGCCGTTCTTCAACAAGTTAAAACAGATAGGAACTAGGAAAGGGTTACTGGAGGAAGAAATTCCTATCCCCCCTAGGGACACTCCAGGCAATTTTATGTACCAGAAACACGGCATAGATGCCATATTATATCTAGATTTATGGGCCGATTACACCAAGCACCTAGACGAAAGACACAGATGGCCTGTTACCGGAACGTGGGATGCCGAGTGCATCATGAGGGTAGAAGAAGCATTATGGAAAAAGAAAGCTAGACAATCTCAGAAGGACGCCATAGAATTTTGGCGTAAGGAATCACGTAAGCGTGCTGACAAAGCACTCCGTAGAGAGGATAGACTTAAAGAATCAGATAAAGAACAGGAAAACGAATTAGTTACTGAAGGGATCCGAGTAAAAACAGAACAAATAGACCGTGCCCGAAATAATCTTGTAAACAGTATGTATCTTGCAGCAGATGGCACATCTGAAACTGAATCAGAGATACCGAAAAACTTACCGACACCATTAGTTCCAACTAAAGTAATGCATAAAACTACTAAAGACATATTCCTGAATTCGTATCTAGAGGATGTAGCACCAGCTTATACCAATCTGCCTGTTCGTGCCCTGCCTACTGACAGGGATGGGGGTGGCACTGCGCCCCCAGATAATGTTCCGCCGGTACCGCGACAGACCTCCTCTGTTCCGATAGCTCCGCCACTTCCCGTACTCAAAACAGACCTACCGAAACCAGTCCTACCTGATCTTACTAAACGACAAATTCAGACTCAGATCCAGACTCCGCGGAGAGATAATGCTCAAGCATCCGCCTCAGGAGGTGCGACAGCGGGTCTACAGACCCCGCCACCGACACACAGATTAAATTTAAGGGACACGCAGAATCCTTTCCAGTCTCCCCACTTATCCCGGCTTGAAGCATTTAAAGAGAAGATGTCAGTTTGCAGATATGATCCAGTACCCGGAAAAGACGATTTAATGATATTAGCATCACTACGATTAAGATCTGCCACCGATAGCTTGCTATGCTATGTAGGAATGCAGGAACTTCTCGACAGAATATATAAGTTTATACAGACCGGGAAAGACCCCGACAGTGTCAAAGCTGCCATGCATAAACAGAAAGTTGACATTCAAGCACAGATATTACGATTTTTCATAAATTGTTTAATAAGAGAACGAGACAGGCCCGGGACAGATCAAAGTGAATTAGACGCATTAAACAAGTGGGGTCAAAATATAGCCGAAGGAAAGCATGATAAAGGGGCTTGCATAGCCAGTATGTCCCAGAAAATTAGAAAGGCAGTATTGACTGCACACCAGGAAGAGAATGATAAAGCTTCCTCCGAGGAGGAAGACGAACATGACACACCAGGAAGGTCTACAGATACTATAGCATATGTAGGTAGGGGAGCCTACCTTAGGAAAGGTGTCCGTCCAGAAAGCAAGAGAGTTCTTTTCTCTGCTTTAACAAATCCGAATTCTTCTGAACATCAGTTCCAGGAAACTGATAAAAGGCTTCGAGACCGAGTGGGGTACCATGTACTCAATTCTATGGATGAACAGGAACTAGCCCGGTCAGCCGTGTTATGGGCCGAAAACCCAGACATGTATAATGATGACACGTTAGTACAGACATTCCTGAACCTTTCCCCGGAAGAGCAGAAAATAGCAGGTGTATACATGATTCAGCACCTCCTCATCAAGTTCAGAAACCATCATTCTGACCCAGGTCCCTTACATGAAACATTAGAAGCACTACTCATGGATAGATGGAGAGGTTTTAGTACCAAATTAATACAAATAATTCTAGAACAACGACGTAAGTATAACACCTTCATAAGTCCTGAATATGTTCCCGCCCCGCCTCCAGAAAGGAAAATGTACCACATGCAATGCGGTGGTGGCATTGAAAGTCAGAACCCCTTACGAGAAGTACATCCAGTTATGGGTGAGGACCAACGCTTGAAGCGTGTGTATGTTCACACACCACTGACTAAGTTAGAACTGTTAGAAATGAAGAAATTAGTTCCGTGCCATGATAAAGACCCTGCAGGTTTTCATAGAGAGCTTAAAGACATGTTACTGATGGGAGATTACACGTATGATGATATTATGAAAATGTTAAAAGTACTGTTGCCCACGGGCATTTACGAAAAATTAAAGGAGAAGGATTGGGAGGTAGGAGAGTCAAAGATAGCATGGGCAGAAATAGAAGACGAAGAAAGCAAACGAGTCCCAGGGGTAGGCCTTGGGGACAAGACTAAAGCCTTACCAGGTTTAATAGTACAGGTTTTGCCAAGATTATTGACAACAAGAAAGGAAGATTGGGACGCAATCTCGTCCTGTAACCAGAAACAAGATGAAGATACTAGTGACTTTTATTCAAGATTCGAGAAATGTTTCATCATAAATAGTGGTCTAAAAACTAGTAGTGAGTCATATCCGCACCTTTTTGTAACAAAATTAGTAGAGAATGCCCTACCATTAGTCAAAAATAGAGTGTACAAAGTTGAAAGTACTTGGCAGGCAAATACGCCATCTCAGATGTTACAAATGTTACAATATCACCAGAACAGAATTAGGGAAGAACAAGATCAGGAACAGAAACGTATGAAAGACACGAAAATGAAAATGTTAGTAGCTCAGACGATTCCAGCCGACGGTCATAGAAAAGGTGGGGCCCAGACCAATCATTCTGCCGCTCCCGTTAAAGGGACATGTAATTATTGCAAGCAGCCAGGTCACTACGTACATGAATGTCCGGTCCTGAAACATAACATCGAGACAGGTAAAACTAAAGAAAGACCGCGTCCGCCTAGACATGAACAGGGTCATCAACAGACCTCACAGAACGAACAGCCAATGCAGAATACACAGCCTATGCATGATCAGTCCCATACAGTACAGACAGTAGCCGTACCGCAGCCACAGCATGCTCAGACACAGCCCGCTGCCGCAACTCGGCAAGTATCACAACAGATGTACCAGTATGCCCAGTCAGCATATCCAGATTATCAGCGTTATACATGAAACAGCCTAGGGAGGGAAAGTGATTTGCCTCTTATTGAGATTCCTGTAGATCAAGAAGGTCCTTATGTACACAGTCACGTATTAGGAAAAGACAGAAAGTTTTTAATTGACACAGGGGCAAGTCGCACTACAATAAGTCACAATGAAGTCCCAGGGGCACCCCTCTCAGGCTCACAGAATGTTTCCCTTGGTTTTTCAGGACAGCCTATTGTAAATGAAGTATCGGAACCAGTACCACTAGCTGTGGGTCCATTATCTCGAGTTACAGATTTGTTGCTTACGAAATCATGTCCAGAAAATCTGTTAGGAATTAAAACACTGAAGGCTCTAGGAGCTATAATCTGCTGTTCCCCAGAGGGAGTCAGACTCTTTCTACGGGATTTCAAGGGTCATTATGTTCTACGTGACTTTGATGTCAGATTGAAAAATGTACCAGATCACTTATGGGCAAAGGGCCCAGCTGATGTAGGTTGTATGCATATCACTCCATATCGTGTTACACTCAAGACAGGAGTTGTTTTACCCAGAATCAGACAATACAAGTTACCCCCCGATGCTGTAGTGGCTTTACTGAAAATAATTGAAGAGCTTATTGCCCAGGGAGTGGTCGTAGAGACCGACTCCAATATCTGTAATTCACCCATCATTCCAATTCTTAAACGTACAGACCGCAATGCACCGCCAGTATATCGGCTGGTGATTGACCTTCGAGAACTGAATAAATGTATTGTACCACAGTATCCTGTGGTCCCCGATATCTCCTCCCTGTTGACTGCTATTGATTCAGAAGCAACGTTCTTTACTGTAATCGATCTCAAGAACGCTTTCTTCAGTGTACCTATTGACCCGGAGAGCCAATATCTCTTCGGATTCAGTTTAAATGGACGAAGTTTCAAATTTTCCCGCGCACCTCAAGGATTTACAGAAAGCCCCAGCATCTATAGTCAAGCACTGAAAAGACAACTAGATTGTATTCAAATGCCAGTTAATACCGCTTTACTGCAATACGTCGATGATCTACTGATCACCGCACGAAGTGAGCCCGAATGTGAAGAAGCATCTCTGACAGTTTTGCATTTCCTGGCCGACAAGGGACACAAGGTGTCTCCTTCGAAGCTACAATTCTGTGTTCAGCAAGTTGTGTACTTGGGTCACTTGCTGTCCAAAGTGGGGAGACAGCTCACTCCCGATCGCATTCAGTTAATTGTAAACATGCCACGACCCCAGACACAAAAGGAAGTGCGGGCCTTCATAGGCCTCACCTCGTACTGCAGACAATGGATTCCTCAATATGCATTTCTAGCTAAACCACTCATCCAGTTAACGACACAGGAGGCAGCGACTTCGACTGTCCTCCCTTGGACTCAGGAACATACACAAGCCTTTGAGGAATTAAAGAAAGCTTTATGCCAAGCGCCAGTTTTAGCAACACCATGTTACAGCAAACCGTTTACACTTTTTGTTACAGAACGTGACGGTACAGCGTTGTCTGTCCTCACTCAAGATCAAGCAGGTTCACATAAGCCTTGCGCTTATTTTTCAAGTACATTGGATTCAGTAGCACAGGCACTCCCTGCATGTTTAAAGTCAGTAGCAGCAACAGCGTTAGCAATCAGACAAAGCGACTCAATTGTTTTAGGTCATCAGTTAACAGTACAAGTTCCACATTCTGTAGAGGTTCTGTTAAACAGAACCCAGACTCAACACTTGACTATAGCACGACTGACAGGTTACGAATTGACATTATTCCAGCCACACATAGAAATCAGGCGCTGCAGTATCTTGAACCCAGCAACACTGTTACCTACAGTTATGATAGATCCAGCTCCACATGATTGCATAGAGATCATTAATGCAGTAACAAAGCCCAGACGAGATTTAACAGATGTTCCATTGACAAATCCAGACCTGACACTTTATGTGGATGGTTCATGCATGAGAACAAGTACAGGAGAATTAGTGGCCGCGTATGCCGTGACCACTGAAACTGAAGTTAAAGAAACACACCGTATTGATACTGTCTGCTCAAGCGGCAGAGCTCATCGCTCTGACCCGAGCCTGTATTCTAGCCAAGAACAGAAATGTCAACATATACACAGATTCCCGTTATGCGTTCGGAGTCGTACACGACTTCGGCATGCTCTGGCAAGAAAGAGGTTTTCTGACCTCTCATGGTACAAAGATACAGCATGGTCCTCTCATTCAAGCACTGTTAGAAGCAATACATCTGCCTTCAGCCATATCAGTCATGAAGTGTAAAGCACACACTAAAGCCACAGATTCTGTTTCCCAGGGTAACGACCTGGCAGATCAGACAGCAAAACATACAGCACTGACTCACACTCAGACAACTGACACAACAAAGACAACAGATCCGACAAACTGTATGACAGTCAGAGATCCCACACTAGATGTTATTGACATTCAGACACATGCCGCTCCAGAAGAAATAAAGAAATGGATCGAACTAGGAGGGATCCAGACAGATCAAGGTTGGATGACGAAGGGAAAATCTACATGGTTTCTCCCTGACTCTATGGTTCAAGTCATGATAAATACAGCACATAGTCCTGCACATCTAGGAGAGAAAGCAATGCTAGACAGTTTACAAAATCTCTGGAACAATAAACACTTACGAGCAGCAGCAAAACAGAAGGTGCGTACTTGCATGATCTGTTGTCAGTTCAATCCAGGTAAAAGCGTCCCTGTAGAGCAAGGTGGATTTCATCCTCCCGATCACCCTTTTGAAGTCCTCCAGATGGATTATATCCAGATGGACCGTTGTCGAGGATTTAAATATGTTCTCGTAGTTGTCTGTGCTCTGTCCCGCTGGACCGAAGCATACCCAGTCCCGGATTACACTGCTCCGACCACTGCCAAACAGTTGGTTCGTGAATTTTTCCCACGATACGGCATGCCTCGTGTCGTGTACTCAGATAACGGTCAGCCATTCTCATCCGAATTAATGAAACAAGTTTCCTTGTTACTGGGATACCAGTGGAAGTTCCATTGTGTCCGACATCCAGAAGCAGCAGGCCTTGTAGAAAGGCATAATCAGACATTAAAGATCCGCCTTGCCAAAATATGTCAGGAAAAAGGGGTCGACTGGATAGTCGCCCTGCCAGTGGCACTATTCTATATGAGAATGGTCGCCCATTCGAGATCAGGGCTATCCCCGTACGAGGTGGTCTTTGGCAGACCACCGAATATGTGGGGGACGCCCATTCCTAAAAAGATTACTGATGTTGATTCTAATATGTTGACAGATTACCTTGCCTCCTTGATGTCTGCACTCCAATCATGTCGTTCACAGGTTGCCGCAGCCTTCCCTGACAACACTGATGTGAAGCCGCATGACGTCCGCCCCGGGGATACTGTCCTCGTCCGCAACTTCGACAGAAAAAGTCCGTTGGAGCCCCGCTGGAAGTCTCCGAAGACCGTTCTTCTTACTACAAGGACCGCAGTCAAATTGGAAGGCAGAAAGGGGTGGGTCCACCTAAGCCATATCAAAACATTCCCAGGACTGAAACCGGAACAAGACACACCCACCCCCACCAAAGACTGTGTTACCAAAGACTTTACCGAATCCAAACGAGAAAAGACTCCTCAAGAACAATACCGCATGAAATTACGATCTAGCAAGTCAGACAGTTTAATTGTTTAAGTCCTCCCCTAGGTGAATCGGTTAAATAGTTTCTGACATGTATCCCCTAGATCGAGATAGAGAGAGAGAAGCAAAGAAACGTACATATTGCAAATCACTCCGTAGTCACTGCATAGTGACACTAATAATAATGTTTATTCTCAGTGTTTTAACTATTATTGCTAGCATCTTATTACCTATCTACTATCCTATTTTCAAGCGTGAACAATCTGCTTACAATGTCTCTGCTGAACACACTTTTAGTGAGTTACCTCCTCATGAGCTTTCCTACAGACTCGCGCTGCGCAACAATACATTCATTAGTATGTTACATCATTCTCATCAAACTAACAATGCTACAAATTGCTGGATATGTGGCCGACTCCCTCCCTACCAGAATTACAAGGGAGCTCTGCCTCTCTTTCCGTACCCGTTCTCTCACAATGGCTCCTGCGGAGCATGGTTCAAAATAATTAATTCTTTAGATCCCGACATTGCTGTTTTCGATGGGGGTTGGGTTTGGGGAAACCTGAACTTGGTCCTACTAGACGTCTGTTACCCGGATAAGGAGGGACTCCCCACTAGAATAGGAACTGATCTAGAAAATGAAGTGTATGGATTAGGTAATTATACAATTAGCCTTATGATTCTTACTGTCGAATCTGAAGCCACCCCAGTTCTACCTATTATGTCAGTACTGCCAGTCACTGGTGAATTATGTATCAAGAAGAAAGGTTCAGTACACTTAGGTCATAGTAAATGCACTACTGTGGTCGAATTCAGTGATCATGGAAAATCATCTTTCAAAGCTATCAGTCATTCCTACTTTGTTTGTGGTCATACCGCATACATTCGTCTACCTCCAGATTGGGATGGTACCTGCTACATTGCATTCCTTCTGCCACCTGTTTTTCTAGCTCCTCCTGATTACCACAGAAATAGCAATCTAGTAAAGAATAGACCCAGAAGAGATGTCCCACTTGTCGATTACACAGAAACGGCATGGGAACAGTACACCGATTTTAATAAAGGATTCTTTTTCTTTTTAGGCCCTGTCCAGAATAGTAAATTAATACGCAGATTAACTAGAACACTTGAAGCCGTAGTAAATGAAACTACCTCCGCCTTAGGTAACTTAACAGAAGAGCAGTCCGCTATGCGGGTTGTTGTCCTTCAGAATCGTCTTGTAATTGACGTCATCTTGGCAGATAGAGGTGGAGCCTGTAAGGTCATCGGGTCAAGCTGCTGTGTTTTCATTCCACAAAATGCACCATCTGTATATCAAGCTATAACCCGTCTTCATAAAATTGCAAATCAGATACATCAGAATCCAGGCACCTGGACTTGGTCCGGTTGGTTCTGGACAACGTTAACAGCTTGGGGATGGAAGATCCTATCCTTCCTAGGCATTGGCCTAGTCCTAGTATTCAGTTGCTGCCTGTGCCTGCAGTGCGGGCCAGCGATTTGTGGACTGTGTGCCACCTCTTGTATTGAACATTCCAGTTTTCACTCAAAACGTAACCGAAAGAAAGAAGAACAAATGATGTTACAAGAACAGACTGATCGATTCATGAGGATCGATATTTCATGAAGGGTCCGTAGGGAACAAGGAGGGAATGAGGAAAATTGAATTTTGGCCATGTTGTGTTCCCTAGCGCGTACCCCACCGACTCCATGTACCAGCTTCAAGTGCATGTAACTTCCCTCCTGTGCCAGCTATGAAGACGCAAATACATTTGCGTCCAACGTTAACATGTCCTCTTTCAGATCCACCATGAATGGATTATATAGTCCGTTCCTAAGTATGCTATGCCACCGTCTTTTTGTAGTGCCCTTTTCGTATTTTTCCTGCTCTAGCAAGAGTAGGCCCTGAATTCCTGTCATCTGAACCTCTTTTGTGGCTCCTGACTCTGCCCAGGCTACCTCTGTATCCGTGAACTCTGTCCTACTTTCAGCACGGCCCCTCGCGCTCAGCTCAGCCTGCTTTCTGCCAAGACTGACTATAACCTTCGAGTTATCTGTTCCGCTCCTCGAGAATGCATTCCTGCCTACTAGATCCTGTAAACATCCTCTCCAGCCGCAGAGCCAAAGGGCCGACCTGTCTTAACGCAAGTAAATCACAGCCTCTGTTGCCATGCTTCCATGGAAGGCCCCGAGCCCCACGCTTCACATGTAGACACTCAGGCGCTTATACACGCATCCACAGTTAGCATAGAATAGCTTCTGCCCTAGAGACCTTTCCGTCCAGATAGTCTAGTTCCTAAACATCAGATATCAGATATGATAGAAGTACAAGTTGATCTGACATGCCAGACTTCTGTCTCTTTCCATCAGTGTAAATGTCAAGTCCCCTGCACCCCGTCAATCACACGTCATGCAGCTGCGCGCGCATCCAAGCTTCCGATTTCTGCTGACATTGCAACATTCTGTTAGCACCACCCCTTGGTGCCACCCACTTGCGTCACCTATCAGTGACGTTTCTAGCACACACCTCTAGTTCACGCCTAGTTTACGCCTCTTGATGATGTACTAGTACCACGTGTATACTGTTATCTTGTCTTCTCTCAGCTGTTACGCCTCTTACATTGATTCCTATGGTGTAAATCAAGTATATAAGCTATGTATTATCAATAAAGTTCAGCGCTCTATCCCTTCTGACACCCCTGTGGTGGTCAGAACATGATATCCTGATTCCTTTATGAGGAATAAAACCCTTAGAAACTCTAACACCACGGACTCTGTTTTCTTTCATTCCGATTGAGTTATTATTGATTAAGTACTTACCTGCATAGAAATTAAGAGAGTAAATTAATTATTTACGTCAATAGCGTCTTTGATCTCGCTGCCCAGGCACCGCTTGTGAAGCCCCGTCCCTCCCATAGTCAGCACAGCCGCAAGCAGGTCACCACAGGTCTCCACCTCTGTCTCGGGCGGGCTGATACAGCCGATGGCAGCGCCGGGAGACGCTTTCAGGAGCTAGGATTAAAGCAACAGATAGTAGGCAGCATCAATAAGCTATTTCCATTCTGTGATGAAAAGTTGCAGTCATTTGATCAGGATAAAAGAAGAATCAATTAGCCAAGTGTCCATAGCCTCACAGGCATTCAGCCATCTTGGTCATGTGCCACCTAGCGCCCCCCTAGTGAATGTATGCTTCCCCTGGCAGGACAGGTTATCCGGGGGTGAGTACTGGGTCATGGAAGGTCGAAGCAAGTGGACGTGGGCGGTTTGGATAGCGTGGAAGAGGGAGTTAAAGGCCTCTAGGTTCTCATTGATTGCCTGTAACAGGACTGTGCCATTCATGTAGATGGTCACAGACATGTTTCCTCCCCTAGCCGAGCAATTAGGGAGCGAGGTCGTCAGTTTGCAGCTATGCGAAGTAGTCATGGTTTTGGAGATGTAAAGTTGTGTTCTGAGTGTGGCGTTCCAGTTGTCGGGACTTTCCGTGTGGAAGATGAAATCCACCTTAATCTGCCCGTTGGAGGAGCAGTGGTATGTGTCCTCGACTAGTGTTTCTGGGTGCTGTCTAATCAGTCATGTTTGAAGTTTCTTCTTGCTTTATGGGAGAGGTTGGGGGGGATACCGATAGCGAAGGAGTTCGCGCCGTGGTTTCTGATAGGTCGAAATGGAGTGGTTAGAGGAAGTTGGCGTGTCAGTGTCATCGTTTGGTTTCTTTGAAGGGGCAACATGAAACTGAGAGGGGGTCCTGGACGTTTGATGTGCTTGGGCGATTCAGATAGGGGAGGAATGTATCCCATAGTAGTCTTCCAGGGGTCCGACACTGGGTCCGCTGGAGTGATGCAAAGCTCTTTGGGATTTCAAGGTTTGCAATGCTTGATTTCCCAGAGTTAGCTTAAATGTTGCTTGTAGGCCTGCGTCTGTGATTGACATGACTCCCAAGGGTCAACTGCAGGATCCCCAGTGTTTGATTATCAATGTAAACTGACTCTTATTCATACCCGATACTGGTTTGCTGAGGGATAACAAAGATGTGTATATTTGATGTTTTTTTTGTGGAGCTATTGGATGGAAAAGTGCTGATATGAACTCCTGATGAAGAGTACTGTGATAAAAGATCGAAACGCATTGAGTGATAAAGTTGTGATTGTGCACGGAAACAAACTTTACATGAAAAAATAAATGAGGATATTAATTTACATGAACATTTGAAAGTACATTTATGGTATCATTGGAAAGATTACAACGCAATAAGAAACTGGTGTGTTCAGTCATAAGCGAGCTCAGTGCAACCCTTTAGGATTCATGTTGCATAGATTTTGATATTTTTAATTGACATTTTTTAGGTGGGCACAATATAAGTGAGAGACTGCTACTCCTGTGGAATAAATGTTTACCTTGTCTAAAAACAGTGTTTTGTATTAGAGACCCAGTTTTGCCTGTGGACATTTACGATCTGTTGAAATGGAGCAATATTCCTCTTGTGTACCGTGTCAGGTTGAAGTTTTAAAATACTTCATTAGTTGGTCTTTAGTATTGGCTAGTAGAAAAGTCAAATAAAGTTTATGCAGTATCTTTGGAAATGTGTGATGAAGACTGACACATTTGGACTTAGTTTTACATAAAGTTTTACATAAAGGGGCATCATACTGACAAATGAACCTGAAGATGGCATTGGTGGGGCTCATTCAGCCGGCTAGGTCATAGGGGGCAATGTTGGACTGGTATGCATTCTTTTACTGTGGTAGTTTTAGGGTTTGCTGTGCAGCCTTGCTCATTTGCGCCATGGAAAGGAGGTTTTAAGTCTGGCTTAGGAGCACTGCTTTTTGATTCTTATTTTTAGCAATTCTTTACAGTAAACATAGTGTGTTTTAGCTTTTCCTAGATCAGTATTCCTTTCTCTGACCCCATGCTATTAGCTATTTGGTGTACCGTCCCTTTTTTGCTACTTTTTCCAAAGTATCGACCAAGCCAAAAGGGCAGGATTTAATGTGATAAACAGTAAATGTGCAAAACAGCACTCAAGAATGCCAGTGTGTGCATGTGTTGGTATATTAAGGGCAGACCTACTAGCTTAGCCAATTCTTACTTTTCAAGTCTCTTAATTTAGCTATTTTATCTGCAGTCATTTTACAAAATGAATATTTGAAAAAAGGTGTTTGACGTTTGATTGGGAAGAAACAAAGGCTTTTTAAGGAGAATGTTTTTTTAAATATTTTATATGAAGTACAGCTGAATTTTATAGTGCTAGCACAGCTTAGAATAACCCCCTATGACCATGCTGTGACAGGCAGTTTGCAACTCATAGTCTAGATTCCATAATTAAGAACATCACCAGTGTTATAAAACTTCATGCAGTGCCCTACTACCAATGTTAATCATGGAATCTAAAGTTTTACTCCTGCTGGTTGGCTCTCTGATATACAAAGGCTTTGGACCAAGCTCCAGGTATGAAGGCCACGGTATCACAAAAACTGTAATGTGCTATGTCCAAAAATAATCCTTAACTGGTTTGTAAAGTTCAGCAGCGCTAACAACAAAACCAGTATATAGCAATCAATCAATCAAGTGTTTGTTAAGTGCGACTACTCACCCGTCAAGGGTCTCAAGGCACTGGGGGTCGCAGGTTCCAGTCCATCAAGTAGGGGTCTGTTGAAGCGCCAGGTTTTGAGGTTTCTTGCAAAGATGGGGAGCGATGTTGTCTGTCTGAGGTGGAGTGAAAGGTCGTTCCAGGCTCTGGCCGCCAGGAAGGTCTAGTGCGGGGCACAACGGCATATGAGAGCTGGGCTGATCGTAGGGTCCTTTGAGGTGCGTGGAATTTGAGTCGGCTGTTCAGATATGCTGGTCAGGTTTGGAGGTGGGTCTTGTGAGTGTGGGTGAGCATCTTGAAGGTGACTCTAGCTTTGATGGGGAGCCAGTGGAGTGTGCGCTGGTGCTGGGAGATGTGGCAGTGTCTTCGCAGGTTGAGGAACAGTCTTGCGGCAGCGTTTTGGGTGTTCTGTAGTTTGCGGGGGATGTTTTTGTTTATTCCGGCATAGTGTGTTGCCGTAGTAGAGTCTGCTGGTGACCAGGGCGTGAGTGACGGTATTTCTGTGTTCGAGGGGAATCCATTTGAATGTAGGAGGCGGGGGTGTGGCGGCAGGAGGACGAGACGGAGTTGATCTGCTGGTCCATTTTGAGCTCTGAGTCCAGGATAATTCCCAGGTTGCGTGCATGGTCTGTGGTGAGTGGGGGGGCTTCTGAGGGTGGGGTGCCACCAGGTGTTGTTCCAGGTGTCTGGGTTTGGGCCCAAGGTGAGTACTACAGTTTTGTTGGTGTTTAGTTTTAGGCAGCTTTTTTTCATCCATTTGGCGACTGCTTCCTTGCCTTCTTGAAAGTTATGTCTTCTGATGTTGGGTTAATTGGATAGGTAGAGGATGAGTTTGGTGACGTCTGCGTATGACACAATGTTGAGTCCATAGGTTCTGACGATTGGGTCGAGCGGAGCCATGGAGACGTTGAAGAGCGTAGGGCTGCGGGAGGACCCCTGGGGGACTCGGTAGGTGTAGGGTCCGATAGGAAAGGGGGAGTCTGACCCGCTGCATTCTGCCGCAGAGGAAGGAGCAGATCCAGTCAAGGACCTTGTCTTGGATCCCAGCGTCGTGGAGTCTGCGTATTAGGGTGCCGTGAGAGACTGTGTTGTACTCTGCTGAGAGGTCAAGGAGGCTGAGGGCTGCTGCGGTTTCTCCTTTGTCCAGTAGGGTGCGTATGTCGTCTGTTGAGGTGACGAGGGCGGTTTCCGTACTGTGTTTTTTTTCTGAAGCCGGATTGGGAGGAGTCGAGGATGTTGTGCTTTTCGTTGTATGTGGCGAGTTGGCTGTCAATGACTTTTGCTGGGAGCGGGAGCAGGGAGATGGGTTTGTAGTTTTTGAGGTCTGAGGGGTCCACCAAGGGTTTCTTCAGGAGGGGGTTGATCTCGGCGTGTTTCCAGTCATCGGGGAACAAGGCGGTTGCCAGGGAGTGGTTGATGGTGTGGCAGAGCATGGGTGCGATGGTGACGGCGGCTCTGTTGAAAATGTGGTGCGGGAAGGGGTCCGTGGGTGCCCCGGAGAGGATTGCCTTCATTGTCTTCAATATGTCCTCTGTGGTGAGGGCTGTCCAGTTGTCAATTGCTGGCTGCAGGGTGTCGGGGTGATTGGTGATGGTTCAGTGTGTTGGTTGTCTTCATCGAAGCTGTTGTAGATGCTCTTGATTTTGTGGTGGAAAAAGGTACTGAATTTGTCGCAGAGGTCTTGTGAAGGAGAGATGTTGTTTGGACTCGCTGGTGGGTTGGGTGAACTCCTTGTTGATGATGAAGAGTTCTTGGCTGTTGTAGCATGAGTGGAGATTCTGTCTTCAATTGCTTTTTTCTGATGAGTTGTGGTGGGCGTTGGTGGTGGCTCTGAACTTGTTGTGGGCTTCTGTGGATTTCGTGTTCCTCCAAGGCGGCGGCAAGTGCGTCTGGACTCTCGAAGTTCGGTGGTAAACCATTTAGCTCTTTTGGCGTGGGTGTTGTTGTTTTTCTTGAGGGGGGCTATGGCGTTAGCGCTGTTGGAGATCCACCTGTGTAGGGTTCGGGCTGCCTTGTTGGGGTCATCGTTTTCCTCGATGGTTGGGGTGGAGTTGCTGAGTGATGAGATTAGCTGGTCGTTGGTGATGGTCAGTCCATGGGAGTTTGGTGGTGTGGCTGAAGGTGATAAAGTTTCCTGTTGTGAAGAGGGGGTCGAGGGTGGCGTGTTTGTGGAGGTATCGGATGTTGTGGAGGATGCATTGCAGGGACTTCAATTTGGTTGTGTTCTTGCGGGTGGATTGCGCTGGGTCCATGGTCTTGGCGGTGCTGCAGGTGTGCTGGCCACCCCACCTTAAACAAGCATTTACAATGCAACGGTTTCGGATTTGGAAAAGTTAGAGCTATTGGCAATGTAAATGACAACATTTTTATTTATGTGTTGGCTTTGAAAACATAAATAAATGGCATTGTCATTTATAAAGCCAATAGCCTAATCTCTCGCAAATGCGACACCTATTGCATTTGACCCACACACACACACAAAACTGGATCACAAGAAGAGAACAGAGGCACACACAAAACCGGGTCACAAGCGGCAACAGAGGCACACACAAAACCGGCTCACAAGCAGGCAACAGAGGCACGCACAAAACCGGTCTGCATGTATATGTAAGTATATATATATCTATATATATGTATGTGTATATACACTTTCCAGATTTATTTACTATTTCGTTATAAAGGCATATATGTGGTAAAGGTAATGCATGGTAAAGGCTTTGCCTGGTAATGGACGCGTGGTAAAGAACACGTTGTAAAGGATGTTTCCCGTTGCTGACATGAAATGACATGGCATCTATGGATACCCTTGCCCCCCTCGTAGATGCCTCGCTTTTGAAAATGTATCATATTTGACACCACACAGTTAACCAGCACAGTGATCAGCTATTCCTATTCCGCTCTATGCCTAAAAGCCCCCATTTCACACCTCAATTCCACTCAAGTATTTCTCCGCCGTCTATCTCATCCATTCATACGGTTTCTATTCCTAGAGTAAATTCCTTGGTCATGATTAACACGTGTTTCAGACTTGCCCGTCCATGTCATCACGGTGTGTGGGATTTTGCCACCCTCCTCATTGGTCTGTGCTCAGCAATCTCCCAAATAAACCTTTGTCTTTGACCTATCAGAAAATACTAGGTTTGTCCCTTATTCATCCAGTGTCTGTCCGTTCCATGAGCCATAGTCTTTAGATGGATGGATTTCTTCAAGAGGTTTCACTTTACACCTCATTTTCCGAGAATGTTCTCTGAAAAAAATTTATAAAAGGGTTTTTAGTGGAAATTACAGTATCGGCTTATGTAATTATATTAATAATAATAAGGGCTTTTTAGGGTTTTAATAGTTGTTGAGATGAATTTGAATGGAACTATGCAAAAGTACTTAATGTGAGAATCACTAAGAATACATGGTGTTGTGTTTTAAGGTATGGGATAATCCATGCTGGTGGCATTGGGAAATTCCTCAGTGACTGGATCATTGGTGGTGAGCCCCCGTTTGATCTTATTGAGTTGGATCCTAACCGATATGGAAAGTGGACCACAGAACAGTATACTGCAGAAAAAGCTAGAGAGTCCTATGGCCTCAATAATTTAGGTAAGTGGTCCCTAATGTATTTACTGCTCTGTGTTACCCTGTAATATCTGTGTGTGTGGGAGTCAATGCTAGTGTGAAACACTTTTACCTCTGAGAAATATAAACCGTTGCTCTTCTGGATATGAATGGGTAGGCTTGACGAGCAGAGACATTTTGCTGCTATAAAGCTATGCAATATATGCTTCTTAAATGATCTCTCACATGTGATTTTCACACAGTCTTAATTTCTTAGTATTGAACACTTGGAGCCAAATGGCTTCTCTCACAGAGCTTGGTATTTAAAAAGCAGATAGGTAAAAACTTCTACTGTTCTGTGCAGTATAAAAGATGTGTTCCCTGTGTTAATCTACACAACAGAAAGCACCCATGGAAGACCATCGGTCTTGAGAGTTCCCTTTACAGTTCAGATACGAGCAGGAACTGTGGGTAAATATGTTCAATAAGGCATGGCCACTTCCAGGAAAATGCTTAAAATGTCGGAATCTAAAGGCAGTGTTACTTTAACACTCCAAATCTACCTGCATAGCTGTTGACCTGTGATTGTTTAACCGATTTGAGAGCTATCAATCTTCACGTAAATCTGCGTAGAACTAATTTTATGTGGCACTCTGCGAATTCCTGTCGAGGATTCGATATGGTAACTTTGTCACAGAATTCTATATTGTCCCCAATTCCACACTTGAGTAGCTCATCCAGTCCCAATTTTCCTTGCATTCAGGAACTTGTAATCCTAAAATTACATGGTATTTCGATATCACATGTGATCAGGATTTCAATGTTTTCTGTAACTCTATTCAGTTTGTGGTGTTCAGAATTTACATGAATGGTTTTGCTACTTTGGCTTCTTCACATCAATCTGCTATGAGCACATTCACAACGTAATTCTACCCGCAGCCACTATAGAATTCCAGAGGTGGTATCTACCTTCGGAACGAGGTTTTATCCAGCATTGGATCTTTCACAGATTCACATGCTTGATTTGTTCTCTGTGTGGTTGGGAATGCTCAGTATTGCATTTTAGCATAGCAGATGTACTTGTACACTCAATAACATTGAATTCCGCCATAGGCTCCATACACTGAATCACCTTCATTGTATAACCCAAACTTTGACTAATCAGATTATTGACAATTGCTTCATTGATGTTCATGACTGTGGCCAAATCGACAACATCTTCGATGACAAAAACACCAATGTCACAGTCGGTGCAAGTTTCCCAGTCTCTACTGATGAAAGGTCCTTTGTTGAACAGAACAATGTCATCAATGATATTCGTCCTGTCATTGACATGACCATCATCAACGCTTTCCACCCTGTTGTCGACAAGACCTTTGTCGTCCATCGTGAATTAATTGTCAACAAGAATTACATTACCTTGCACTCAACCTATCAGTGACTAGTCAATTACATCTTCATTGATGAGGATGGATTTTCTATTTTTTTTGTTAGAATGAACTGGGTCTGCATCTTCTTTGGCAGCTGTCTTACATATTGTCAGTTTATACAATTTCACCATTATTGTCTACAATTTCTTTACTATCACTGCTGTGCACTCTGTGCACTCAAATACCCAGAAGCTGTTGCAAACAGCTTGGCATCTTCAGGGCAGGAAGTTGACTGGTAAGGAGACAGGACTTGGAGGATATAAAAGATATTTTTTGTGACAGTAAGGAAGATGCTCAAGGAGTCAGTACTTCTGGAGATAGTCTTATCTAATACATAGACTCAAGTGACTATGAAGGAAGAAGAGCAAGAACCTGCACACACATTCTTGCAGACTCATGTCATTGAAATTGCATTTGCAGTTGAATCAGCACAAATATGATAAGCCAGTGGCACCACTTGAGATGCTTTTAGTTTAAGTCCCTCTTGAGCTGTTAACAGCTTTAAAGACCATGGTGCAAGACACTCATCACATATTACCTCCAGCAGTTCTGTTGCAAGCATAGCCAGAATCGCGAGCACTCCTTAGTCCCCAGTCCTGCATCTTGTCCTGTTAAAATCACAGGATTTCATCTAGCCAGTGCCAGGTCTTCCGCCTGCACATTAACCAGCAGGGTGATTCCTTTAGAGACAGCTCTGTTGGAAGTTGCAGAAACAGTACGTGAAGCGTTAGACCAGGTCAGCTCTGCTATGCTTGTGCTGTTGGATCTCTCTGCAGCATTAGACACGGTGTCACATCGGATTCTTTTAGGGAGACTTAAACACTTTGGAGTGAGGGGAACCATGCTGGCCTGGTCCCACTCGTTCTTAGAATATCGCTCTCAGGAGGTATTTCTCCGCCCTACGTGGCCTCATAGAAACTTCTTGTGTGTGGTGTCCCCCAGGGCTTGGCTCTGAGCCAACTACTGTTCAATGTCTATCTAACCCCCTCATGACTCAAAGTGATATCCTTCAACTTCAAACAATGCCTGAATAGCATCTCAGCTTGGATGACTGAAAGCTGTCTGAAATTAAACAAGAGAGAAAACAGAGGTCTTATTCTTTAATCAATCTCCGCCCCTACCAACCAACTTCCGTAGCTCTTGTGACCGTCAGAGTTAAACCCACCACTGATCCCAGTAAATTCAGCTTGAAATCTGGGGTTCAAGTTTGATTCGGACCTCTACTGCAAGGCCCAGATTTGCCAAGTCTCCTCATCTTGCTTCTGGAAGCTGAGAGCCCTACGAAGATTCCTTCAGCTCCTGCCTATGGATTGCAAGAATACAGTGGTCCATGCTTTGGTCACGTCCCAGCTTGACTATTCCAATAGCCTCTTTATTGGACTACCCGCATTTCTGATCTGCAGGCTGCAAATAATTCAAAATGCTGCAGCCAGACTTATTAGGAAAGTGCCGTTCTGCCACCACATATCCCCTCATCTGCGGCGCCTCCACTGGCTGCCTGTCAAAGGTGAATTGAGTTTAAGGCGCTCCCCTTCACCTACAGAGCCACTAGAGACAGTAGCCCGCGCTACTTGAAACAAAGACTCCAAAACGATAATCAAGACAGGGTTGTGAGATCTAATCACCTGAAACTTTTCTCAGGATTCCTCGCTTCTCTAAGGCCAGGATGGGCGGCCGAGCTTTTTTTGTGAG
The DNA here is from genome assembly GCF_964263255.1 of Lissotriton vulgaris. NCBI lineage: Eukaryota > Metazoa > Chordata > Amphibia > Caudata > Salamandridae > Lissotriton > Lissotriton vulgaris. The sequence continues at coordinate 496,597,908 of NC_141689.1, forward strand.
AACTCCGGCACTTTGGTATTCTATCCCTATGCATCTGTGCATGATAGTCAGAATTGGCATTTAGGAAAGCGTTGAAAACCTGTCTCTTTAGCCTCCCGTAGTCCCCCCCCTCCCCCTTTTCCTCAATTTGAATCTGCATTTAGCGCCGGGACACCTGTATGCTCTATAAATGTTATTTACTTTACTTACTTACTTACTTTATCCCAGAGAGGAGTAGCCAGGGTTGGAGATTATCATGATGACTATAATGGTAATGGTAATGGTGGAAGTACTGACCCAAACAAAGATTGTCCACTAACCACGTGAGGATCAAAAAGAAATATAAGGCTACAGATTCAGCACCTATATGCAATGAAGATCCAGGAATCCTTCAACCCCTTTTATGACTTCACCATATAAAGCCGGCAAAAAATAGGATTCAAAGGATAAGCATGTGAACGTCTTAGCTGCAGACTGTCAGTACTTCGGTGATCATGGCTAGATACTATCTGCAGATACAATTGGCAGATGTGGAATGATATAGGCCCATTTTTGGAGAAGCGTGCAAATAAGGATAAAATTCAGGCGAGAGCAATCCTAAAAGAGGGGGAACCGGTTTCTATATCTCTAACTTGAGCAGCAGTGGACTCTTCTATTTTGATTTCAAGAGATCGGAAATGGTACTTATGGTGAGGAGATACGGCAGGCATGAAAGCACATCTTTTTGATTTAACACCATTTTATTGGCTTTATAGAGTAAACAATGTAACCAGATGAAGAAAAAGACGACACCACTTCTGTGACAGTATAGTATAAAGTTTCATCTAATGCATGCAGGTCAGTAAGCCCTATGGAACTGGAACCTGAGCTACAACATACAACTTGGCAGCTAGTTTCTTTTATACACTTGTAGATGTAAATCTGTTATATTTTTGCATAATCTATCAAACCTTTACTTAAGCACAACATTATATCAAAAGGTTATACTGTCTGCAAAATAGCTAATCATGTAGTTATGAAATGCGATACATGTGCACACGTTATTTGGCTATGCTTCCACACTTCCTACCGGATGTCCTTGGCTTGATTCTTTGAAGGCTAGCAATGCTCTATTCCCTACATGTCTACGGCTCTATAAGGTCTAATCTCCCACCTATCCTGTGTTACCTTATCTACATATTTTCTCACAGATATGTTCTCGCAGTGCGGGCTTGTAACTTTCCATTTCATATATGTCTAATTTGATTTCTCTATTCTCAATTTTACTTCCCTCACCAGAAAGCCTAATTCTATTCATGCTTTCTATACTACTAGCGTGGGCTTGTATTTCTCCTTTTAAATGTACATCTGTACAAAACTTTCTGCTGCTGCTTGCATTGACATGAGTTGGCCTTATTCATTTTCTACATTTATCATAATAATAATACAACCAACTTCCTCCCTGCATCCACTTGCTGGTGAGGTACAACAGGCAGGTGAAAGGGCAACAGGCAGAAAGGAAAATGAACAAAGGGGATGAGGGACTGAGGGAGGACAGTAAAGGTAAAGAGTGAGAAAAAGGTGTGAAATTCACTCGACAACTCCCATTAGTACAGTGGGTGAAATGTTTGATTTGAATGACAGGATGGAACTCATGGCATAGTAACTGTATGCAAGGCACCCAGACATAATCAAAGTGTGGTAGTTTGCAGTCCACCATTGCTGTCAATTTTTCCATGCCCTGGAGCTCCCATAGCTTATGCAGCCAGTCGAGCTACGTTGGTGTGTTATCAGTTCCCCATCAAGAGAATATGACTTGTTTGACTGTCCACAAGTTAAGTGTGATGGCTCATCCTCTCGCAGGGTGTATGTCCGGGCATTTGGGAGACCTAGTAAAATGTAGCTGGAAAATCTAGGAAGGTCTGTGTGGTACATCTCATCAATATCATGCTGAACTTCCGTCCAGTTTTGCTGTAACTTGGGACAGTCCCACAAAACGTTCGTCAGTGTGCCTATGTGTCTCATTGCATCCATCAGTCAGGGGTCCCTCCCTGCTTACATTTAGCTATTCTAGGCAGGGTGTAGTACCAATAGATTGTGATTCCCATCCCCGCTGTGCCGGGGATTCAGTGTGGCCCATGGTTGTGGCGAGGAAAGTGTAGATGTCCGAAAGGAGGCTTTTATCTGTGTGGCGAGTGATGAGCCACTGTTCAAATGTGTAAGGGGTAGGCTGGCAGGAGAGCATATATGGTGTTGTGTGACCCAGTGTTGGATGGCGATGTATTGTCAGTGCGTGCTGGAAGTGATACCATAATTAGACTGGACAAGCTCAAAATCTTTAAGACCGTTGTAGTCGGATAAATCCCCAACTCTTTTACAGTTGGTATGTTGCCTCTGCAAGAATGCGTTTCCTTGGAGGGCCGGAGAAAAGTCAGGATTTCTAATGATCAGGTCTGGGGTGAAATGCGAGTAGAGTTTTCGTGGTGCCTGTACCTTATCCCGAATCTCCATTGTCACCCGAACCACAAGGCACCTTCCAAATATGTATTACGGCTGCTGGCTGGTCCGTGAGGCACCAGTCTTTTCCTGTCAAGACCTTGACCAGTCTACCAGGATTCTGAGCTGTGCTGCTTGATAGTACCGCACCAGATAAGGAATACTAAGGCTGCCTTCTGTTAAAGTGAAATAAGTTTTGTTTCTTGTTCATACACGCCTTGCTCGCTGCCCAGATGTAGTCATCAATAAGATGTTGTAGCTCATTGAGCATCTGGGGGTGGGGAGGTTGGAGTGGGAGTGGCTGCATAACATAAGGTATTTTAGGCAATAAGGTCACCATAACCTCCTCAAGCCTTCCCAGTCAAGAGAGGGAATGGACTCTCCAGGATTGCAGGTCGCTAGGGCAGTAGAAAGGAGTGCCGTATAGTTGCGTTCTGCCTTATGTTCCGGTGTGGGGTGTATGTTTAGTACTAGATACCCGACTCCTTGCGTGGCCCAAGTAAAGGGGAAAAGCCATTCAAGCTTGGTTTAGTCTGGTTTAGGGAACATTAAGATTGGGCGCTTGAGATTTCTGGAGGTTCACTTTAAAACTGGATGCTCTCCCAAATCCCTCTATCTCCCGCATCAGAGGAGGTGGGTACGTGAACGGTTGTGTAATGGCTAATATAACATCCTTTGCATACAAAGCAAGCTTATGTTCCCCTCCACCCCCATGTTGATGCTCGTGATAGTATGAAGTCTGCGTATCGATTCTACAAATGGCTCCATATAAAGGAAAAAAAGCAGTAGGGACAAGGGAGACAGACTTTTTGCCACAAGCTATAGCACAAGGCTGCGTCTCCAGCCCGTTAACCCAAACCATCGCTGTAGGTCCAGAGTAGTTACTCCAAATCCAGCACTGGAACAGAGCGCCAAGACCAATATTGGCCAGTACCAACTCGAGGTATTGCCAGTGTACCCGGTCAAATGCCTTTTTGGATTTACCTCTAATGGAAGCACTGGCACGAAGAGAGTTGAATCTCACCTAAGAAGTGGCAAAGGCACTTGGTATTGTCGCTGCAGCTTCACTCTGATATAAAGCCAGCCTGGTCAGGGTCCAACAGACTTTTCATGTATGGAAAGAGGTAGGACACCATGATGCTGGTGAAGTTCTTGGCATCAGCGTTTAACAGGGAGATGGGACGGTATAATGAGCAGCATGTAGGCTCTTTGCCCGGCTTAGGCAGCACTTTAATAGTGGCCGCTCACAAACTGCCCGCAAGAGAGCCAGTGGCAATAAAGAATTGTGTAGGTGAGCCAAAACGGGAGCCAGGGAAATCACAGGAATAACCATCTTGGCCAGGTGCTTTCCCTGACTGCAGACGCTTTATGGCTTGAATGACTTCATTAGGATTGATTTCCTAATCTAGTTGTGCAGCATCATCTGCAGGAATGTGCTCCATTAGCGCCTGCACCAAATAGGTGTCAGCTTCTCCCGGTTCAAGAGCCTCCACAGTATAGAGTGCAGAATAAAAATTCTGCAATTCATGGGCAATCTGCTCATCCTGCAATATCCCATCGCCCTGAGGTCCCTCAATCTCTGCTATTCTCTGTGTAATGGCTTGGGTGCAGAACCGATGTGCCGGCAAGTGACCTGCCTTATTATCCCCTGCGTAGTATCTTTGCTTTGTACGAAGGAATGATATCTCTGCCTTGTCTGTCTCAGGGGCCTTAAGCTGTTTGCTGGCTGCATTAAGTTGTCGTCCTATTTTAACAGAGCAAGCGTCCTCATGGGCCTTCTCCAATTCCCTCGCCTGACCCTCTAGATGGGAGCATTTCTCCCTTCTCTCCCTTTTGAACCGGGCTGCAATAGCAAAGAAGTTTCCACGGACAACAGCCTTCAGTGTCCCCCACAGTAGAGCAATGGGAGTATATTGTTCGTTTTTAAGAAGGCACCGATATAGCGTCTGTGATTTTGGATATATTGGAGTCATATGTTAGCAGCTTCTGATTAAGCTGCCAGGTATGGGGCTGAGGTGTATAGTCAGGGGGGTGTATGGAGATTAAGATGGGTGAGTGATCAGAAAGGGCAGCCACCCCAATCTCCACCGACTTGGTAGCAGTCGTGAGGTTAGTGGAAGTGAAAAAAAAGTCTATTCTGGCATATGTCAGATGGGCTGCTGAATAAAAGATGTAATCCCTCACAGAGGGTAGCGTGTTCGCCACACATCTATCAGTCCCACGTCAGCGAGCTACTGACTAATCGCTGGTGAAGGTGCCTCAGTCCTCCCCACAGAGCTACCTAGGAGTGTGTCCAGGACAACGTCTAAAGTCGCCTGTAATGAGTGTCGACGTCTGGGAAGTAATGTCACAACCCACAGCATCCATGACACCAGCCTCTTGGTGATCATTGGGAGTGTAGACATTTGCCAGTGTGAATGTGTATGTCTTTACAGCAATGCATAGCAACAGGAGTCTGCCAGGTAGTTCTGCCTGTGTGGAGAACCTATACAGGAAAATGTGTTGCCAGCAAGATCGCCACTTCTGCCTGTTTTTGCTGAGCTGAGGAGAAGTACTGGCGGTCAAACCAACAGGATCGTAATCACTTCCAGTCTGATGGGAACAGGTGTGTTTCTTGAATAAGAAATATGTCACATTTGGCTTCCCGAACTGAGGAAAAAGGGCTAAATGCTTTTATGGTGCATTCAGGCCTCTAACATTGAAGCTAATAAAATTAGTCATGTAGTAGTGTATAAGAGAGGGCTAAGGTGGTGAGGATGCATGTGCACACTTGCGGCATCCCCAAGTGATCCGACTAAACAGTACCTCAGATAGAGGGGACACTTTGGGAGTCAGAGTGAAGAGAGAAAGTGTAGAAACAATAAACACAACTAAGGTGTTCCCCTCCTGGGACAAAGATTATCACTATGCTCGGGGTCCAGGTCGCAAAATGCAGAGTGTGTTCGCAGTTTAATGGAGGAACGGGCAGAGCTCCGCCGTGCAGATGCAAAGCATTAATATGTGGTGGGATACAGCTGTTGGGCCATCCCAGGCCCCTACTGGAGAGACCACCATGGGGACAGGAAGTAGATCAGGCATCCGACAGAATGTTAACAAGTCTTTAATGCCGGACTTAGTCATTGTTTAGGTCAGATGTGTTTCTTGACATTGAAGATGATGGATCAAGTCCGCTCTTTCTTTATGACTCTGTCTCTGTAGGTTTACTGAGATTTTTTTTGTGGATCGTGAGTAATGTCGCATCCCAGTGGCTTTGACCAGCTTATGTCGGTGGTCGCCGAGATCTTCTTCTTGTGAGTCGCCAATCTGTTCCAGGGTATTCAGTCTTTGGCCTAACTCTCCCAAATCTTACGTAATGTCCTTGACATCTGCGGCCATGTCTTGTTTGACGGCTGCAATGTCAACTCTCAAAGTGCAAAAGAGAGCTTCCAAAAGGCACGCTTGACTGGAGCATTTTCCTTCTGATGGTCGCTGAGTTAGACACCGAGGGCGAGGCATCTCCATGTTGGTCCGGTTTTTTGGCATGGATCTCAGTGATCATATCCTTGAGGTTTGTGTCCTTTTTGCCTCCACGTTGTGCAGCCATGATTGTTCTGGAAAGCACTATTCAGAGGGGCGCAGAGGGTGTGGACTCTATGTATAGCCACTTTCGGTGCCTCGCCTAGCTTTAGGTCCGGCTTGGTGATATGGGGTCCTTTCTAGCCAGGTGCACTGCCTTTGGTGGCCCCCAAGCGAGCGACTGGGGGAGGGGTGCCAAGAGGATCAAAAACGGTGCTTCCAAGTGCACAAGTAATCTCCAATTACATGTGTCCACCGTTGCCGTAAGTTGTCATTGTGATTGAGACCCCCACGATGAACTGACCATCATGCTGACTGCGTGGGGATCTGAGGTTGACTGCTTTGTGATTGCACTGGTTTAGTGCCCATGTATTGTGTATGCCGCTTAGCTGAGGGCCTGGCGAAGTCTGGGGGCGCTATAGTGCACTTTCAGAGGTGAGGGAGTGTTATCCGCTGTTGCATCGCCCAACACCCTGCAGCCTGATGCAGAGGAGTCTGTAGTGACCCCAGGGGCCTGCCACTGACCCAGCTTATATGCACTGCTCTCCTAAGCGGGCAGAATCAGGTCCTTTCATTAAAGTCACTTGGAGGGGTAAATGTGCCACCAGTTAAGCTCCGGGGCCCAGTCCAACCATATTCCTCAGTTTACTTATGTTATAGTCCCAGCTGCAGATAGCCCCACTTCCATGGCTGGAGGTAAGACTGCTATGTAGGCCACTCCTGAGTGGGGTAGGGGCCACTTCTGGCCAATGCGCCCTACGCTAAAACCTCTCACCAGCGTACATTTTACCTCCAACTGGCTCATCAGTCTTCTTAAATTAATATTGTGGTCTGTCACCGACCCCGCGGAGCAGCATTTAATGGTTTCATCTGTCGGGTGATTCTCCCACCAGGATCTATCAAAACTGTGATCTGGAGCACGTCGCACTCACCACTTTAACTGATTGGTGCGGCTGAGCTCCATGAATATCCATCTACACGGGCACCATCTTGGACACACCCTCTCTAAACCACATCTTTTAGACCTAAAGCGCAATCAAATCCTTAATAATGAAAATGGCATTTGATGCAGTGATGACTTTGGAAAGAAGGTTGACAAAACTCTTCTCACCGTTAAAGTTGATACAGAGACTACAAGGTACAAAAGAAGTATACACTTAGGGCTTTGAGAGCTGATTGGTGTGTGTTTGATTGACCGGGTGACCGACTCTGCAATCGTTTACCTTGAACAACCAATGAATGTGTTTTTTAAGCAGGGAGCTACACCACACAGAGTGTGTAAGGAAGGTCAAAAAAGGGTCTCCTTTACCAGTTGGGTATTGTGGCGGAAAACTTGGCACTAAGGTTTACTCTGTTTTACTGAAGGGGAGAAGTCTGTTGCATGTTATGCTCCCATTTACTCCAGGCTTTTATTTTGTTCCTGCTGAAACAAACATTGGCAAAGACAGTAGATCTTACCTTTTCTCTTTGCCTTTGTAGACCTATTGGCGTTGCCATTACGTTCTTCCCATTCTTTTTAGCATTGGCAAAAAAGAAAAAATGGTCATTGTTGAAGAAGAAGAGCATCATCAAAACAAAGGTTGAATGATATATGCAGATATTTCATGAAGCCCTGGCGACATCAGCAGGCATGCATCACCACTTATGACACTGACCAGATGTATTGGTTTTGCTGGGACAGTCACGTTTTTTTTAACCATCTGTCCCAGGAGATTTCTGTACATTTTGCACAGGTATTGGTTTTCAGAGAGAGCGAACTGACACCGTACACAGCCATGTTTTCATGTGTTTTAGTGCAGGATTATTGAGCAGCCGCTATCAGAATACTAGTTAGTTAACATAGACAACACTGTGCATAAAAGTTGCATTTTATTCCCCTTATTGCCTCATTGTCAATGTTTTTAGTTTGCAAGTCAGATGATCTCATTGGGTGACTTTAAGTTGCGCACTATGATGACTGACAAAGGGCTACCCCAGGGATCTTGCTAGAGTCTCACCTTTTTCAATACATATATGGCCTTGTTGGTCAAACTCATCAGATCTTTTGGCTTTGAAATCATCTCCTAATCTGATGAGACTCCATTGGTCATCTCCTTGGAAAAAGTGAAGGAATGTTTCTCAAATCGGATGAAAGTGCTAGCAGAGTGGGTGTCTGAAAACTACCTTCAGCTTAATACTGAAAAGACTGAGATTATGCTTTTTGGAAAAGCCCAACAAATGTGGACTCCAGATTGTGACCACCTAAGCTAGGGAGTGCTCCCACTCCCTGTCAGTTCGTAACAAATGTCGGCATTACACTGGATCAAGCCCTAACAATGAAGAAGCAGGTCCTATCAATTACAGGTACCTGCTTTCACATGTTACGGCTACTAAGAAAAGCCCTGCCTTTTCTTACACTTTTAGGCTTGACTGTGGCTATGCTATTCTGCCAATAAGACCCTACTCTCTAAATTAAAGGTCATGCAGAACACCGCTGCAAGGCTTAATTGTGATCTTCCTTTCAGATCTGCATCACTCCCACTTTTTTAAGAGCATTACATTGGCTACCTGTCAAAGATAATTACATTCAATATCTGCTGCCTCACCCACAGAGCTCTAGTGGGGATACAACTAAGATACCTACACAAGAAGCTTAAACAATCTCTCCCCGTCAAGTATTGCGATCTAAGGCCAAGAGCTACTTACTATTTCCCGCATTCAGCGTTGGAGGTGTGGAGGCAAATCTTTCTCTTATTTGTCCCCCACCTTCTGGAATAACTTACCAGTTTATATTCGTATATATGCACTGAATACACCAAATCTAAGAAATTGCTGAAAACCTTTCTATTTTAACTCTGCTGTTTTTGGCCCTGTTATAGTGAATTTCTGCTGCCCTGAGATACCCTGTTGAGATGATTTGTGCACAATGTTAAAAAGTAACATAACATTGAGCATTATCAATTAAGTTATTCTATACCCTCACAGGTGAAGTATAATAGTCCTACTTCTGCATTTATGGAATGTCCTGGTTTTTGATTTTCAAAATATGTTCACCCCACCATGCATGTGCACACATGCATCATGAAATGGAGCCAATTTTGTTTTTTTAATACCAAAATGTCTGACGCCCATCTTGGAGTGGTAAGCTAACAAATACAGAAAATGCACCACTTTTCACTTTTTAAAAGAAAGAATTGGTCCTGTAGCAAAGTGCAGTGGTAAGCTATTGCTCTGTGGGACGAACAAACACAAGAAGAGGCAGGAAAGCAGTGGAATGAGATGCAAACAAATGGGATTCACAAGTACAGCAACCATTGGTAAGCAATGGGCTGATCCAAAGCACACTGTAAGACTTTGTGTTTTCCACAACAGTTCTTCAACAACAGACACTTAAAAGCTGTCTGCAGGTGAGACCTAAAAAGTTGAAAGAAGAGTTGTAAGGTTCTCTTACTATGTACAGGATGAAAGACTACTTCAACTTCCTGCTGTACTATGACCCCTGGTTCCTTTGTCCTCTGTTGTGAGAATGTTTTAACTAGAGGGTTTGGATCAGCCTCTCACTAAATCCAGCCAATACCCCATCAGTAACATGCAAAAGACCTTAGTCAACACCAAGGATATTTAATATATTCCTTAGTCAACACCAAGGATATTTGATATATTTGATATTCAATCATTTATATAGCGCCCGAATCACCGTGTTAGGGATATCTTGGCGCTAGGACTGCTAACGTCAGCCCAGCGGACACACATCAGAACAAAATGGTTTTTAACAACTTTCTAAATTGCAAGTGACATTGACGTAAGTGAAGGGGAAGTTGGTTCCAAAAAAGGAGGGCTAGGTGGGAAAAAGCTTTGCCACCTACACAAGTTCATTTGAATCAAGGGGTACAAAGAAGTGCTTTTCATCTTGACCGAAGGGAACTGGAAGGTAAGTACCTTACAAATGTGTTTGATAAATAGTTAGGACCCAGGTCATAAAGATATTTGTAGACCGTGCAGCCGATCTTAAATTTAATCCGCTTCCGCACTGGAAGTCAATGCAGTTGTTGAAGCAGGGGTAGGGAGGCAATTCTGGGACGGGCATTGGCAACTAGTCGGGCCGCAGTATTCTGGACTATCTGCAATTTGTTTAAAGAGGCTTTGTTGGCTGAGACAAGTAAGGCATTGCAGTAGTCCAGGCGTCTTAGCACTAGTGCCTGGATCAGCATTTTTCATGTAGAAGAAGGTAAAAAAGGGAAGACTCTGCATAGTAGACTAAGTGTGTGAAAACATGCCCCCCAGTAATGGTAGCATGTGATCCTAACGTAAGTTTCTGGTCTATGCGGACTCTCAGATTTCTTACCACTTATTTGGGAGTAGGGACTGAGCTCAATTCCTCAGACCACCAGCTTGGAGTCCATCTCACCACCACATCTCCAAACAACATAATCTCTGATTTCTCAGCATTCAGCTGAAGGAAGGTGTCTCTCATCCAATCCGCAATGGCCTTCAAACCCTCTGAGAAAATGGCCTGAATATTGTGATTAGATTTATCAAAGGAGAGTAGGAGCTGAGTATCGTCAGCATAAGAGATTGGATTGAACCCTAATTTCCTCATTAATCTCGCCAAGGGAGTGACATGAGTGTTAAATAAAGTAGGGCTCAAACAGGAGCCCTGTGGTACTTCCTTGGTTACTCCTGTGGTGTTGGAGCAAAAAGGACCCAGATTGATCGTCTGAGTTCTATCAGTCAGGAAATTTGCCAATCCTTTCAGCGCCTTCCCTTGGACGCCAATGGCCTGGAGTCTCCTAAGCAGGATCTTGTGGGAAAAGGTGTAAAAAAGGAGCTGGTAGGTCAAGCAGTACCAGACGTACTACCTGACCCTTGTCCAGCGACATTCTGATGTTGTCAGTTACTGCTATCAAGGCAGACTCCGTACAATGTCTGGCCCAAAAGCCTGCCTGCAAGACATCCAGGCAATTCGAGGCATCCACAAATTCAGATAGATATTTATTTATGTGTTTTCCAAAAGCTTGTTCTGAAGGGGGAGCAAGGAAATAGGGTGATAGTTTGATATGGGCCGTGGTCTTTCATGGACCCGCAAAGATTGTTACTGCAAGGGTTTCCCCTCCTGGTTGGGTTGCTCCTCCACCCGCTTTGCTTCTCTGGTTGATTCCCCAGTGAAGGGTCTCTTTTGTCTGTGGATCTTTAGGAAGGAGAAGGTTTTGGGACGATTGGTCTCTCTCAGGAAGTTCTTAAGGTGAGGCATGCAGGCAGACCTTCCGAAGTCAGCCGTCTTTATCATTGGTTACATAGGGTGGCAGTTTACACCTCACCTGTCTATTTGTTCAGTTCTACTAGAGGATTTTATTTGGAAATTCGGTATAGCAAAGCTGAGGGATAATTTAATGATGATGCCTGCTGGCAAGTTTAAATTGACTTAAAATGACCTTGAGACTGGTTTGGTGTTTGCTTGAAGTGAAGGATGGCCTCATGGCCACCTTTACTTTCTAGTTCTAGCCTGGTTTTGCTCACATTATGCTGTCTGCATTTGATGGAAGAGCTGATATTGAGCTTCATCTGGGGGTGACTGTACCTGCTTATTTGGCATCAGTTTCATTTAATTCTCAGGTACACTGGATTCTAAATTATTAACAGGATAATGCACATTATGTTTAACAATGGTCAATGATGTAGGAAAAATTAAACTGTGCATGATGTTTTTGATTACATTTTGGTCATAATGTTTATCATCTGTCTGAACTATATGCTAAGATATGCATCCAATGTATTTTTACTATCACTTATATTACTTACCATAATGTTTATTACCTGAGTCCCAGTGCTCCACATCCTAACCTATTGAGGTAGCCCACCCATGTCCGCCCCTTTCCGCAAGCAGGCATTTTTTTAATAGGCTATCTGTAGACTTTCTTCTATCTGATTAGTCACACACTACACCCCCCCCAAAACCCACCATTCTTGATACTCAGTACTTTGTTTTTGGGTGATGTAATAAATGCATATATCACATATAAGTAGTGTGCCTGCAGGGAAAAACACTGATAGATGGAGACAACCATGGCCTGAGTTGCCAAAGGGGCCATCCAATGTCTCACACACATAAGTGTCCTGCTTAGTCTTCTGCATCCTCTCCCCCACCCCGGTAAGATGGTATTATCTGAGCGGACTCGACCTCCACGAAGACTTGGCAGTAGGAGGGAGTTCTTACATAAAGCTTACTGTTAAAGGCAGGATCCAGAAAATCCCAAAATACCTCAAAGTTCCTCGGTTGTCCCCTTTATTCGTGAGGACTTTGGGTATGACTAAAAACAATTCCCACGGCGGGTTAGTAGAGTGCAATAGCTCAACCCCGTTTGCTAGTCACCAACATGTTTCTGCCCTCAATAATTAGCCTATCTGGTCTGGGGCATTCATCAGGGCTCAAGGATCCCTATAAAAATCGCCACTAGGCTCAGTTTATTCTTCCTGGTAAAGCAAGTGCATCAACGAACGGTATAATCACCCAAGAGAGTCCTACATGGGGTACCTGTAATGAAAGCCACATTACGTCTACTTTACACCCAACGGTGACCTAGTGTGTGACTAGCACTCGAGTGTGGGTACTTGTTCCAAACCATTTGTTGGGGTAAGTATATAAATATTCCCAGCAGCACACAATAGCTTGAAGCCCCCAATCCCTGCTGCACAATAAAAGCAGCTGCTCTGTTTGCCTCAGATTTCTTGTAGCAAGTGTGCTTCAAAAGATTAACAAGTGTAATGAGGTGATATTAGCATCGCTGACCTTATATAATGTCTTTGCCTCCCAACGTTTTCTGATGCACACAATTAACATGCTACAGTCAGCTTGGAAACTGCAGATGTGAAAAAGATGCCTTTGGAATTCTTTCTGTTGGGAATAGTGGGTATGAGGGGAGAGAGACCTAGCCACAAGCATTTTCCTAACTTACTCGTGAGAATCCCACTGTTACCTCTGCTTTCTTGCAAACTCGATTTTGAATCCTATCTTGTAACTGTTTTTTTTGGGGAGGTATCACTTTAAACATACGGTGACCAAGGTGCGCCTTTCACAGGATGGAAGACCTTCTGCTAACAAACACAGTTCTGCAGTCAGGCTACTGAATTATTTGGATCATCGAGCTTTAATAATTTTTTCTTGATTGCGCTGACTTTCATCCAGAAAACTGGTAAGCCTCAGGAAAAGGAAACATTACCTTCATTTAGGTAAATTGCATTACCCCTTCATTGTCTCACCATGACAACTCACTCATTGAGGCCCCTGTGTCTCCAATCACAACTCTTTCCCACAGATAAAAATCCCTCCTACCTCCATACTTCCTGTTCCTTTGTTGTGCTCCAACTCCAAAAAACCTATGGGCAGGTGCGGTCCGTGTGACCCAGCGATTTGAGCTGCCACCGGAGGGCCGTACGCTGCCACTATTTTCCGACAGGCATGCTTCTGCTTAGCAGTGCCATGGGGGACTCTGTTTCAGTTCAGGTGTGTGATTTCGATCACCCGGGGCCGCGAGGAGTTCAGCATTTGCTCACAGTAAAGCAGACTGACCTATGGAGGAAATGCGCCTCTGTTACTTGGCTGAAGTTCTGTGGTGCCTTTCTCCAGACAGGGTTGTAGAGAGCCGCCTGGGCTCTACTATACTTTGTTGCACTTCCATGCACTCCTCGGCACATGCTCGTCCCGAGGAGCTAACTGAACGCTGGAAGACCGCTCGGGGCCTTCCCGCCACCAGTAAAATATTGAGTGGTGTGTAATTATTTCAGTGCTGCGCAGGGTCTAGACACATAAGGCTGCGCGGCGCTACATTGGTGACGAGGCCGGTCGAACTCCAGTGCCTCAATCACCTTACCTGCGGTGCAGGTGGCTCCCTCCTAATCCGCTCCGTCACCCGAGGCCCTTTAGTGCCCGCTTGCGAGGCAGCTGCTGACACCCTGGGGCTGCCCTTCATCACCCCCTATGCTGGGCTACCCGCCGCGCCTCCCGCTGGTGCTGAGGAAGTGTGCAACTGCCACCTCCATCGCCACTCAAAAGCACAGGGCAGCACAGAAGAGAGGGCTGCTGCATGACCATGCCCAGATCGGCTGTGACACCGGTTGCGCTTCCTGCACTCCGAAGCACAAGCACACGCGCTCCCTGAAGCCACGCAGGAGTGCGCTGAAGACGCCTGTCAGCTGCTGCCACGGCACTCGGCTCCCTATCTGGGTGAGTCAGCAGGGGGCAATTGGTACGCTAAGAATCAGCCAGCCTTGCCAACCTCGTGTCAACTGGGCCCCATATTAAGGATGAAAGAACAGGACAGCCTCAGGGGAAATTGAACTGTCTCACCCCCCCCCCCCCCACCCCCACACCAAGTCTCTGGAAACCTAAAAAATTTCAAAGAAGGACCCAATCAACAACTGACGTCCTAGGCCCTGCCAAGAGTGTATCCCATACTGGGCCACGTCGGACTCCTAGGCCCAGAGGGCAGGAAGTGTGACCTGCCTACCAAGTATACATGCAGCAGGGACATCACTTGGGCACCCACGCACTTTGAAGCCATGAGCACAACGCCCCCAGCAGGCGCAGCAGGCCTGCAAACTGATGTGGGGGAACCACAGAGAGATGCCAACACCCCACCTCAGGTGCACAGCCATGCTGCAGTCTCCCCATTGCCTTCCTTCAGTGAAACTACTGACCTCGCCACAACGGCCCCGCTTTGGAAGGCGCGGTTAGGACGCACAAACTACTATTTTAAAGCTACGAGGGAAACAGACTGGACAGTGAAAAGGTCGCTGCTCATATACTATGGCAGCGTGGAAATCTATGACCTTTTCGAAATGTTGCCCGACACTGGGGATGATGACGACTACGAGGCAGCTGTCAAAGCGCTCAACAGGCATTTTGACCCCCAACTCAACCTCGAATACCTTCCGCCCCACACCATGGCCACCACCATGTGGAATGTGCGGCAACTGTGGCATGGAACACCCTCCGACAGGATTGTGTGGAGCAAAGGGGAAGACCTGCTCCTGATGTGGATAGCCCAACCGCTTTGCCAAGGTGTGTAGGAGCAACAGATCTCAGCAAGCTTATGCCAGACCTCTGGGAGCGACGCAACTGCTGCAACAGTTGTCACTCGGCGACCCTCCGGCTCAAGAGGACAGCCCGCCACAAGGGCGCAGTTTCACCCTGGAAGATGTCGATGGTGTGTTTGTCATATCTTTCGCCAGCCAGTCGGACAAGCAAATACAGCCTCCACTGATGTAGAGGGATCCACTGTCAAAGCGTTAATCGACACGGGGGCATCCGTAAAAGTTATAGATTCAGATCAATACGAGCGTTTGTCTCCACGACCCCCACTCGCACCCACAAAAGCCAGGATATACACATATGGAGGGCCTCATCCACTCTCCCTCAGAGGGGTAATGTAAGCTATGGTCACAATTGACAAACACACCATGACGACCCATTTTCACATCACGTTCCAGCTGCCACACAGCGGGGCCTGGTCTTTTTTGCCAATCAGTTACATGACTCTCACGCTGAGGCCGTCCTGCAAGAGTTCCCCTGTCTGTTCAAGGGTCTGGTTAAGCTGAGAGGGGGAAGCAGTTAACAAACTCCACATCGACCACCACAGTCAGACCGACCGCCCTGAGACATCGAAGAGTGACGTTCACTCTTCGCCGTTAGGTGGCAGCGGAATTGAAAAAGCTGGATGTCCTCGACTTCATAGAGAAGGTGTCTGGCCCAACTCCGGGGGTATCTCCGCTGGTCATTGCCCCAAAACCAAAACAACCGGGAGCCATTCGACTATGCGTGGACATGAGACTTCTGAATCAAGCGGTCAAGAGGGACCATCATCTCACGCCCACCATGGATGACATAGTGGCTGACTTAAATGGTGCCATGTAGTTTTCAAAACTGGACTTGAACGCTGGATACCACCAGCTTAAAGTAGAGCCGGAGAGTAGGTACCTACCACGTTCTCTACCCACGTGGGCCTCCGGAGATACAAGAGACTGAGCTTCGGGGTGTCGTCAACTGCGGACGCTTTCCAAAATGCAATCAAAGAAGCCTTGTCCGGCTTGCAGGGTATAATCAATCTAAGTGACGACATCCTGGTGTTCACCCTGAAAGATCATCACACTCACTTTGGAGCACCCTTCAGGAACTGGAAGACTGCGCCTGACTCTCCACAAGGCAAAGTGTTCCTTTTATCAGGAATTCATAGACTTTTTTCGGTTACATCTTTACATGCGAAGGGCTGAGGATAGGTCCCAAGAAGGCGATAGCAAGCCGGGCTGCCAGCATACCGAAGACACCCACAGAAGTCCGCAGCTTCCGTGGAATGGCCACCTATTGTGGCAGGTTCATACTGAATCTGACCTTGCTGTCTGAACCCCTTTGCGCCTTCACTTGTAGTGACAAACCCTGGGAGTGGACTGCAGTGGCAAACCCACCGTTCAACTCCATCAAGGCAGGACTGATGGACAAAACAGTAATGGCGTCCTTCCACCCAGGGTGACGCACAGAACTGGTCGGGGATACCAGCCCCGTTAGCCTGGGAGCGGTCCTTCTCCAGGAGCACAAACGGGAGACCTGGATGCCGGTTGCCTTTGCCAGTCAGGCCTTATCGGTCACTGAAACAACGTATGCCTAGATAGAAAAATAAGTCCTCGCAATAAAGCGTGCGTGCCAGCATTTCCATCTACCTGTATGGACAAGAGTTGCACGTGGTAACCGACCACAAGCTATAGCTTCCGCTGTTTGCGAGGTCATCAAGACTAGCGCCCCCTAGGATAGAAAGATGGGCCGTACAGCTGCAGGAATACCACTACAAGATTGTATACCGCCCAGGGGCACACAATCCAGCGGACTATGTCTCCAGACACTCAGAGACAACGGCCGCCCAATACCCGCCCAGAGATGTTGCATACTCAGAAGCCTTCGTTAAAATGGTCACCTATGAAGCGTGTCCCAAAGCAATGACGCTGGAGGAAATCATGCTGGCAACTGCCAACGATGAAACGCTATCAAGAGTCAAAATTGCCCTAGTTAACATTGGGTGGGCACCCTTCCTGGATGGTGCCCAGATGCTCATCTCCGAAGACAGCCATGCCCGGCAGCAATTCTGGAGGATCCGCTGCGAGCTGAGTGAAGGAGAGCATGGTGTTGTGTTGTGAGGGCACGTTATTGTCATCCCAAAAGCGCTGCAAGAAAGGATCGCAATGTTTGCACGTGTTGGGCACCAGGAGTTGTCAAAAACCAAAGCACGCTTGTGGAATAAGATGTGGTTCCCAGGAATCGACACCATGGTGGAAGACAAGATGCAACCGTTCCACTCCTGTGCAATCGCAGGAAGTGCCCCTGTACCTGCGCCAGTCATCACCGAAAATCCGAGCGAAATACTGTGGTCCAAGATTACTTCGATTTTGGAA
Source organism: Lissotriton vulgaris (assembly GCF_964263255.1). Taxonomy (NCBI): domain Eukaryota; kingdom Metazoa; phylum Chordata; class Amphibia; order Caudata; family Salamandridae; genus Lissotriton; species Lissotriton vulgaris. The sequence continues at coordinate 496,615,332 of NC_141689.1, forward strand.
GCGTCCCAGATGGCTGCAACACGCTGGTGCTAGTGGGCGACTTTTGAAAATTCCCGATTGTAGAAGTGGTTGCATCGACTGCATTCGTGCACGTTAAAAGAACCCTAGACAAGATCTTTGCACTAATGGGCCAACCAGATGAGATCCGGTCTGACAACGGGCTCCCTTTTCAAGGCCGGGAATTCTGGGAGTACCTTGAGAAGACGGCGATTTGGCACCAGAGGATCACTCCACTGTGGCCACAAGCGAACGGAGAGGTAGAACGTTTCATGCGGACCCGCAACTGGGCCCTGCGCATCGCCGTGGGTCAGTAGGAGATGCCGACTCTGCATTGAACCAATTTTCGGATGCCTACAGGCAGACCTCTCGCAGCACCACCCGTTGTGCACCGTCGCATCTGCTCTTCAAGAGGGCCCCAAGGGATAGCATTCAGACACATCCAGCATGGAAGCCTCGGGAGAGGGACAACGCGGCCATACAAGCCAGAAGGACAGGGACGAATCAAAAGGGTAGTGTAGCCAGAGGAGCCAGAGTGCCACAAGTAAAAGTGGTAATCGTCAAGGACAGATACCCCGGCTGGAAGTTCTGAATTCCATATGATCTGGAAGTGTGGACTGTGGTCCACGTTCAAGGAACAATGATCTCTACCCAAAGGGGTGATCGTACTGCACCGTATCTTTCCTCTGCTCCCCGACTCATCTAGGAAGACTCTAACCCAGGCGCTTAATTAAAGCCACTTGGATTACTGCAACAGTCTTCTGCTGTCTGCCAATGAGGCCGCCCTTGATAGACTACAGGTTGTCCAGAACACAGTGGCACGTCTGATTCTGAACGCACCCCCAAGGACCGCCTCTCGGCCTCTGCTTCACCAGCTTCCCTGGCTCCCGATATGGAAGCGAGTACAGTTTAAAGTCTACTGCACCATTCATAAGGCCTTGTCCAATTCTGGCCCTAGCTATCTTGCGGATAAATTTATCCCCTACACACCACCGCGGTCTCTCCGCTCAGAAGCCAAGCACCTCCTCACAGTACCTAGAATTAAACGAGCCAGACTAGGTGGGAAGGCCCCATCTTATCTGGGTCCCTGCCAAAGGAACAAGCTCCCTTTGCAACTAAGACAGTGCACGGAACATCTCCACTTCAGGAAACAGCTTAAGACCTTTCATTTCACCTCTCATTTCTAGCTGATAGTCTTCCCTTACGCTGCCCGTCTCGAGCACAGAGATACCCCTTCGGGGGTCCGTTTTGGTGCTTAATAAATAAATAAATAAATAAGGTGGTTACCCAGAACGTCACCTGTTTCAAGAAAGCTCAGGGGTCAACAACCAACTCTGAAGAGCTCGACGAGTCTGGCAAGGTCGCGAGTCATACTGACATCGGCTCACCAAGCCCAACAGTTTCCCCCCAGGAGACCCAGGGAGCAGGACTGCCCCTGTCCCAATCAGGGCCTCGTGAATGTGCCATCACCAAATGTTCTGGCTCGAGCAGAGACTAGTTCCAACTCCCGTAGCCAGAAGTATGGTCTCCAGCCGAACCCTGCGCCAAGCCAGAAGTTCAAGGACTTTGTGTGCACGTCCCCGTGAGTATGCAGGCTATGATGAAGTGCTAAAGAAAAGGAGGGATGTAGAGAGCCGTCCGGGCTCTACTATACATTGTTGCACTTGCATGCACTCCTTGGGGTCGCTCGTCCCTAGGAGATAAATAAACGCTGGAAGACCACTCTGGGTCTTCCCGCCATGAGCAACATACTTAGTGGTGTGTAATTATTTCAGCGCTGCGCAGGGCCTAGACACAAGGCTGCGCCACGCTACAAGGGTGAGTGTTGCTTCATTGCAGAAGCTGATTCACCCGAACGGAGGTCTGCGGGGCTTCCTCCAGCCAGTGTTGCCGTGTCTGGGTTGCCGGGGTTTCGATCTCCTAGGGACCCAGGTGATTGACCTGCGAGGCTCTCAGTGTGGGCTAGACCTAGTTTTCCTGTTTTCTGCAGCTTGGACTCATTTTTCAGTGTCAGTTTGCACATGCATGCAACTTACGTCTTCAGTTCTTAGAGTTGCCAATGTTTCTGCAGTGTGTTTCTTGACATGTTAGCCTCACAGTGCTGGTAGGTCATGGCCCTGGTTCTGTATTTTGTCTTTTCTTGTTACATGTGGGGTAGGTGCTGTTTTGAGGGTCTGCATTTGACATCCATAGCCACTGGGGTCCTGAAAGGTACAGTTTGTGCTAGCCTGTTGATCGGTGAGCGATATCCATCTTTTGGGCCCGCAGGGTTCACTGTGTAGTGCCGGAGCAGTAATTACCTCAATGTGTTGCAATTTTGCAGCTGCATGTTTAGGATCATATGCAGCTCTAGTCACATGCTCAGTGCTGTGTTTTGACACTGGTGGATGCTCTTGTTCGGGCTGCTCTTCAGTTCCACTCTCGTACTCCCGGCACCATGTCCCTGTCTGTTCTATTGGTCGCTGTTGGAGAATGTCTCTCCTGAATGTCGATGGGATGGTCTCCTTGTTGTGGGAACGGTGGTCTTTCAAGGGTCTGTGTGGTGTCTGTGTATTCGCTAGATCTGGCTCTGTTTCTCCTGGTTTGCTGCAATATAGATGCTGTGGGTGTTTTGACATGTTACATTGGCATGGCATATGAGATGTCATATCCAAGGGCAGTGGAGTGCCTGCATTTGGATTCTTAGATTCTTAGATTGCTGTTGTCTCCAGATTTGCTTGCTAATAGTCTGGATTGGGGTGTATGCGGGCTGGAGCATCTTCCGCGGGCCGGGACCTGTGGTGCATCTCTTTTCCTGCTTGTGGTGCAGCAGAATAGGGTGCATGGCTTTTGGCATCCCTTGGGCTGCTATGCACTTGTGGTGGATGCCATTGAAGGAGCTTGTGTCTGTCTTTCACTTGTGTTGCCATGCTTCCAATTTGTCTACATGGCAGGGACAGTTGAGGGGCTGGCGGGAGTGTCCGGGGCTGCTGTGGTATTGGGGGGTCACTCTTGTGTATGCCATATACAAGTGTGGCCAGTCTCATGGTGCACTTCTAGATATTCTGGGAAACTGCTGGGAGTGTTAACTCTGTGAAGCAGTCCCTTGCCTCTGATTTCTGTATCGTTTTTCAAAGCAATGCTCTTGGTTGTTTTGGGGGAAATTCTACCCCATTGGTGAGGCATTGGTCACTGTCTCATGCTTCTCTGGTGCGTTGGGCTTGGGGTGACGCTGCTGACTCATTTCCATCTAGGTTTGGTTCCATCTTGGCCCTTCTTATTGGCAGTTCTGCATTGATTGAGTGGTGTTGTTACCCTTGGGTTATATGGTTCGCAATGTGGTTGGTAGCCCGATGGTTCTTGTATGGCCTGTTAGGTGTACAGTTGGAGAATCTATCTGGCTGTCCTTCATGGACTGGTTGCCCGTCTGGTCCTGCAGGTCCTCTTCTACCATTTCTTCTGCTCTTTGGATTTGCTTGGATGCCGGAGAACCCAGGGGTTCTCTGATGTGGATGACCATACCTTTTTCTTCCATTAGGGACAGTCGATGCCAGGTGGGCTTTACGGCCTGATCTTTCTCCCAATGCGGGTCGCTCGGGGCAACGCTCCTGGTTTTGCCTGTCAGGTAAGCATATGGCCTGTGGGTGGTCAGATACGGTGTTACTTCTAGCATGGGTGCTTTCCACTTGGCATCCGTCTTTGCAGTGGCTCCTTCCCCTGTTCTCTTCTGGGCTATTAGTAGCTGCATTCATTCCGCTGATTCTATTGCTACTCATGCACGTTTTACCATGTCTTCAGCGGTTCTGTGGTTTACTGTAGAGTTGTGCTTTTCTAACTCATGGTCCTGCCGTTTAGCCTGTGTACTGGTCCCCGGGTTATTGACTCCCCTTCTGGCTGTTCTACGTCTGCTGGGGATTTCCTTCTTCCTATTTACAGCCAGCTGTTAGTACAAGGGGACTTCCTTTCCCCTGGCCTGTTACATGTGCTGACAGTGCTGGGTTTTCTGTCACATCATGGCGTCTTGGTGTTGCGAGGGCGTTGTTTCTGTGTTCAGTCGCCTGCCAGATCTTTGGTCTGCGGGCCTGTGTTTTGCTTTTCCTCTTGTTTTTCCTGCTCCAGTGGTTTCTTGTTAAGGTTCGGAGGGTTGGAGCTCCTGTTACTCCGGCGGCTCCGGCATGGCCCCCTTCTGTCTGTTTCTTCTGTTGGTGGAGATGGTAATGGGTCTGGAGTAGCAACTTCTGTTGGTTCCGTCCCCCTTGGTTTCTCTACCTGGGTTTCCTCTTCTATGACGGCATCCAAAAGGTTGCTGCCTGAACTTCTTAGTCTCAGCATGTGGGTCGTTTCTGGTTTGGTGTGCTCGGGTGCATAGGGTTCGGCTTTGTTTCTCTGCCTCAGGCTCAGGTTTTTCTCCTGATGGGGCTTTTCTGGCTTCTGGTCCCATTGAGGGGTTCTGGTGGTCGTTAAGGGCCTGGTTCCCAGGACCTTTTCTGTGTTTTCAAATCACCTTCCTGTCCTTCTGGTGATGTGCCCATTTTGAGGTTTGCATCTGTTTTTACAGACTCTCAGGTCCCCCATGTTTGTGCGCATGGGGTCCTGTCTTTTGACCTTGCTTGTGCTGTTTCTGGTGGCGGTACTGTCTGCTCGCCATTGTGCCATTGGGTCAGGTCATGCTTCTACTTGTTTTTGAGCAGTTTGGTCTTTCTTCACTTCTAGGGTTATTGGGATGGTCTCCTTGTGGCTTGGCAGCTTTTTGGAAGGGGTTCACGTTACATCTTTGCTGGGACTGTGTTGGGCTACCTTTGGGTCTCCCTATTGGGTGTTCTGGGGTCTGGCGATTCCGGATTTGTCGAGTTCCGTGGTGCTGGCTTCCGTATTGTACATAGTTTTTATCGGTGGCTTGAACTTGCTTGTATTATCTGTGCGGTTGTTTTGGCCGTTATTTGGCTTAGATATATCTCAATGAATGAGTCATCACGGCGAGAGGAACGTAGGGGTAATGTTGCGATTACTTACCGGTAACAGCATTACTCTAAGTCCTTCTATTGAAGTGTGGCTCAATGGTTAGAACGGCAGACCTTGATGCAGAGCGCTGGCCAGGGACCAGGGTTCGATTCCCGCCTCGGCGGGATCGGGCTTAAATTCCTCTGACCGGATATTCTCGCCTCAGTGCCGAATCTAAGCATGGGCCCCACGCTGCAACTCTGGGCAATAGCTTGCTTAGTCTCCACAACGGCCCCTGATACACAAGGGATGCCTGGTTTCACCATGGGATGCCCAGGAGTGGACGCCTCACAAGGAAAAGCCAGGAGGGGTTCCCTTGTGGTAGGAGTACAAGCGCCGGGATGCTTACGGGTTACTGTTCGAGCTATACAAATACAACACATTGCCATGATGACCTCCTGCCCTTTTTAGTCAGTCCAACTGTGTGGTGTTTGGGCTTAGTATGGAACAGGAAGTAAGTAAGGAGGAAGTGGGATTTTTCTCTGTGGGAAAGGGTCGTGATTGGAGGCACAGGTGCCTCAGTGAGTGAGTCATCACAGCGAGAGAAGGACTCAGGGTAATGCTATTACCGGTAAGTTCTCCCAGTATTTTAAGTGAAGGTGAAGGCGTGTGCTTAGACCTTATAATCCCCGTATTAGTGGCTGTAAGTGACATTCAGGTAGGATCGGCTTTGATGGACCTGCCTCGAGAGGTTTTCTTGAGCACATTAAGAAATGTTTGTAGCAGTGCAGGGTTTTATTAATTGCATGTTTAGCATTCTAGTAGTAATAACAATGAGTAAAAGAAAAGAAACAAGCTGGGTTGGTTGTGGAATTGCACCTGTGATCATGAAGGGAGTAAAGAGCTGGAATGTGAGTGGAATTCCAGTAGAAAATGGGAACCAAGCAGATTAGCTCAGAAATTATATTTTAGAATCAATTTGCATATCAACTGATAAAGATCTTGTATTGCTGACACAGAATTGACATTGTTCTCCCTCCTTGCCTGCATTTTAGTTGGCTTTCCCAAAGAAGAAAGGTTTGCTGGAAGGCCCACAGAGAGGGTCAGTGGCCTTCATGACTTGCTGAAAGGAAAATGTTCTATGGGATTCCACGCGGGATGGGAGCAGCCCCACTGGTTCTACAAACCTGGAGATGAGACTGGATACAAGTAAGCCTAAACTGCTACCTGCACCGTACGCAGTAGGTCCAATGATCTTTTCATACTTTTTCACTGACTTGATTTTCTCTTCCCCTCCCACCCTATTTAGTGATCAGTGTTGTGATCAGTGTTGTGACCCCACTACCTCTATTTAGCAAAGTCAAAACGTAGGTTTTAGTGCTAAGAATTAATCTGGCCCTTCCAAGGGGACCCCATTACAGGGTTATACTGAGGGTTTGATGAATCCACCGAATACTCGCAGGGAGACCTGTTCTCCCGGTGTGCTCAATGGCGAATGCTTCTATGTGTTTCTGGATACACATCGAAGCGTTCGCCATTGAGCACACCTTGGAGAACAGGTCTCCCTCCGCTTGATTTATTGGATCCAAGTCTGCCCCTGTGTCTACTTTTGGACACCAGGAGAGCACTCCTTTTCACCACCGTCCATACTTACTACTCTTGCCGCATACAGGGCCATTTAATCTTTTACCGGTGTTAGCAAATTTGCTCTTACCACAAACCGACAGCCCTGAAGAGTCACAACTTTAACACGGTGTGACGAAACAAGTGTCGGCTGGTTTGTTGGCTGGCACTGACCAGATTGAAATACAAACTTGTTTTCACATGAAAATTGATTGTTGATTTCCATAATTTATCAAATAATTTTGCTACATACATTCGGTTCTGACACCAGAACCTCAAACTCTAAAGCGTGTGCACAGGACTCCGTTTCATATATCTAGGCCGGTGTCCGTGTTGGCTGGTGGGGATCTGTAGTACAATGAAAATGGCCAACACTAGAGTTGTAATGTAATATGGAATGTCTATGGAGATGGTGGTAGTAAGGGTGGATGTTGTTGGTGGTGAGAACTGTACCTGATGCCCTTTGTCTGGATCACCCTCTTACTACTAACATTCCGATACATTTCCTCACTAGTGCTTGCTTTTGGGAGGCGCTATATATGTAATGCGTGGAAATATCCACACTGTGAGCATCTATGAACCCTTGCTGCTTGTCATATTTTGATGTTGCACATTGCCTTAAAGTTGAAACTGTTTTTATGGCCGCACTCTTGGGTGCTGTGCGCACAATATTTGCTGCTAGTAAATTGAATGTGTATGACCTCCATTTGTAGTTTGACATGCCTATTGTTATGATGTTGGAGGCTTGAAAGACTGTGTATGTGTGCCATGTAGGATGAACCAAACAACTTCCTATTAATACTTCATAGTCCTTTATTGTGGGTCTGCGTTTTGTATCTGACACATGAACAGATGCTAAACATCAGGGGATGAGTACATTTTTCTTAACTAGCATTTCCATAATGGCATTATGGACTGGGACAACGAGAAGGGTGGAGGGTGAAAAGATTGTTGTGAACATGATGAATGTTGGCTCGAACATTGCTTGTGGGGGATTGTCAGATGAAACAAAATGAGGATAACCGCATCATCCTACTATCAACATTCAGGGCTCACTTTTGGCCCCAGTACTGTGCGTTGTCCTTCTCCAGGAGACGTGATGTGTGCAGGTGGATGCATCCCAGTAGTGTAGAGAAATATCATGGAGCCATCGTATCGTCTCCGTCGTTGTCTGTAACTGGGGGTTCTTTGCCTATGGACATCGTGATAGGTCACGGTGTCCATAGGCAAAGAACCCCCAGTTACAGACAACGACGGAGACGATACGATGGCTCCATGATATTTCTCTACACTACTGGTCGTCGAACAAGAATAAATCTATGACCAGAAACACGAGAAGAATCTTTTATGGAAAGACCGACTGCTTAATAAAGTGCCCGACTTGGCCGTCTCCTAACCTCTGGATTTAAAGATTATATAAGCTTATCTTTTCACTCAGATGTTAATACACCTGTGGCAATCAGCCCCCTTTTAAAGTCCACTCTGTGGTAAAACTTGGACTCACCCGGATCAACTTGAATAGAAATTGAACAACTCCCCGTTTTTTTAATTCATGTATTTATGTGTTTGTCTTATTCGTTAGCCTTATACCTTGGCCCTGAAGAAGGTGATCTAATTACCAATTATCACCAAAACGTACGTAGGCTGTACACACCAAAGACCACAACAGTGTATAATAGACTGTAATACAATGTACAGATCAGTTTTTGATTAAGTGGTAGGACCTATCTTTCTTACACCTAGAGTGGTCTACCACATTTACTCTTGGGTTAATCTTGCACCGGTCTACATGCATTCCAGTGTGTGTGTCATCCTTTTCCAGTTTCTATCTTCATCTAGGCAACCATTCATTTTCTTTTTTGTTGTATTCTCACTGGACTAAATATGTGATCTAGTAGAGTATCCCCCACTGCAGGTGTTCAATGCACTCACTGCTTACCAGACCCCGAAAAATCAGTCTACAGCAAGGTATTATGCGACCAGATGGACTACTGGAGCTGGTTTGTAGATGGGCGTTTAAAAATAATAACAATAATAAATATATATTATATGCAAAAAAGGAGAGAACTCTGGGTAGTTCTCAAGTTTAGGTGGAAAGCAGCCCCTGTTAGAGCACTCTCAAAACCAGCGACACTCTAGATCTGCTCACCTCAAATGTCTGTTTTTCTATCAAAGTTTTTAAGCATAGGATTAGCACAGTGCCATCTACGCCGAGATAGAAAATGACAAATTATGCGACCGGATGGACTACTGGAGCCGGTTTGTAGATAGCCGTTTAAAAATAATAATAAATATATATTATTAGCAGCCCGTCCAGACCTTGTCCGGGAGCAATCAGGCTTCCCCGACCCCGCCCGCCCCGACATTGTGCAGCAGCCCGGCCCACCGCCCGCCCCGACATTGTCAAGCAGCCCGGGCCCCCGCCCGCCCCATCCCCTGCCTGCCCCGAGCCCCGCCTGCCCGGAGCCTTACCTCAGCCGCCGCTCCTCCCCCGCGCTCCTCATTTAACCTCACATTGTGCAGCAGCCTGGCCCCCCCGTCCGCCCCGACATTGTCAAGCAGCCCGGGCCCCCACCCGCCCCAACCCCCGCCTACCTGGAGCCTTATCTCAGCCGCCGCTCCTCCCCCGCGCTCCTCATTTCACCGCACTGCCGCTCCTCGCCGCTTACCGCTCCTCTCGCCTGTCCGCCGGTCCTCACCGCCATTCCGCCGATCATCACCTCTCCTCCCCCGCGCCATGTCCCCCGCTCCTCCTCGCGTTCCTGGACGCCGCTCCTCCCCGTGCTCCTGACTTCAGCACGCAGGTCGCGGCCGGCGCTACTTCGAAGGGACTACTTTTTTTTTTAATGTTAATTTTTTTAATAACGCATTTTTTTATACTTTATATAGCCTATGTCCATCTGCACACCTTGACGATTACAATGATATATCGGGTGTGTGTGGATTGGCGCTGTGGTTCCCGAGTTTACCTGCCTCAAAGGTGCAAAGTTCTTCCTTTATAATAGTAGTATATATATATATATATATATATATATATATATATATATATATATATATTATATATATATAAATAATATGATTTTGTTTGAGTTAAGTGACAACAGTGTGGACGGTTAATCTCAAATATAAAGGCTCTCCGAAAAGATGGTCAGTCTCACACATACGTTAAAATCCAAAATATACTTAGAGCAGAATCCTCGCTATAGAGTCGCAGTTGTCCCTGGAATGGCTGTCCCGAGCTCAATATTGAGTGTATTTTCGTCAGTGCTCATGGTAAATTTAGGACGTGAATGTGTTCATGGGGTTTCTAGGCGTAGCTGCCACCGGTGAGTGGTTTTACACAGAAAACATGGGCGAAAATAGAATAGAACATTTATTTAGCAATGTGGCAGAACCAGAACAGAAAGACCAGTTTTTTGCCCATTTTTTGTACTCAAAGGCGACATGCTGCTGCTTTCGCAGTCCTTGAGGTATCTGTCGCGAGGCCAGAGTGTTCCTGTTTTCCAAATAAGCGCGCGCGCCAGGTCCGATAAGAGGAGGTGGTGACGCTCCCGTGCCAAGTCTGACTGCAGATGTCCCTCCCTGGAGTGTTTACATGAACTTCACGATAGTAAGACTCCCGGCGCCAGGTGGTTACCAGCTGGCCGGCCCAGCAGCTGTCTCGGTGGCCTGTCGGTTACTCGGACAGCAGCTGAAGACTTTTATTCTACCAAGAAACATTCTAGTTTAGAGCAGCTGAGCCGTCGGGGAGAGGAAACATTCCACGAATGGTTCCTGAGGTACACCGACGCATATTTTTTTAGCACTCTGTTCTTCCTGGGCACTAAAATGTCATGTGAGATGTATCCAGTCTTTTTCGCTGTTTTTCATCTCAATCAAGCACTGACATTTCCATCGCTTTTCTCTAGTCTACTTATTTCCCGCGCCTTTCAGTGCTGCACACTATACATTGCTTATCTGTTTTCTCACTTGCCCATAAGTAGGGCCCTCAGTGTGTTCAATGGAGTTTTCAGTATTTCCCGCACCCACTAAAATCCCGGAATTTGATGGGTTTGGTAAATATCACCTATTCTGAGTATTCCCTTAGTAATAGAGAATAATGTGGATTTTGCTGCGCTCTGCACCAAAACTTGTATCCCGTAGTTAGTAGGATTTACCTCCTATATTTTGTCAGGCACCTGCTAAAACGTACCGCGGGGGAGAGGGTGCGGACTTCATTGCGCCAAGTAATTACAGGGTTTGCACAGTGATTAAAAAAAAACAGGCCGCTCAGAGTTAGGATTTAAGACAGTAAGTAGCCCCGGATTGGGATCACATTTTGGCCCGGGCACGGTCAAAAAAAGTGGCCCACATTTGCGGGGCATGCCCTTTCCTGAAGTACCATTTGGTTACTCTCCGAAGTCTCATTTGTAGAGAAATATCTGATAAATTAATCATTTTAAAGCTTACAGAGCCAGTAACGGCGCAGACACGGGGCACAGCAATTCTGAAAACGGAGTGCTTGCTTGCAGCCTTAATGCCCTACACAATGCAGTTATACGCTTTACCAACCAGCTATGACTCTGATCATCACATACATCGTAAATCTATTCTAAAGACAAGGGTAACGAGTTAAACTGGAATCTCTGGGAATAGAACTTGTAATAACAAAAGTAAGAAGAAGAACCTCTGCCTTGGAGAATGAAACCTCTATTGACAAACAGTAAAGAAATACATTTGGCAAATCAGCCATAAAAACATTTTGCAAAACACTCAAAAGAAATGAAATCTACCTCACTCACAAATTCTGAGAGGTGGAGTAGAACTAGAAATCAGGTAGTGATAGGTGTGATAGGGAGAGACATGGGGGAAAGATCGGGTAGTCAGAAGAAAAGTTACATAGCTATAGAAAGAAGAAGAGGTAGATAGATAATAGTGTAAGAGACATAGATAATACTTTATGGTCATAGACAAACATATGCAAACCTGCAGAGTGAACAGTCTTCACTTTTTCAAAGAGAATATGTATCAAATGCCACTAACAATTCAGAAGAAGCAATAAACACCCTCTGTTCTTAGAATCATGGTTCAAGTGACCTGAAGACAACTAATGATATTGTTTTAAATATTCCATCTGTGTAACAATCCCTCACAATTCTTCATATGCCCTCCATGTGTAAGACACATGCTGTAGCATCAAATCTGTAGCACGGGTTCCAGGGTAGCGTGCAACTCATAACAAAGCACTTCAACTCGTCGTCTCGGGTAGTAAACGCTATATGAATACAATTTACAATATGTTAATTAAGCATGCGTTTCTGTGGGATGAAAGGCAGCCCTCAGTCTTATTTACATTTTAAAAAATTTACAACAGTTTTGCTGGTATCTGAAAGGCAATGGGGCTTTTAAGTTCATTTGATGCCACATAGCAACAATAACCATAAATATACTCCACATCATTCCACATAATTCTAATCAGCATAATTAAATTCAGCACCACACAGTTCCATTCCACACATTATCATTCTACACAATTCAGCAACACACCACATAAATCAACTCAACAACACATTTACACAGTACACCACATACTTCCAATCCACACCACACAATACTACATCATGCCACAACATTTAACACACCACATAATTAAACTGCACAATATACCACTAAACAACACAAAAGACCATTCCTCACAATTACACTCTATGACGCACAATCCCACTCTACGTAATTCCAGTACACCCAAAACCACATAATTCCGATCTACATAATTCTACTGCGCACCATGCCACATAATTCTATGCCACACAATTCTCCAACTAACCATTCCAATTCAACTCACATAATTCCACTCCACATACCTCCACTCCACTACACATGGGTACAACACATTGTCATTTACAACACCCAAAACTCTGACTCTCTCAAATGCAAGACCTAGTGGCATTGCCAATGCTTGTTTTTTCATTATTGTTCTTCATTTTGGCAGCTTTATATTGTGTAAGCGGTTATTTGAGCGCTATTCATGAGCACCAATTACACTCCACAAGATCAGATTTATTTTGTTTAAGGGCCTGGGAAAGGAAGTGATTTGCCCAGAATCACAGGATGTTGAGAGCAGATGCCAGGCTCGAACCTGCCCCCCCCCCCCCTCTCTGTAACTCTGACCTGCAGGCCACATATTCCTATGCACACACAAGGCATGGAAGTGGGAGGATGTTGTTCTCGGGAAGGACACTGGGGCCAAGGTGACGATGGCCTACAGCCTGAGCAATTGAACAGCCAGGCCCCTTTCCTTACTAAATTACTCAATCTCTTCCCAGCCCTCCATTGTCTCTGGGCAGTGGCCTGGCAGGGGAGGGGATTGAGCATAAAATAGAACTGCTGGGCCATCCGTAGGGGCGGGGCCCGAGATGAAGATGGCCCAAGTCCACAACATCACCTGTCTCCCAGTGCAAGGCCCGAGCACAAACCCACCATTCCCCGCTGACCGTGCCCTGAATGAGCAGGCCCATGTGCTGAGGTGTCGGACAAAAACACTGTTTCTGGGCTGCATTGGCCCCAGGGGGTGCCGAGGTGAGAATTGCTGAAAGCACGATTCTCGCAGTCATCTGATCCACAGCCGACCAACAGGGCGATTGTTTGGTCTGGCGTCAAGGAGAGGCCACAGCTGATCATCGCTCTAGGGCCATATCACACGCACCCCAGTGATGCTGCTTTTCTCTTCCTGTCTCAGTGCCCTCTGTGGGCTGGGAAAGGAAGACCAACTACTCACAGAGGTCACTGGGGCACCGGTCAATGCACGACTTCCTGTATTGCCCATCCGTCCCTGCCTCCATCACATACGTAGATTCGGTGTTGTGTGTAGGCAGAGGGGAAACTAGACCCAAAGTTTGGGGGGGGGGTGGCTAACGCTCCCAGCCAGAGCTGGCTCTAGCACTGGTCGCACACTGTGCAACAGTCTTTTGTTGGCACCCCCTCCACCTTTTCCTCCTCCATGAATTCCCTCACTACCACTCACCAACAATGTACCTCATCTCTCTATAGCACCTTTCTGACAAACATTTACATTTTTTGTAGCGCTACTTGTAGTTTACTCACACTCCGTTCTGTGATCTGCATGGTCAGGTTCTTAATAACAGGCACATTAACCTTCTGTGCTGTGTGGATGGCAGGAGTGCCCATGTGAGTGCACAGTGAGCGATGCGAAAATGTGAGACTAGGGTAGGTGGAGTGACTGCAGGGAGAGTGAGGTGACCATATGAATTTGGGTGGGGATGTAAATGCAAAGAGGGACGAATAAATGCAGGGTTAGTGATGGGCTTGTTTTACTGAGATTGCAGATTAAGCAGTGAGGGGGACAGGTGAGTGAAGTGTCACATGAGTGCAGGTGAGTAGTGTGCTTGTGTGACTGCAGGGTGAGGTAGAGGGGGAACAGCACAAGTGCATTGTGAGTGCAGAGTGATCATTGTGAGTGCAGGGCGAGCGAGTGAATGGTGTAAGTGCATGGTGATCAGTGTGAGTGCTTTTTGATCACTTGAGTAAAAGGTGAGTGTGAAAGTGGAGGGCGAGAATGAGGAGTGAGTTGTCTGAATGCAGGGTGCATTCCCAGACATTTGAAGTAACTTGGCATGTTATTGACAGCAGCTTATGGTTTCAGATACAACTTAATATTGCTATTATGGCATTAATCAGAGATGGAGGGTGGAGGAAATAAATAATTTGCTAATCCTGCAACACATTTCCAGTTTTATGATCAGGGTTGCCAGCTCATTATGTTGATGTCCCAGACGGTACAAAAATAAGCAGTCACCTTAAACCTTGTTTGTAGCACCTATCTGTGCATACTTTGAGCAGCAAATATAAATAGAAAGCACTTTTAATTGTCAAATCTAGCACTTGGCGTTTCTAAAGTCCCTTTGAGGTCGATGCCTATGTCTGTCAGTGCTCCTGAACACTTTGGCTGCAGTGTTGCCTTTGCACCTTTGTTAGGTTTCTTTTGTTGAATGATAAAATATCAACACAAGTTAACAACCTGCAGATTTGTGTGCCCTGCCTCCCATCCTGTATCTCTGCCTCAGATGAGTGTAACATACCTGAACACTTTATTAGTGTGTACAACTTTCATGTTATGTTATGTTATGTTATCAAAAGCTTATAAAGCGCACGGTCACCGAAGGTTTCATGACGCTGATCCTGTGTAATTGCGTTGTGTCCTGGCTGTTAGTAGGCTTGCTTAACCAGTTGGCTGCTAGTGGTTTTCCCCACTTATGCTGGAAAGTAAGATTTATCATTGTTCATGACAAGGTCAGCTCATCATAAGCACAGCTCCACTGTGCCTCATGACGAGCTGAGCTTGTCATGGACAGGGAAGAGGTTAAACAACCAAGTTTTCAAGGCCCTTTTGAAGCCTAGAAGGTTGTCACAGCTCCTGATTGTCAGTGGGAGAGAGGTCCAAAGTTTGGGGGCAAGGTAGGAGAACCTGCAGCCTCCCTGCTGCTTGAGTTTGACAGCTGGGGTGAACAGTGGGTGTATTTCATTTCAAAATGCTTTATTCGGTTTGTACAAGTACAACCATATAGCAACATACATCAATACAGAAATCATATTTATGTAAGTTAAATAATGAAGCATTTAAAATTACATCAATATCCATGCCAATCTTGTTAAATCAATAAGGTATATCTCATTTGGGTACAGAGTTAATTTTAGTCACTGTATACGTTTTAGCAGCAGTTGTTGGGGAAAAGGTTAGTGCAAAAAGACGCCAATATAAAGTGCAAAATCGGAAAGACCTATTATATGCATAAAGTGCAGTTGACATGTGCAAATATGCAAGATTAAAAATAAAGTGTAACGTCTGTTTGGTCATTTAGGCATTTTAGCAACAATTTGTTTGTGATAAAAATTTGTGCAAACACCAGTGCAAAAATGCAAAACCGGAAGACAGTCATTACCATAAGGTGCTTTCGACAGGTGTAAATATACAGAATAAATATAAAATTCATATAAATAGATACACATACAAACAATATAACTCAACAGTAAATCACAAATAGTCATAAGATGTAACGACCAACGGGTAAACGGGGGTAACGAAGGGAAGAAATCATATAATGATTGATTTCCTATGCCAAATACATTTTAGAATATAGGTGGCCACACGATAACACACATTCGGGGAAGCCAAGTCAAACAACAATTGCATTGCAGCTCTTGTATTGCACATGTTGTGTTCTAAAAATAGTTGCTTCAGATAAAACTTTCTAAAACCAGTATAAAAGTTACAAAAAAGTCAAAAGTGGCAGATGCTCTGTTTAGATTTCCCATCGCATGAGCACAGACATAACCCGGGTTTTTTTACAGTAGGGAAAGCCACCAAATGGTGGACTATTACCAGCCTCAGGCGTGCTAGAACAAAGCAATGGGAATTAATGCTAACGAATGTAAGATAGGATGGGAGTCCTGTGCTAAGGTTGTACTCCAAGTATAATTTGAACGTACTTTGCATTGCATACTCCTTCATTCTGGTCCCTTTTGCATGATCCAAATGGTGGTTTTGAGGTCGCGCTTTGTTAAAACCGATTCTGTTAAAATATCTTTAAAAATATCCTGACCAAAGAGGGTCTTATACCAGGAGTGAATGTGTTTTAGCCAGGGGATTTCGAATGTCGATCAAGTTTGATACAGTCCAGAATTACTTCCTGGGTAAACCTGGTTTCTTCTTTGGCCCATATGGACCGCCATAGGGACAGGTGACGCAGTGCAATCAGGTCTGTGACATAATTTATGCCTAGCTCTCTGTGGGTAATCTCGTTTGACGCAGAAACAGGGAGGCATAATAGACGTTTCAGGTACTTATTTTCCTTTTGCTGGATGGACAGGGCAATCTGAGGATTATATCCCCATATCCCTGCTCCATACAGAGCAGAGGACATGCACCTTGAGTTGTAGATGGAAATCATCTCTCTTCAGGCCAACACAGGATTGCTCGTTTACCCATCTCCCATCTCCTGAAAAGGTAATACCTAAGTAGCAAAAATGTTGGACTGCCTCAAGTTTATCCCCATCTAAAAAGAATGACTTGTTTTTCTTTATTTTCTTACCACAAGTCATAGTCATAGTCTTACCCTTGTTAATTTTAAGCTTTCTGCCCTTAATAAAAATGTGGAACTTCTCAATTAACCTTTGCAGCCCATTCGCGGTCCTGGAAATCAGGACCGCGTCGTCCGCGTATAAAAGGATGGGTATTTGCTTTCCATTGATAATGGGGGCATCAGCATAAGATTCTTGTAAAAATTGATCAACCTGATTTATAAAAAGGGAGAATAAAAGGGGGGCAAGCACGCACCCTTGTCGGATCCCTCTACCAATTTTAAAAAGGGGGGTGCATTCACCATCTGTTCCGAATCTGACCTTACTTGAAAGACTACTATACATTCTAGCCAAGAGGTGAATGATTTCAGGTGGTGCGCCCATGGCAAGTAGTGTTGGCCAGAGCAGTGCGTGTTCCACTAGATCAAATGCGGAACTTAGATCGGCAAAGCACATAAACAAATTCCCCTCCTTGGCTTTTGTGTACTTGCCGATAATAAGTTCAAGGTTCACGCACTGCTCCATAGTTCCTAGACCCCTACGGAACCCATACTGAATAGGCGAAAGAACATTGTCTTCGACCCAGGACTCTAATCTCACCAGAAAAACACGACTCAAAATCTTTAACGACGAGTCTAAAAGTGAAATTGGGCGATAGTTTCGTGCTTCAGCCCTAGAACCCTTTTTGAAGAGTGGCACTAAGATAGATTGACCCCATGAAGTTGGTAACTTATCCTCGATTGCAGCATTAAAGTAACGGGTTAAAATGGGGGCCCATAGAGCAATCTCAGATTTGAAGAAGTCCACAGGGACCCCGTGTAAATGGGCAGAACGTATGTTATGTCTAGGGACATGCTTTGCGACCATATCGTTGATGAAGTTAGGGCTCTTACAATGCAGTGCCTTGAAGGCAAGGCAGCCCGATTTAAATGCTGCCCGTTGCGCCACAGGCAATCAGTGGAGTTTTTGCAGACAAGGCCTGGCCGATTGCCATCTCGGCTGTTTGTAGATTAGTCTAGCCGCCTGATTCTGGACTATTTGAAGGCGGTTAAGCAGAAACTGTGGAAGGCCAATGTAGAGCACGTTTGAAAAGTCAAGGCATGAAAGAACCAGTGCCAACACTGCCTGTACAAGGCCTGGGTGGGTCAGCAGGTGGGCGATCTTCTTGATTTTTCGCAATTGGAAAAGACTAGCAGACACCACTGACCCCACTTGTCCTCTAAGTGAGAGACCTGCATTTATAATGACCCCTAAACTTTTCACAGAGGGGTAAGGGGTGGGGTGGGGGCAAATTCACTTGGCCAGAAGTGCGGGCCCCGGCAGACATTGCTTTTCCCGGGCAACACAAGTTCCGTCTTCCCTGGGCTAAGCTTCAGATGATTAAGATCCATCCATTGCTGGATATGGGGCATAGTGGTTTTGAATTCCGCGACGGAATTAGGGGAGTCTATAGAAAAAACCAACTGGAGGTCGTCTGCGTAGTTAAAAATGGTGACCTTCCTGTCCTTTAATAAATGGATCAGTGGCCTATGGTAGAGATTGAACAACAAAGCGGAGAGGGAGGAACCCTGTGGAACCCCGCAAGGGGTGGATACTTTGTGGGCAGTAAAAATGATCCAGTTGTAAGCAGGACCTTGTATGCCTGCTAGTTCGACACGGTTCAGTAGTTCAGTAGGATGTTATGGTCGACCGTGTTGAACGCGGCCGACAGGTCCAGGAGCACCAGAGCCTGGGAAGCCCCCATGTCAGCCTTAGCTCCCAGTGTTTCGATTACCGCAAGAATTACAGATTCCGTTGAGTGCGCAGGCCGGAAGCCAGCTTGAGTCAGCTCCAGGTATTCTGATTGTTCTATAAAGTTAGAAAGGCACCTGGTCACATGGGTCTCCGTAATCTTAGCCAAGAAAGGGAGAAGGGAAATAGGGCGATAATTCGAGGGGTTCGCAGGGTCGGCCCCAGGTTTTTTTTTAGTAGTGTGACTACCGTAGCATTTTTTAAGGCGCTAGGTACCTTCACCTTTTCTGAGGGACTGATTCAAGATAAAAAAAGAGAGAATACTATGAGGAAGTGCAGAAAAAACGTCCCTGAGGACCAGAGGTGGACAGCAGTCACTGGGAGACCCGGATTTGACACAGGTCAAGAGGTCTAGTAACATATTGGGACATATAGCTGACAGATGATTCAGGGAAAATGGGTTTCTGGAGATGTCATCCAAAGGTTCACTGTTGACATTAGGTGGAATACTCGCCTTGACAGCGATTTTGTCCAGAAAAAAGTTGTTTAGAGAATTGCACATTTCTTGGGTGGGGGTCTGGGTAGGTAAAATTCTCTCCTCGCTTCTCAGGTCGTTCACAATTTGAAATTCAGTATTATTGTAGAAAAATAGGTTACTTTGGCTGTCAATACAGTTTTTTTATAATCATTGCAAGCAAGCGGGTACTTCTGTCTATCTACGCTTGAGTAATGAAGCCTCCATTTCCTTTCGGATTGACGGAGCTTAAGTTTTAGCTTCTTTAGTTTGCTAGTGAACCATTTGTAGGCGTCAGAAAGAATATCTGGCACGGGAAATTTGGTAAGAGGGTCGTATGTGTCACTGGCCGACAGCAACCAGTCTGCAATGTCCTTTTCCATGACATTAATATTGGAGTTAAAAATAGGTGTAGAACTGGCTAAGGTGTTAATAAAACCAGTTTTATCAAGGGTTCGCCACTTTCTTGTCGTGCCTCCTGCAACTATGGAGATCTTAGTCCTGCCGCTAAAAATAACTGTGAATTCAATCAGGTGGTGGTCAGACCATATGCAGGGAGAGATAGAGGGTACTTACAGAGTGAGGTTATGGCACCAAATTTGGTCCAGGGTATGTCCTTTTATATGAGTGGGAGAGCATAAGTGCTGGGACAAGTTTGGATTGGAGAGTAATTCGGAGAGTTCGGACGCCTGTGGGCTGCCAAGGACGTCATTAAATCAGTAGTTCAAGTCACCGATAAGTAAAATCCTAGCACGGTTCATGACGAGGTTGGCCATTTGTTCGCTTAGGGAGAGTGGAAAGGAGGGCATGGGCTGGGGAG